>NC_064922.1:941967476-942276949 GCF_023897955.1 Schistocerca gregaria | reverse complement strand
ACTCCGAATTTTTCTTTTGTTTTCTTTATTGCTTGCTCAATATACAGATTGAATAACATTGGGGACAAACTACAACCCTGTCTCACTCCCTTCCCAACAACTGCTTCCCTTTCATGTGCCTCGACTCGTATAACTGCCATCTGGTTTCTGTACAAATTGTAAATAGCCTTTCGCTCCCTGTATTTTACCCCTGAAAGAGAGAATTCCAGTTGACATCGTAAAAAGCTTTCTCTAAGTCTACAAATGCTATAAACGTAGGTTTGCCTTTCCTTAATCTTTCTTCTAAGATAAGTCGTAAGGTCGGTATTGCCTCACGTGTTCCAGTGTTTCTACGGAATCCAAACTGATCTTCCCCGAGGTCGGCTTCTACTAGTTTTTCCATTCGTCTGTAAAGAATTCGTGTTAGAATTTTGCCGCTGTGGCTTATTGAACTGATTGTTCGGTAATTTTCACATCTGTCAACACCTGCTTTATTTGGGATTGGAATTATTATATTCTTCTTGAAGTCTGAGGGTATTTCGCCTGTTTCATACATCTTGCTCACCAGATGGTAGAGTTTTGTCAGGACTGGCTCTCCCAAGGCCGTTAGTAGTTCCAATGGAATATTGTGTACTCCCGGGGCCTTGTTTCGACTCAGGTCTTTCAGTGCTCTGTCAAACTCTTCACGCAATATCATATCTCCCATTTCATCTTCGTCTACATCCTCTACCATTTCCATAATGTTGTCCTCAAGTGCATCGCCCTTGTGTAGACCCTCTGTATACTCCTTCCACCTTTCTGCTTTCCCTTCTTTGCTTTGAACTGGGTTGCCATCTGAGCTCTTGATGTTCATACAAGTGGTTCTATTACCTCCAAAGGTCTCTTTAATTTTCCTGTAGGCACTATCTGTCTTACCCATAGTGAGATAAGCCTCTACATCCTTACATTGGTCCTCTAGCCATCCCTGCTTAGCCATTTTGCACTTCCTGTCGATCTCATTTTTGAGACGTTTGTATTCCTTTTTGTCAGCTTCATTTACTGCATTTTTATATTTTCTCCTTTCATCAATTAAATTCTATATTTCTTCTGTTACCCAAGGATTTCTAGCAGCCCTCGTCTTTTTACCTACTTTATCCTCTGCTGCCTTCACTACTTCATCCCTCAAAGCTACCCATTCTTCTTCTATTGTATTTCTTTCCCCTAATCCTGTCAATTGTTCCCTTATGCTCTCCCTGAAACTCTGTACAATCTCTGGTTCTTTTAGTTTATCCAGGTCCCATCTCCTTAATTTCCCACATTTTTGCAGTTTCTTTAGTTTTAATCTACAGGTCATAACCAATAGATTGTGGTCAGAGTCCACATCTGCCCCTGGAAATGTCTTACAATTTAAAACCTGGTTCCTAAATCTCTGTCTTACCATTATATAATCTATCTGATACCTTTTAGTATCTCCAGGGTTCTTCCATGTATACAACCTTATTTCATGATTCTTAAACCAAGTGTTAGCTATGATTAAGTTGTGCTCTGTGCAAAATTCTAACAGGCGGATTCCTCTTCCATTTCTTAGCCCCAATCCATATTCACCTACTATGTTTCCTTCTCTCCCTTTTCCTACACTCGAATTCCAGTCACCCAAGACTATTAAATTTCCGTCTCCCTTCACTATCTGAATAATTTCTTTTATTTCATCATACATTTCTTCGTCATCTGGAGAGCTAGTTGTCATATAAACTTGTACTACTTTAGTAGGCGTGGGCTTTGTGTCTATCTTGGCCACAATAATGCGTTCACTAAGGTGTTTGTAGTAGCTTACCCGCACTCCTATTTTTTATTCATTATTTAACCTACTCTTGCATTACCCCTATTTGATTTTGTATTTATAACCCTGTAATCACTTGACCAAAAGTGTTGTTCCTCCTGCCACCGAACTCCACTTATTCTCACTATATCTAACTTTAACCTATCCATTTCCCTTTTTAAATTTTCTAACCCACCTGCCCGATTAAGGTTGGTTGGTTGGTTGGTTGGTTGTTTTGGGGAAGGAGACCAGACAGCGAAGTCATCGGTCTCATCGGGTTAGAGAGGACGGGGAAGGAAGTCGGCCGTGCCCTTTTAAAGGATCCATCCCGGCATTTGCCTGAAGCGATTTAGGGAAATCACGGAAAACCTAAATCAGGATGGCTGGACGCGCGATTGAACCGTCGTCCTCCCGAATGCGAGTCCAGTGTCTAACCACTGCACCACCTCGCTCGGTCCCCGATTAAGGGATCTGACATTCCACACTCCGGTCCGTAGAAAACCAGTTTTCTTTATCCTGATAACGACGTCCTCTTGAGTAGTCCCCGACCAGAGATCCGAATGGGGGCTATTTTACCTCCGGATTATTTTACCCAAGAGGACGCCATCCTCATTTAATCACACAGTAAAGCTGCATGCCCTCGGGAAAAATTACGGCTGTAGTTTCCCCTTGCTTTCAGCCGTTCGCAGTACCAGCACAGCAAGGCCGTTTTGGTTAATGTTACTAGTCCAGATCAGTCAATCATCCAGACTGTTGCCCCTGCAACTGCTGAAAAGGCTGCTGCACCTCTTCAGGAACCACACGTTTGTCTGTCTCACGATGTCATCGGCGAACCTCAACATTTTTATTTCTTCTCCATGGATTTTAATACCTACTCCGAATTTAATAAGTCACAGCTGCAAAATACTAAGGCGAATTATTTACAGACGAATGGAAGGACTGGTAGATGCGAACCTTGGGGAAGATCAGTTTGGATTCCGCAGAAATGTTGGAACATGTGAGGCAATACTGATCCTATGACTTATCTTAGAAGCTAGATTAAGGAAAGGCAAACCTACATTTCTAGCATTTGTAGACTTAGAGAAAGCTTTTGACAATGTTGACTGGAATACTCTCTTTCAAATTCTGAAGGTGGCTGTGGTAAAGTACAGGGAGCGTAAGGCTATTTACAATTTGTACAGAAACCAGATGGCAGTTTTGAGAGTCGAGGGGCATGAAAGGGAAGCAGTGGTTGGGAAGGGAGTGAGGCAGGGTTGTAGCCTCTCCCCGATGTTACTCAAAATGGTTCAAATGGCTCTGAGCACTATGGAACTTAACATCTGTGGTCATCAGTCCCCTAGAACTTAGAACTACTTAAACCTAACTAACCTAAGGACATCACTCACATCCATGCCGAGGCAGGATTCGAACCTGCGACCGTAACAGTTTCGCGGTTCCCGATGTTATTCAATCTGTATATTGAGCAAGCAATAAAGAAAACAAAAGAAAAATTCGGAGTAGGTATTAAAATCCATGGGAAAGAAATAAAAACTATGAAGTTCGCCGATGACATATGTAATTCTGTCAGAGACAGCAAAGGACTTGGAAGAGCAGTTGAATGGAATGGACAGTGTCTTGAGAGAAGTATATAAGATGAACACCAACAAAAGCAAAACGAGGATAATGGAATGTAGTCGAATTAAGTCGGGAGATGCTGAGGGTGTTAGATTATGAAATGAGACACTTAAAGTAGTAAAGGAGTTCTGCTATTTGGGGAGAAAAATAACTGATGATGGTCGAAGTAGAGAGGATATAAAATGTAGATTGGCAATGGTAAGGAAAGGGTTTCTGAAGAAGAGAAATTTGTTAACATCGAGTATAGATATAAGTGTCAGAAAGTCGTTTCTGAAAGTATTTGTATGGAGTGTAGCCATGTATGGAAGTGAAACATGGATGATAAATAGTTTGGACAAGAAGCAAATAGAAGCTTTCGAAATGTGGTGCTACAGAAGAAAGCTGAAGATTAGATGGGTAGATCACATAACTAATGAGGAAGTATTGAATAGGATTGGGGAGAAGAGAAGTTTGTATCACAACTTGACCAGAAGAAGGGATCGGTTGGTAGGACTTGTTCTGAGGCATAAAGGGATCACAAATTTAGCATTGGAGGGCGGCGTGGAGGGAAAAAATCGTAGAGGGAGACAAAGAGATGAATACACTAAGCAGATTCAGAAGGATGTAGGTTTCAGCAGGTACTGGGAGATGAACAAGCTAGCACAGGATAGAGTAGCATGGAGAGCTGCATCAAAACTGTCTCAGGACTGAAGATCACCACGACAACAACAACAACAACAACAACAACAATGGCGCCTCACAACTCTGTACTGAAGGGAGACGGCGTGCGTGTGACGTAGGTGGCGTTGTGCCATCCCATTGGTCAACGCTCAGATGCACGCTCAGAATATCTGACATGCCAGATATTGCTCTGCACGTTCCGAAAGATTCCCGAACGTGCTATTCCACGCTATGACGTCAGAAACTCGGCACGCTCAACGTTTGGATGCACGGTCCGTGTGCCGAAGGCTTAAGGGGTCACAGGTGGTCGCAAATAGTGTTCACGTAGTTCACAGCCCTCCGATGGAAGTCCAGGTGAATGTCCCTCACAACATAATACTGCTCCCAGCGCCCTGTGACTGTGGCGAGCTGCATGTTTCCAGCACCTGTTCGCCTGGATGACGGCGTATCTGCACACGACCATCGACCTGGTTTAACAATACACGAGATCCGTCCGACCGGGTATTAAGATTCCAATAGTCCGCAGTCCAGTCTCGATGAACCGGTGCCCACTGTAATCATAATTGAAAATGTTGGTGGCACAGCGTGGCAACACGCACGGGTCCTGTGCTGCGATCACCACGTTCAACAGAGTGCGCTAAACGTCGTGGTCCAAAACATTTGTTCCTGCTCCAGCACCGTATCGTCAGATCTGTCACAGGTCGCAGCCTATCCTGTTTCAGAGAGCGGGCAAACCTCCGATCCTTATGATGCCTGATGAGGAATGGACGTTCAATTTCTCGTCGTCACACGTGGTTTCAGCATTGTTCAACCACTTTCCACAGATGCTCAAGACAGTAGAACGCGGACAACCGACCAAACTGACATTTCCGAGACGCTCGCTCCGAGGCACTGGGACACAAGTCTGGCTTTCGTCGAAGTCGCTTAACTCGGCGGATTTTCGCATTTGGGCCATTTATTGTCGCTAGAATTATTCCCCATTAGACTCTACTCCGCTCATATACTTCTCTTACCGCGTCAGGTTCCTTCAGCGCCACCACGCAGCGTACGACGTCGCGATGGGCAGTGGTGATAATGTCTTTCACAGCTGGACGCATATTGAAGCAGAGAACACGCAGATGTGACAATGGCGGCCCTCCGCGCACAAACACTATATAGCGCCCCCTTCAACGGCAGTTACTTTCCAAACCGCCATTGTATTTTTGTCTTCAGTCTTCTGCTTCAGACGGCATGTTAGATAGCTCATGCAGTTCTCGTGATTTTTCTTCTTCTGAATGGAGTCAGATTACTACAGACGTAGATAGGGTTCAATTGTAGGACCCTTGTTCTTGCAATAGATAAGTGACCTGCCACCTTTGATGACGCAAGCATCATATCAAGCCCAAAAGTAACTGCATCAGCAGGAGGAGCAATGTGAAATATCCACAGATGTTGCTGATTGGTTCTCGCTACATGACGTATTATTTAAGCGTGCAAAAAGAAGATTCATTAAATAATGCACAAAGCACACGGTATGTCATCAGTAACTCTTTACCTCTTGGGGAAAAGAAAGTATGTAAAAGTGATTGCTAAAATGTCTGCGGTTGCATATTATTCAGAGCTTGAATTTGAAATCATATATTACACATTCGTTCAAACGCTTGCATTAACTAACATTTCCTGTACATGTAACTACTGACTTTGGTGATGATAAGAATTAGAAAATTATTGTACTTTGGGTAGTTCCATTCATGGATGTCGTCTGGAATAATTTTATTGGGCAATTCCAAACACAGACACGAAGTACTCGTTTGACAGAAACGTGCTTTAAGAACAACTGGTATCCGTCGCTGAACTTCATCTAGGCAGCTGTTCAAACATTTAGGCATACTAGCAGCAGCTTCGAAATTCATTTAGTCATGTGGGATTTGTTGTGAAGAATCGGACACAAATTATTATGGCATTCATAAATATTACATTGGAAACAAAAAATAGCTTCCATTATCACCACTGAGCCTTACTCTTAAACAGAGAGGGGAAAAGTACACAGACGTAAAAATATTTGAGCACTTCCTTTGTGCATTAATGGTGCTGGCATGTAAAGGAAGTTTTGAGAAGAAAGTGGTACCACTACTCCTTAACGACTCTTCCGAATCTGTAGACGAATTTCTGAGTAGGTGTGGTTGGATTACATTTACCAGATTTGTTATAGATTATGATTTTAATAAATCTAGGACTGCGTATAGCCATGCCCTCACGGAGTAAACTTATTCTTCCTCGTAAACGTAGTGACACGTTCTTCAGCACAACGATTTATCGCTAAGATCCATAGATCATGCAAAAAACTAAATAACCGAAACAACAATGAGTAGATGCTCAGCGTGATTTTTTTCTACGTTTCTAGCAATTGTTTCTGAATAGTGACTGCAAACAGTGCTAACACTCTTTGGCATCAAGAACTTTGGTGTGTTACTGAAGAGCACTCGTCAGACGTGAAAGCAGCTTCGACTCTTCCCGTAGACTGGTACAGGAACGTTGCTGCTCACGACGTATTAATTGCTCTTACGCATAAAGTGCAAAACTCCTTGACCCTGCCCATGGATGATGTGATAAGCATAAGGTAACGGGACCCTAGTATCGTCACTGCTCCCAATTTCCTCCCTCTAGGAATTTCCGGTTTTCACAGTTAGTAAGAATTGTTTAATTGTGAATGCATATGTGACAGTCCATACTTTTGTTGAAAGTGTCTGTCGTTTGCAGCACGTTTAGCTTACGTGTACGCGGGAATTCATCTTTTTACACTCAAGTGAGTTAGTGCAGCAGTCACATTAACAGCATGCTATTCCTAGTGTGAGCACTGATTTGTGTTAAAAAATCGCTCGTTATTTCGGTCGTGTGTTGTAGATTCTGGCGTGTAATCCCTACTGTCGACGGTTTGGCCTATGTTGCTCTATCGACCATTATAATCTGGTTATGTTGTAAATTTCGTCTCTTACAGTTCTGATTTTCATTCTGTGGACGAAATTTGTAACTGTATTTTCTATTTAGATAGATTATTCTACTTTTCCCTACCGAAAAAGACAAGCGGAGATAAGTGGATTCGTTGCACGAAGTGTTTGGTTTATTATCGTGAAACATACTCTTGTCTACCCAGACACACGAATCCGTATGAGACACAAACTGAAAACATTTTTCATTCATGATTTGTAATAGTGAAAGTGTTTGGTAGTGGTATAATGGAAAAATACGTTTAAATTAATTGTATTTTTGAGAATTTTTTTTACGAAGATGATATCGCGAACACCATTTCTGTATTTCTGATTTTACGGCGTTTATGTCAAATACTACAACAATGTAATTGTAAGTTGCCTACAAGTAGAGAATAAATTAAGAAACATATGTAGAAATTTTTAGCCTTTTCCATAACTTTTCGGGGCTTATATAGTCTACGGAGACGGTCTCGTAAACTGACATACGTCTGGAACAGCGTTGTGCCGACCACACGCCCCTCCATATCCGCATCCAATTACGCCTGTGGGCTAAGGGTGACACGGCGGCCGGTCGATACCGTTAGCCCTTCATACCCTGTTCGGGCAGAGTTTAGTTTTTTTACCTTAACGCAGAAAAGTAGCGAAATGCAGGAAGATCTGCAGAGGATCGAGGTGACGTGCAGACACTGGCAGTCGTCAGCTCTCACCATAAATAAAATATGTAGCGTATTGTGCATAAAACAGGGGGAGGTTCACTGTTGTTCGTTTGCAATCTTAGCGCTCAACCACTGTACACAGTAACAGCCGTGAACGATCAGTGAGTATTCACCGTTAGCAGTCTGAAGTGAAGCAACCACATTAAACTACACTCCTGGAAATTGAAATAAGAACACCGTGAATTCATTGTCCCAGGAAGGGGAAACTTTGACACATTCCTGGGGTCAGATACATCACATGATCACACTGACAGAACCACAAGCACATACACACAGGCAACAGAGCATGCACAATGTCGGCACTAGTACAGTGTATATCCACCTTTCGCAGCAATGCAGGCTGCTATTCTCCCATGGAGACGATCGTAGAGATGCTGGATGTAGTCCTGTGGAACGGCTTGCCATGCCATTTCCACCTGGCGCCTCAGTTGGACCAGCGTTCGTGTTGGACGTGCAGACCGCGTGAGACGACGCTTCATCCAGTCCCAAAGATGCTCAATGGGGGACAGATCCGGAGATCTTGCTGGCCAGGGTAGTTGACTTACACCTTCTAGAGCACGTTGGGTGGCACGGGATACATGCGGACGTGCATTGTCCTGTTGGAACAGCAAGTTCCCTTGCCGGTCTAGGAATGGTAGAACGATGGGTTCGATGACGGTTTGGATGTACCGTGCACTATTCAGTGTCCCCTCGACGATCACCAGAGGTGTACGGCCAGTGTAGAAGATCGCTCCCCACACCATGATGCCGGGTGTTGGCCCTGTGTGCCTCGGTCGTATGCAGTCCTGATTGTGGCACTCACCTGCACGGCGCCAAACACGCATACGACCATCATTGGCACCAAGGCAGAAGCGACTCTCATCGCTGAAGACGACACGTCTCCATTCGTCCCTCCATTCACGCCTGTCGCGACACCACTGGAGACGGGCTGCACGATGTTGGGGCGAGAGCGGAAGACGGCCTAACGGTGTGCGGGACCGTAGCCCAGCTTCATGGAGACGGTTGCGAATGGTCTTCGCCGATACCCCAGGAGCAACAGTGTCCCTAATTTGCTGGGAAGTGGCGGTGCGGTCCCCTACGGCACTGCGTAGGATCCTACGGTCTTGGCGTGTATCCGTGAGTCGCTGCGGTCCGGTCCCAGGTCGACGGGCACGTGCACCTTCCGTCGACCACTGGCGACAACATCGATGTACTGTGGAGACCTCACGCCCCACGTGTTGAGCAATTCGGCGGTACGTCCACCCGGCCTCCCGCATGCCCACTATACGCCCTCGCTCAAAGTCCGTCAACTGCACATACGGTTCACGTCCACGCTGTCGCGGCATGCTACCAGTGTTAAAGACTGCGATGGAGCTCCGTATGCCACGGCATACTGGCTGACACTGACGGCGGCGGTGCTCAAATGCTGCGCAGCTAGCGCCATTCGACGGCCAACACCGCGGTTCCTGGTGTGTCCGCTGTGCCGTGCGTGTTATCATTGCTTGTACAGCCCTCTCGTAGTGTCCGGAGCAAGTATGGTGGGTCTGACACACCGGTGTCAATGTGTTCTTTTTTCCATTTCCAGGAGTGTATTTAGTTCCTCTTACGACACTAGTTAGCTGATGGCTCTGTGCATCTGTTTATAATCTCTTGTAAATCATAGCTGGTGGCTGGCAGGCACACCGCTCCTCTCAAGCTCTCGCTTCATACCTGCGACCGACTGGCTTCACATCTCGCGTACGACTGACTTCCTACGAACTCTAAAGTGCGGTCTCTCCCGCCAGCAGTACTTTCTGGTGCAGATAATTCCTGCTACCATTACAAAATGTATCAATGCGCGGTCTATCACGCTCTTTTCTTAAAATGTATCCATACGCGGTATCTCCCGCCCTTTTTAAAATTATATCAATGTGCGATCTCTCCTGCCAACAATACTTTGGTGCAGACATTCCCTGCTACCACAATTATTTCCAAAATGACAAATATTTATTATTCCTACTTAATCCTATTAATAAAATATAAACATCTTGCAGAAATTGTGGTTCGACAATAGACAATAGAAATATACACGTCCTAAAAGTGGAACCGCTAAGTAGCCGGTAGATAGGATACACAGATGACAGACTGAGAAATATCTACCGGAAGAATTACAAGGAAGCGTAACTACACACGAAAGGGATCGTTCACAAAATGCTAGTTCGGCCACTTATTACAGCATTTTGCGTCTGCCCGGAAGCCGAATCCAGCAACATTTGTAAACGAGGTGGAGAAGAGTCAAAGAAGAGCTTCTCGCGCTTCGTGATTGGTTAGTTTTTTCTTAGCTAGAGTGCCACACAAGCACCAGCCGGAGACGCAATAAGAAAGGCTCGGTTCAATGGGGAAAGCCTATTTCTCAGTATTTTGAGAACCCATGGTCCATTAGATCCAAAGGAAAACCCATCTTGCGTAATGATAACGTGGATGTAATTAAAAGGAATACTGACGAACAAAGGGACGTACCAAATATGTTCTTTCTCGTGCACCAGGTGTGACTGGAACAGAAAGGGAGAATTATTTTCTTGTGCAATGTATGCTGTCCATCTCAGACCGACCCAGCCGGTGTGGCCGAGCGGTTCTAGGCTCTTCAGTTTGGAACCACGCGACCGCTACGATCGCAGGTTCGAATCCTGCCTCGGGCATGAATGTGTGTGATGTCCTTAGTCAGGTTTAAGTAGTTCTAAAGTTCTAGGGGACTGATGAGCTGACATGTTAAGTCCCATAGTGCTCAGAGCCATTTGAACTTTACACTGTACGACGGCCTGCGGAATACAGATGCAGGCGATTCATTATAAATGACGTCCACAAGGCAACAGCCTTTTTGTCGGCCATGGTTTGGTCTTACCTACGCACTATTATCGTCGTCTGAAGCAGGACCTCCGCCATACAGGACACATTGCCCGCATCATTTGAGGCGAATGCCGGTCTGGTTCATTTGGAAAGGCCATAACCGATTCATTTCCCAGTACATGTTCAAATTAAGTAATAGTCCATCAGTTGATACTACGGGAAAGCTAAACTCTAACCTTGTTCACACCATTTTGATTTCTGCTGTCAGTTGAGAAAAACACTTGTTTCCAATATAAAACTCTTGATGTAGCAGTATTGTACATATGCCGGAACGACGATGAAATGTTCCCAAGACTAAATGCAGTACCACGGACCATGGCTGTGTGCTGACGTAGTTCCAAAACTACCGGGTGTTTCGCAAATATTGATCGGACTATCTTCCAAATGAATAAAGGTAGAAGCGTGGGGTGAATTTTTATTTAACGCACCACAACCTTGGCGCTAACTGTAAGTTGCCGATTCATATGGCTGCCGGGAGAGGACTCCCTGGTGTACCAATCTCTGAGAGCCTATGTAGGTGGGGCTCCCAACTAGCTGACTGTTTCATTACCCAACGTGCGCTTAGTCGACAGCAAATCAACAGTTGCAGTTAAGCTACAATTGTGCAACATGATTTTTGTAGGGGTTGGCACTGTACGTCCAAAAGAATAAGGAACAAAACGAAATTGTACGTTGCTCTGTACGGCGAATGTTCATCAGAGAATAGGGTATCGTCAGGAGTGCCCCAGGGAAGTGTGGCAAGACAGTTTTTCTCGTCTATATACATAGAGTGAACAACAATCTGCAACTACAGGAATAAAAATATCTTGTAACCACAAAATGGAACTGTATCTAACAAGATTAATTTGTAATGAACAATTGAAATCTGTTCTTTCTTTTTGAGTCACCTGATGATATAAAAAAAACAGAGCTATTGTTTATATAGCTTATCATCATTGTGAAACGCGAATTAATTTATGTTCGCTGAACAAATTATAAGACGATCTCTGTTCCCCTCTGAAACACGTTCCTAACTGTTGCATCTTCATTCATAGATTGCACTATGGCCGAGAACGCACGTGTGGCCGTCTGTACTGTTGGTACTGGCAGTAGAGCGCACGGCTATTTCTGCCAACCTCTTCGTCGTCCAACGCGCAGAGACCGGCCTCAGGTTGCTCTGTGGGGGCGAATTCAAGTATATTGGAAGCTTAGGGAGGCTAGGTCTTCGTGCAAGAAACAAAACTTGAGATCCTATTACGGGCGAACGGGTCTCTCGGGTGTTGAGCTGCCAGCGTCAGTCGCATGTAAACGACACACCTCGTGTCGTGACTACTACGCAAATCGTATCAGTCCTGTGCTTTCCTGTCGGCAAAGCCATCTACCGTACCAAGTAGTTAAGTTCCCCTTTTTTCATTATTAGGGATCAGTGAAAACAAAAATTAGTTTTTGCTTCCTAGAGAATAGTCGCATATTACAATACTGGCCATTAAAATTGCTACACCACGAAGATGACGTGCCACAGACGCGAAATTTAACCGACAGGAAGAAGATGCTGTGATAATGCAAATGATTAGCTTTTCAGAGCATTCAAACAAGGTGGCCTCCGGTGGCGACACCTACAACGTACTGACATGACGAAAGTTTCCAACCGATTTCTCATACACAAACAGCAGTTGACCGGCGTTGCCTGGTAAAACGTTGTTGTCATGGTTCGTGTAAAAAGGAGAAATGCGTACCATCACGTTTCCGACTTTGATAAAGGTCGGATTGTAGCCTATGGCGATTGCGGTTTACCGTATCGCGTTGGTCGAGATCCAATGACTGTAAGCTGAATATGGAATCCGTGGGTTCACGAGTGTAATACGGAACGCCGTGCTGGATCCCAACGGCCTCGTATCACTAGCAGTCGAGATGACAGTCATCTTACCCGCACGGCTGTAACGGATCGTGTAGCCACGTCTCGATCTCTGAGTCAACAGATGGGGACGTTCGCAAGACAAAAATCATCTGCACGAACAGTTTGACGACGTTTGCAGCAGCATGGACTATGAGCCCGGAGACCGTGACTGCTGTTATCCTTGACGCTCTATCACAGACAGGAGCCGGCAATACCCGTTTATCATCTGTATTTCTTCTTGGTGTAGCAGTTTTAATGGCCAGTTGTGTATCAATGTGCTATGCATTGTAAGTCACGTTCGCTTCAATATCTGTTTAAGATATCGTAATTCTCCTATCCTTCACGTAAATTCTAAGAAAATTCTCAAAAATGACGTGTTGTCTCTTGTAGCAATATTAGTTGTAGAGCTTTCTGTATCAACTTCGTTATTTCAAAGGGAACTATAGCAATTTCTGCTCTTCGTAATTATGGAGGTAACAAGGAAAAAATACAGGTAACGAATAGTTATCGGCAACTTTTATAGATTAGACCGCAGTTGTATGAGTTGAAAAGCGTGAAAGGCAAGCAACGGTTGAAAAGGGAATGAGACATGGTTATAGCATATCCCCGGAATGTAGAAAGGGAATTAACGTTCAAGGAGAAGAAATTAAAACTCTGAATTAGAATTTTGTCGGCAGACCTCAGAGGCGGGCTAAGGTGTTGGAATAGCAGTTAAACGGAATGGGTTCTGGTTTGATAAGAGGCTATATGGGGATAATCAATGAAAGTAAAAAATGGATAATGAAATGAAGTATAGTTAAATGCTGAGGGAATTATACTAGCAAAATAAACGCTAATTGAAGTATATTATTTTTGCTATTTCAGCAGCAAAAATTTGACGATGACTGTAGCAGAGGTGTAAAGTGCAGTGACAATAACATGAAAGCGCTTCTCAGACACACAACGATGTGAACGTATTGAAGTTGAAACGTCCCCTTAGAAAAATTAATGAATTACTGTGCTGATAAACCTCTTACGTTCATTTGATTTTCAAACAGCTGAGCAAAACTGAATGTACTCAGACATTTGTCTCGTTACTTACTCTGATCATCACTGAATTGCACACAATATTTTTTTAGCGCAACGCAGTGTGACTTTTAATAATCCCTACAAAAGAGTGGCCCTGATTAACAATAAGCTATACCTTTCATGAATCACTTACCTCACAAACATCTTCGTTACTCAAACTACTGCAATACAGCGGGCGCCAATACTGCTAGCTGAATAAAAAATTCTAACTACTGAAGGCACTAACTACTGATAGATGTAGGTAGCAAATTAAAGATTTTGATAGCGAACAAGCAATGTATTTACCTTAGTTCATGATACCCAATATTACAAATTTACTCGTTCTGATGGACACACGTCCAGATCGTCCGCTCTCAAAATTCTGCCATCTCTCTCCCCACATCACCACTGCTGGCGGCTCACCTCCGACAGCGCGACGCTACGCGCTGTACACATCCAACTGCCCAGCACTACAATAGCAAATATTCCAACAATGCAAACCAGCCACAGACTTCACACAGCACAGTCAGTGATTTTCGTATAGAGTGCTACGTGGCGTTACCAACATAAAAACCAAAACAGCCTACTTATAAAGTGGTGGGAAGACTTTTGTGGAGGTATTTGTTTGATACGTGGACGATAAACACTTCAGACAAACAGAGAGTAGAAGGTTTGGAAACGTGGGGGTACAGGAAAATGCTGGAGATTCTAAGAGGACGTGCTGAATCTAATCGGGAAAGAAGGAAATTTATAAAACATCTTTGACGAAAAGAAGGAATAGGTTAATAAGACACATTCAGATGCGTAAATTGATAGCATACTTCGCAATAGAGGGAAGTGAACGTGTGGGAGGGGAAGGGCGGGGCGGTAAACATTGTAAAGCGGTGAATCGAAACCAAGTTTGCCTGCAGTAAGCAGTTTAAAATCGATATTGGTTGCAGCAGTGCAATAGTTATGGCAGCTATAAAGAAACTTCCACAGGACAGATTAGAGTGAAGAGTTGCATAAAACCAGTCTGCGAAATGAAGACCATCACAACCGTAATTTCCGCTGCTTGCGTCATAGACCTGAAAGAGAGAAAATAAAGGCACTTCTCTTCGAAATCCGACTGGTACTTTCAGAGAAATCATATTACAATGTTTTGAATATCAAAGTGGTCGCTGTCGTATGCAGAAGATCGCCGTACCATACGGGATTCATGATGCTCGGATGTCGGGTCGCTCTCGCCTGGTACAGCGAATTGTGACACAAATTTCAAATTCCCTTAGTGAATAAATGGCTGCATTTCCTCTGCCCCTTCACGAAAGTGCTTTTCCTTATCCGCCGCGGCATATTTACGTATGAAATCACGAACTTCTGCACAAGACAGCAAACAGTTTGATCTTCAAAACAGAGGAATCCCACATTCCAAATGCAGTAATTTTTCCAAAACTTATCTGTCGGAGTAACATGAGGAACGCCGTTGAGATCTAAGATTCTAGTAGCTAAATTACTACAATATGTCCTCGTTTTGGAAAAAAAAGACCAAAGTTGTAACCATCATCTGTCTAACAAAGATTACTATGACAAGAGACTATTCGCCATTTTGAGACCATGTTCTTACAGTTCATTGTAGTGAAAAAGGAATTGCAACAGCTTGACTGTTTCGGAAAATACAAGCTTGGACTTTAGATAACTCGCGCTGTGTATTTTCGTAGTCGACATTACCGGTAACATTTGAAAACCGGGACAGTATGTTCACACCATTTATCGCGACGACGATCGGGTATTAGAGCTGGGTGGGGAGTAAAAAATCATCACATCTTCAATCACTTAGCAACCGATGCAATAGCACCAAGACCCTGGTTATCGGGTTTTCCACGCCACAACGCATTAAACTAAGAATGAAATACTTAATTTCAATAATGTGCTAAAAACAGGTTGAGCCGTTCTCTTCGCTACAACCTTGCTCTCGGTGACTAATCTTCAAAGAGTTGGAATTCAATCCCAGTCTTTAGGTCTGTCTACGTATCACACCGTTTTAAGCAGATTATTTATTTATTTTCGTTACAGCCATCTATGGGCTACGTTTACACAACTTCCCTCACTTTCTAAAGTTCTCTTCCTTCCTCTTTCGCCAGTACTCCTTCATTCGTTGGCTTTCTCGTGCACGTTCTTCTGCCGGGAATATTCTGTTCTTCCTCGTTTTCTGCTCGAAAAAATCCTTCACCTCCGCAACCTTTTTCCTTAAGATCTGTCTATTCACAATTTATTCTGCCGTGATCCCGCATTTTTCTAGATCCCAGTGCACTTCTTTCACCCATGGAACTTGTTTCTTCCTGTTCTCCTGGAAGAGAAGAATCTTGTGAAATAATGTTTAAATCCATTGCATGACAAGTTAGTAAAACACTGTCCAAGAATCAGTGTCGGCTGTAAAATCACTAAAGAAGGTAATAAGTGTGTCACGGAGCGTGCAGTTCATATTTACGCAAAACGTTACAGTTCATGTACACTACTGCCTTGCAGTAATCTACAGAAGAAAGAATACACAACAATATTTCACGCAACACAGTCCTCATTGAAATTTACTACTATCAACAATCGACCATTAAAAATGACAATGTTGGTTCCAGTGTCTTACCAACCATCAAACACGTTCAGTCAAAACATTAAAAACTTGAACTAAGAAACCACTTGTAGGCTGTTAGGTTTCGAAATTACCTGAGTGTTTGGTGATACCGATACTCGTATTTTCACAGACAATAGTGCATAGCCTTTGATGTGTTTTCCGTGTTTGTTTATAGCTCGAGCGGGACTGGTCGGAGATTGCCGATTGTACTGACAATTAGCGTGTGAATGTACTTATTTCAGAAACTCATAACCATTCGCAAAAATTGGTACGTTACGTTTTGCCATTCAGGAAATGAGTTATAAGGAGGGCCTATTGATAAAAATTGTTTTTTGAAAAAAAGGTAATTGTAGAATGCAAATGCCATTAATGAATTCTTCTCGGGTTATCAGCTGAGTGGTCGCGTCGTCTTGTCGCAACGTTTCAATGAGTTTCGTACCCATCATCTTCTGGCGAAGAATTCATCGGTGGAATACGCCGAGAAAGACTGAAATCGCATATACAAATGCCATATTGGAAATTTCGGTAAATTACGCAAAAATCCCATTTACTACCACTTAATCAATTGATGAAATATGTTGTCCTGCGCATAAAATTTAGTTCTACAAAAGTATAACGGCAAAATTCGTAATTTGCCAAGCGCTGAGGCAAAATCTGAAACGGAAACATACGCGCCGACTACTTGGGTGCGCCGGAGCACAAGAACCCACATACATAATCTTGTGGGGCGCGCCTAGTGTGACAAAAGCAACTTCACGGCACATTAAAACTGTGTGCCGGACCGAGGTTCGAGCTCGGGACCTTTGCCTTTCGCGGGCAAGTGCTCTAACCATCTGAGCTTACCCAAGCACGACTCACGAACCGTCCTCACAGCTTCAGTTGCTCCAGTATATCGTGTCCTAGCTTCCAAACTTCACAGAAACTCCTGGAAACCTTGCAGAACCAGCAGAAAGAGTATGCTGAGACGGCTTAGCCACAGCCTGCAGTCTGTTTCCAGAATGAAACTTTTTACTCTGCAGCGGAGTGTGAGCTTGTTCATATGAAAATTCATGGCAAATTAAAACTTAAAGCTTAAAAGTTTTCTCGCATATGCCTTTATCAAAAAGTAATGAACTATTAAAACACTAAAATGGAAGTTACAATGGAATCCTGTCTTTTCGGTTTTCTTTCATGTTTCCTTAAAAGTGACACGCTACAATACGCCCACTACATTCTTCAACAATTGTTTTAAATTCCCTGCTTGCCAATATTGAGCAATTATGAGGAATAATCCGAGATACAAGGAAGCCGACTGTTACAGACTACCTCAATAGCTATTTCTTTTCAACGTAACAGCGGTTTGGTTTAAGGTTTCAGTGAAATTGTTTTCACGTGACTTGGACTGTTCTAGTTTTTTTTTTTTTTGCGACAATGGCTTTGAAGGACGCGGGACCCTATATTATAGACTGAAAGGTATTCCACATTAGTAGGTAGTACAAAGAAGAAAGTCTACTGATGGGATGCGTGAAGCAAAAGCTCGTCGCCGGGCAAAGATTTTCACAGTTTCCAAACGTTGCGCCATTACTGGACGCGTGTGGAGATGAGAAACCCAATGTTGAGTTTTACTAACATACATACTTTCGGATTCGAACAGTCCCCTAGTGGCTATGGATAAATTCGTCCTAAATTTTTCGTCGTCATCACAGGTGGATTTTTACCAACACCGACAACAGTGAAAAGCATGTTCCGCCAGAAAGTAAGGAACTCGAGAATATGTCTTTTGCCGTTTTCTGTAGTGCATCGTTTTCTGTAGTGCAACAAGCAAGAAGTGTCAAGAAACCAACAGGCAGATCATACCATGAAGAATAGAAAAATACCTTTCCTTGGATTTATTACGACAAGGGATTGGATGAAGTGTTCTGTAGTGTGTGTAAACACGCTTTTGATTCCAGTATAGTGCTTCCGTAGGCAACTGCTACTTATGCAGACAGGGGTTCGTATAATGCGTGTGTCTGGAATGGATCATCCCAGTGGCAAAAAGCGATTGAACGTTTCAGAGTTCATGAAAAATGTACACTTCACCGTTCGCCCTTAACTACTCTGGCAACTATGAAACAAGGTACCAATATGTCATCTTGTATCTCAGCACATAAATTAGAAAGTTTGAACTAGAGTTCGATCTAATTTCTGTTTCCTTTAAGTCAGCTGTGTTATCGACTGAGCTAGGGCAGTCTCAGCGTATGCTACAGTACTAATATATTTAACTCTACCACAGCACAGATATTAATGACACAGGAAGTGTTCGTAAAGGAGTATAAATGAAACATAACAATTTCTTTTTTTAAAAAAGGGGATTCCGTTGAAAACATATACTGCATTCCGCCATTGACATGCATCCACAGAAATTTTGGAAGGTCAGCGCCCTTGAATGGAAGATGTAGCTATTTCTGAAATTGAATATTAACATTCATCGCTTAAATTAATTAGTTTCACAGGAATTGAAATATGTCACTTTAAAGTTGAACTACCAGTTTTTATAACTTGTTATGTCACTATGCCCAGAAATACACATTAGCTCACAAGGTTTTTCTTATATGATAACGTGGAATTTTCTCGTAGACATAACTTCTAGTTATCTGGATTCCCAGAAAAACTAAGCGCAGTATTGCATTCAGCACATTAAAAATGTTGCCTTGAGTAACGAATTTTAGTGGGAAACAGTTAATTAGCATTTTGGAGTAGTCGAATACGTCCCATAAGTACGGTACCATATTTAGAAAACGTACAGTTTGAGAAAAAAGCAAAGGGAAAAAGAAAATCAACAGAAGTTGAAGTCATATCAGACGGAATAGTTCCAAATTGCCATGTCACAACTACAGCCAACAGCTAATTCGGTGGCCATATCTGCCTCAGTATGGTTACTGCTTCACTGTCGACTGGGGAAGAATCACAATTTCCTGAGGAATAGAATGAAGTGTTCCTCTTGTTGAAATGCTTTTCCTTTGCCGTCAACATTTGCAGTATTCCGAGTAGTATGCTGAACAAATGCCACTAAGAGCAGATGAAACCAACTGATAATCATCTTGATTCTCCCAACTTCAGTTAGGTAACTCGTCTGTTTCTCTTAAGTTCCAAATGAGATTTACGAGAAAATGTAGAAATACTGTAGATAAATGGACACATTCACAAAAGGATCGAATTGTCGGAATGAAATACTTGACGAATATGTGACTCTTTTGTCTTGCTAGAATGACTAGGAAACCCAAAACCTGCAAGTTTGTGATTGTGCAGAATATTATAAGCACTGATCATTGTCATAGCTTATTTTGTTAATTTTAAACACCATAACAAATTAAGCCATAATTAATTATTGCCAATGTATGCAGTTGCTTCTCTTTTTACATGTTTTAATTTTATTTATGGTACCCAATGATTATAATAACAGAAACATGTCAAAAAAATGCCTTTAATAATCCCATTGCAAAAGATTTATTTGAAGAGCAAAGTGATCACATACTGATACCTGAAAATTGTTTAAGTATTAATAATAAATCATTGCCAGATGGCATGAATTTCAGTAGTTTAAATCATTATAGTTGTTTGCTAGAAACTGTATTAAATACTCCAACTGATATCCGTGTCATTCGTATAACCGGGTAATCTGAATATTGGCAGTGTGTTAAAATTGATAGTACAATACTCCTTTTTAAAATTTCTTTCAGTGTGGTTCTTTAAGCTGCATGATATTTAAATTCTTATCATTTCATCTATAATTCTTTAGAGAGTAAGTTTTTTTACTGTATCTTGTTTCAGGTTCTACCAGATCAGAACAGCATTACGGGTTTCACCAAAATTACCAGTCAAAGTTGAAGTAAATCTTCCACGAAACCAACGTGAGTTTACCACATAATATCACTGTCTGCTTTATTTTGGTTTAATGTGTGGTTATAAATCCATAAAACTTAATGATATGAAATGATTAGTTTTTGGCTCCTCTTTTCTGTTTGTGGTTGCACTGATGACTTTATCTGTCAGGAAGTGAACTGGTGTTCCCAGCATGTGTGGTCAATGGAGCAGGAGTGAGTAAGACCTTCCAGATCTTGTACCGCAATGAAGAAGTGCTGTTGGATGATGTCATCATGTTCCGTGCTCACATCCTTGTTGACAGTCATAAGGCAGGTATCTCATAGATAATAAGAGATCTTACTTGAACAATGAGATAACTGATGGTCTAACATGGGTGTTTGTATACACCTGTATGTAGTACTCCCCCCCCCCCCCCCTACTCCCCCCCTCACACACACACACACACACACACACACACACACACACACACACACACACACACACACACACACACACACACACACACTCACTCACTCACTCACTCACAGGTGTTATAGTAATGTAAAAATAAGTGCAGCAATGTCATATACACTGCTGGAAGGAAAAATTAATGCACCCTCTTAGAGGTTTCCAGTTCATTCAAGATTTTTTTTTTTTTTGTAGCAACAATGCATATGGAGTACGTGAAATGATGATTCTTGCAGATCAGTAGCATAAATGGGTTGTAGGTACCAGGTATTGACCTATGCTAAAACTCTCGTATTGATATGTGGTGTAACCTTCACAGCTGGCAGTGTCGGTGCTGACTCTATCATCAAGTCAATCATACAGATGGCAAACACTGTTCTGCGATAAGTTATGCCACACTTGCTAGACCTGTTCACAGTGTTCTGTTGAGAAGTTGCACGAGTCACTTCTTGTCCATTCTTTTCCCACACGTGCTCAATTGGAGGCAAGTCGTAGAGATTGTGCTGGCCGGGAAAGTTGCTGCACATCTTGCAGAGCACATAGTTTCATGGGCAGTGTGTGGACGAGCATTTACCTGTTGGAGCAACCCATCACCTTCCTGTTGCCAGACTGTAAAAGAATGGGTCTAACAACATTCTGCACATACCAAGCACTGTTGGTGTTCCTGGAATGGGACACCAAAGGTGAGTGACAGTCGTAACTTATGACTCCCCATCACATAAGGCCTGGGATGGGGCCAGTTTTCTTGGACGAATGCACTCTGAGACGGTGCTCACCAGGCCTACATCATACTTGCAAATGGCGACCACTTGCATGCAGGCAGAATCTGCTTCATCGCTGAAGACCACGGCGAGCCATCCCGTATGCCAAGTGGTCATCTGATGGCACAAGTCGTGTCACGCATGTTAGTGCTGTCGTGTCAGTGGAGGACTGGCTAGAGGTGTGCATGCCCATGGTAAGATTGCTAATGACCAGTCCACAACAGTTCGTATCGACTTGTATTTGCTCACAAGTCCTGTCATCTGTGCTGTGCTAGCTGTATTATCCTCAGTACTGCCCTTACAATAAGATAATCCTGGCGGACGTCTGTGCAGCACAGATGTCCAGAACTGACACCAGTATCTGTGGTAAGGGTAGAGGCTGAAGCAATTAATTAAAATTTGTGCCAAGGCTGGGACTTGGACCAAGATCCCCTGTCTCCTTCAAGTAATGGCCTTGATTCAATTTTTAATTTATTACTTCAGTGTATATTTTATCAATGATAAAATTGAGATTTGTATGTCTCCTTAGGTAGCACGAGTGCATCTCCGTGGCACGATTGCCAGCTGGCTTCACACGTTTGCATGACATTGAACCTTCCAGCTGTGTGCATTCCCTCTTATAGGGTAGACACAGATTGCACTCTGGTAGATATGCCAATAGGCCATCTGTTGACAGGCAATGTTGAAGCTTTATCAGTACATATACTATCTCCCAGGAAGCATATGCATTCATTGAATCATCATTGTCTTTCCAGGTGTAATAATTTTTTTTTTTCCGGCAGTGTATTTTACGTTGGTGAGAAAATGTCCTTTACCTACAGCACATCATTGATACTAGTGGGACTAGTGATTAATTTCTAAAATTTTGGGTGCTATAACATATCTCTTCAACCATACCACTACCACCACCAGCCATCAAAATCAGTTTTCAATTTTGGGAACTTGTAATAAAACTTACCAAGAGAGATGATTTTTTCACAAAATACTATTCTCTAATTCAGGTTTTTATAACATAGTTTTGTATAGTTAAAACAAAAAAAAAACATGAGATTTAATATAAACAACAGGTGTGTTCACTGGTGCAGATTATTGTTGTGTTGCAATTTAATACACGAATACTGTTTTAAATCTCTAGTGCCAGCTTGTTCCATCCGGAATTAAGCTCTGATTGGGACTCGGTTGAGGATGAATTTGCTACTTTCATCAGGATTTAATTATCAGAGACCAAAAGGAAAGGGAGAAGAAAACTACAATATCAAATAGAGGGAATTGTTCAGAACCTCATGTAAAGAGAGACAAATAATGTGCTAACTGTAAAAGCAAAGGCATTTGAATAATCAAAGACAAAGAAGATAAAATAGTCATTTAGTGTACAAGATTGAAGATGACGATTAGTGCTGGAAGTACAGAGAGAAGTAAGGGACGGAAGGAGAAGGAAAAAGATAGAATCTTCTAAAGTTAAACCCAAGTGACTTTTAAAGGGGAAATGTGTTCCCCATTACATAGCATGCTGAAATTGTTACGAGGGATAAAAAAGTACTCTCACTTTTGCATTAAAGAATGTTAAGTTTGAATACTATTTGATCACTTTCTAAATTCTCTTTTTGCACAGTCCACTTGCTGCTGGAAGACATTAATTAACTTGTTGCCTAATGATGTAAAGGGACTCTATGAAAATTTGTTTTAGTGTGGTTTAAAACAGTTATTAATTAAAAGATTAAGATTTCGGATTTATACTAGCTACTGTTATTATTATACCGTACTGTACTGATATTTGTGTACATTCAGCTCCAGTATAGTAGTGGTAGTAAACAAATAATAATATATAAAGTGCTTTTCTTATGAATCCATTACATTTGTGGTGCGATTTCATTAAAGTAAATGTACAATAAATGACAATGTTTAAAACTTTGGCGCATAAAGATTGTTATAATTTTTGTTAGAGAGAGGAAAAGGTAATTGAAACAAAAATCTGCAAGCCCAGTTATTAAGAGAGAGATTTATGTGCTGACAGATTATAAATTGAGAAAGGGAAAGGGGAAGGGGGCAGGAGCACTGTGGTCAATGCACCAAACTTGCATCCAGGAGGAACAGAGTTTAAATCCGTATCCTGTCATCTAAATTTAGTCTTTCTTTGGTTTCATTGTATCGATTGAAGTAAATGATATGATGGTGTCTCTGTAAAGACATCTGCCAGTTTCCTGCCCTATCATTGTTGAACCCAAGCTTGTGCTTAATCTCTAATATTAAGTTCCATCTTCCTTCTTCTTTCAATCAAATGAAGATGATGTAAATGTGGGAGGTTTTGTTCAGCTGACTGTTTCAGCCACCTTGTTTCACTGGAGGTGCCATTATTAAGGTGTGAATGTGTTCTGCTTTGTTTATGCTTTTCTTCATGTTTTCAGTTATATATACATGTTATTAAGACTCAAGATTTTTAAGCACCCTGTTCCTGTTGTAATATTATGCATGTTGTTACTACCAGTATTTGTCACACTCAGTACATTTCACGCTGTGTTGGACAAGGTAATGCGCAGTGTTGACATAAAACAATAATTTTAATTGTGAAATGTAAGTAAGGTAAATGAAGTGCTGCACTTTTTTATTTATGCTCTTTTTTTTCTTTTTTGCATATATCACAGATAGAAGAGACATTGGAGAGGGCTGATTTCACTCTTACAGTAGAACTGTGGTTTACTGATCAGACATTTGGACCAGATCAGCACAGCTCAATTGCATGTGTGTCAAGTCGCACACTCAATCTGCGCTTTTCGCCTACCAGGGGACTCCATTACCATTTACCTGTACTGTTTGACTACTTCCACCTAGCTGCCATCACCATGACAATACATGCAAGCCTTGTTGCACTCCACCAACCATATATCAAGTGAGTGCAATGATCTTTGGAATACTGCAGTGTCAGCATATGTGGTTGTAGTATTTTTGTTCTTATTATCATTACTTTATTTTCTGTTTTTTGTGTAGGTTCAGATGTGTGACCACTCTGCTTCCAGGTGTTTAGATCTGAAACACTGTGCTGTCAAATTGTATTAAGGAAATCAGTTTTCAGTATTAAACCAAATGTTTTCAGGAATGTGGGAAACAGTCAGCAATTAATTAATACTATTTGTTTACCTTGTATTTGCAATGCTGCCTTCTTGTTTTAGGAATTTATTGTTTGTTAGTTTGTTATTGTTATTCAGGCTGCTGTACTCTCTTCAGGCAAGCTGCTCTAATTATCTAATCATATGCTTTAACATAATCTAATTTGCCTTTATGAATGCTTATGGATGATGATATAAAAACTTTTTTTAGGCATACATGAACAGAGAGCAAAAGGTAGTCTATACTGATGTGTTTACAAGCTGCCTTCGTTTTCATTTTGTTTATTATTTTTATGCTTAATGTTCAAAGAACAGCTTTTCTAAACTGAAATACAGTTTTGTGCTGAAAAATATTTGGTTCAGTTGATCTGCAGTTTTCTGCAAAAGTTAAAGTTTTTGGATGCAAATCATCTTATTCAGCATTTTTGTTGATATATTTTGCTGTGTTGGATGTGGTGTTCCTTTACCTCACTCCATATGGCAAGTCATTTCTCATGATTTTGAAAATTAAATATTGATAGAGCAATTGTGTAGTGTTAGGTGCTCACATGTTGCTGGTAGGACTTGCTTCTCTATGGTTTGGTATTAGGGATAAGTGGATAATTAGACATATTTCATATTGTATTGTTAGATCTACATTATCCTGAGCACTGTCCATGGTTTACTGCAAACAGCCACTTAATTATACTGCACCAAAACTTCCCACAGTCACTTGTAGCATAGAAGAAAATCAGGTGCACCTAAAATCAAAACTGTTCACAGTGTCAGTTTGATATTATATTGTTAGATCCAATATTGCTTCCTTCCATGATATTCTGTAACATTAACTGTAATATATAGTTCTGTATGTGCCTATAATTGCAAATATGTACATTAGTAGAACAGGACACTCACCATTCTCACAGGAGTAGAGTTAATAGATAGATAATTGAATGTTGTAGCAAATTGTTTGTGATCTCAATCTTGCATTTCTTATGCACTTTTCCCAAATGTAACATACTGAATATTGATAAGAGATTTCAAGAAGATTCTGACTGGATAGCTTTGTGATACATAAACATAGCATGTACTCAAAACATTAATTAGGATATTAAAATATCATTAAAAACAATGTTCTCTGCTGTTCTCATACGTGGCCACTCTTGCATATTCTGACATCTCATTCAGTAGTCGTTTGTTTGTCAAAATCAAATCGTGGGAAGTCCAGGATGGAATAACAACAATATGGAAAGGGTAGCTAGCTACTCACGTCATAGACCTGAGTCACTGACAGCCACAATGAAAAAGGATGCTAGGAGTGTTTCAGCTTTTGGGCAAAGTTCTTCTTCAGAATTAGAAATAACACACTTTCATACAACAATAATTCACACACACAATACCCGACTGACTGCAACTGACATGAGGCGCAATTTAGTTGGGTTGTGTAATGGAGGTAAGGAAGAATCATTGTGCTGGGAGGAGGGGGTATAGTAGGGTAGGAGTGAGGAAGATGCTAGTGCTGGCTGTGGGAGCATACAAGGACATGATGGGGACAGGGTAGGGCATCTTCTACCCCATCAGAGGCAGCTGTGTGATCTACAACTTTAACTGCAACTACTGTCCCACATTCTGTGTGGGCATGACAACTAACAAGTTGCCTGTCCGCATGAATGGCCATGGCCAAACTGTGACAAAGACGTAGCTGGACCACCCAGTTACTGAAAATTATGCCCAACATGACTGTTTCACAGCCTGTGCCTTGTGGATTCGTGCCACAAACACCAGCTTTTCTGAATTGCACAGACAGGAACTCTCCCTACACCATATCCTTCACCCCTGAAACTGCTCTGCCATGCACCTTTGCTACTCCTTATCCTCTACCTGCCTATCAGATTCATTGCTCCCACTCTAGTTCTGCACATGCCTTATATCCCACCAATGCACTTACATATTCCTTTCTCTTCTTTTCTTCTCTCCTCTTCTCCTTCCTACCCACTGCAGCTTCCTGATCCTGCACCTAGCAGCCCTATTGTGTTCCCACCATGTCCCTGCATGCTCTCACAGGCAACACTAGCATTTTCCCCATTCACTACCCTGCCATATCTCCCCCCTCCCCACCTTCATGCCTCTTCCTTACCCTCACTACCCAATCCAGTTAGACAGCTGTTCACATCAGAGACAGTTGCATTCAAGCATTAGTGCCTGGAGACAGTGGCGATATGTGTGAGAGTTTGTTTCATGAATATATGTGTTTTCTACTTCTGAGGAAGAAATGTGTGTGACTGCAAATATTTCTACCATTATTTTTTTATGCCTTTGTGGAACTCGTTGCCAGCTGTGTGTGGTGAGAAGCAATGTACCCTTTCCATATTGTATTTATTCATTTGTGATATTTTAGGTCTTTTTAGTGAGAACAATACATCATACACAAGCTGTATGCTTGTAGTTCTTCATGAAGTTTTTTATTTAATTGAACAATTTTTTTAAATGTGCCAAAATGAAAACTCTTATACTATCTTTTAATGGAGTGAGTGATGTCACTCATATGTTGTCAGTAGCAGAACATTATTCCCATTTGATTTCAGATTGATCCCAAAGTGTATGCAATGAGTCTAGTATCTGACCTTTCACTTGTTAACTTTATTTGAAAAACTGCTGTGGAAATAAGTCAGTAGTGTCAGTTTGAAGGAAATGGTTATATTGGTATTATTTTTTGCAAAGGTGATTTCTTGTATACTGCATCATTCTATGCACATTGTGTTTTGCTAAAATTACTTTCAGAATCTGTCATTTCTCTTGACTTACATGTACTGCACAAGAAAAAATCATATAATTGATCTCTGGGTTTCATGTGAAGCTCCGTTTCATTTCTGGTTTGGATGATCTTCTTGAGGTAGATTGTGAGGGAAAGTATTGATGTACATAATTGGAAAGATGAAAACCTTTTTTAGTGAGGAAGGTATTCACATTATCTGATGTACTGGTAATTATTTTGTAGGGAAAGATAAATAACACATTATTTACAGGTAAATTCTTCTTTTAATGTAAAAATTACCAATGATCAAACTGCATTTGTACTCTACATGTTCACAAAGTTAAATAACTGAATAAGTCATCATCATAATCATAATATCTTCACAGTTGCTGCCAACCTCAGTGGCATCATAATCACGACCAATACTTGATTTGTGACTCCTGTATGTTCATCATACTGGTACAGATTTGTTGAATTTTAGTAGCTGAATGCAGTTGCAAGTAATTTATTGAGACTGCATCTGGACACTCATTCACTACACAGGCTCACTGCTTTTTTTAAAAAATGTCCATAGCCTGGCTCAATTACAAAATATGTTCACTCTTCAAATGACACACTGAATATCACTCGCTAAATGTATTGAGATCATAATGCAGTGATACACGGGAAGTACACCTAATTTGGTAATGGCTTTGCTGACTGTGGAACGTTGTACATATTTACTATTCAGTTATTGTGAAAAATTAATGATTTTGGAAAATTTCCCTTGCCACAACCATTTGTTCCTTTTCCATGTACACTTGTTCATTGCCTTTTTTACAATGTAAAGAGGGGACTCCCATCCAGTTCATACCCTGCTGTTTGTTTTTGTTATGTTATGGTGATGATGTTCGTGGTGGTGGTGGTGGTGGTGGTGGTGGTGGTGGTGGTGGTGGTGATGGTGATGGTGATGATGATCTAAATTATTCAGCAACACTGTTGGTCAGTCACTGCATTTGTTATCATGAAATATATTTTGCTTAGGTAACTTTTGAGCATAATCAGTACAATAATAACATGTAAAACAGATTCCTCATACATACTCCATAGATGCATTACCAAAAATAATTGACACATGCATAAGAAGCTTAAACTGAAAGTGCAGTGAAAACTACTATAAATTATATATCAATTGCCTTCCCCCTTTCTTTTTAGAAGAATGTTGATTTACGTTCGGATTATTTATACATGTAAAAAGTACTGTGAAACAACAGATAAATATTTTGTGGTCATTTATCATTTTCAAGTTGTAGGCTGAACAGTGTCCCAGTAACAAAGTTGTAAACTGTTGACATCATTAATAGTATGATGTCACAATTTCATTAAATGATGCAGCTATACTGTAACAATGGAAAATCCAGGATGGTATGTAACAATAATATTATAAGAAAAGGATAGTTGCTATTCACCATACAGTGGAGAGGCTGAGTCGCAGATAGGCACAACAAAAGGACTCTCACACTGTAAGCTTTCGGCCAACGAGGTCTGTGAAAAAAAAAAAACACACACACACACACACACACACACACACACACTTATGACAACAGTCTCTGGCAGCTGAAGCCAGTCTGGCTTCAGCTGCCAAAAACTGTGGTCGTGTGTGTGAGCGCGCGTGTGTTGTCTATTTTTGACGAAGACCTTGTTGGCTGAAAGATTATTGTGTGACAGTCTTTTTGTTGTGCCTATCTGAGACTCAGCATCCCCGCTATACGCTGAGTAGCAACTCTCCTCTTCATAATATTGCAGCTGAAATATAGTTAGCCAAATATGCAAACAATCAGCAAGTGGAAAAGCTACAAACACTAGGAACTGAGACATTTAGACTAAAATTAAAGTAAATTCTTGTATTGCGATACGTTAAAAGTTCTTGGTAGCAGTTGTCACAGTAGTCAAGAGTTTCAGATAATTTACATCATCAAAAAAGAAAAATGTAATAGGATAAAGCAAAGAATATAATGTTCGCAAGCTTTAAGTGTAGCTGGGGAAGTAAAAGGAAAATAAAGACCAACTTTAAATAGGATATTGAGGATAACAAAAGCTAAAATAATTTGATTTACAATGGTAAAATGTGGGAATTTGTTTTGAATTTATTTTTAGATCTTTACCAGAAAAATCTTTACATCCTACAACATTAAGTAAGAGCAGTGTATTGTGAGCCCAAGGTTTTGAAACAGACTATAGATAATTTCTGGAAGTATATTTATATTACATCAAATACTTTGAATAATCTCTTCATGTGCTCATATTTAAAACAAATCTTATATATCATACCACAGCATAAATAAGTTAAGGCATCATTCTATCTTTTCCACTAGTTTGGAAGGTCTTCCAATTTTTCCTTCTGCCCCAACAAAATTTATATAAACTCAAGATGCATATAGTTTTAAATATTGTGACAGGCCACATAAATTTCTTCTCTAAAAAAAAGTAAACTTAAAACTAATTCAGAAATCTTTCTTGTAAAGACTTACATTCACATCAGAAGTATCTAGCTCATTGATTTACCATAACTTACTTTGTGTTAGGACATATACATCAGTGCTGTTTGTTTCTCAATTGTGTGATTATCCATTGTGTGTATTACGTGCGGATTTTGAAAACCATTGAAAGAAACTTTGGTTAATATTATTGTTAATAGCTAATTTGAGTTATTGTCCACATATTTGTCCCAGCACACATAATGCATATTGTTGTTGAATATTTTCTTGCAGATCTTTCCTCTTATTGTTCCATTTTCATCAGCATTAAAGCAATAAAACAACATTGTTTTGAGAGTCCTTGTTGCTACTACTCTCTACCATCATTCTGGTGTAGTGTTTTGTTAGTGCTCCTGATGTGGTCTGATCTTATAATTAGGATTCACAGTTGAATGTGTTACCTTCACTCACTGCAGAGAGTGTCTCTCAAAGTTTGAATTATTACTACATTATCACTAATTTATGTGTTATTGTATATGAATAACTTGAGTTGTCATCTCATTTCTGTCACTCCTCATGTCTTCTTTGTCAGTCAATGTCAATGAATGTTTCCTGCAGTATTGCATAACCAGGGGATGCTACTTAAGCGTTTTTTCATTCAGTAATCCACTTCTGTTGCTATGTCCTTATCAGAGACATCTGCTGTGCTGTATGGTGCGATTTGAATTTCCTATTATTGTAATCCTCATTCATTGATGTGCACACATAGTTATCTTACAGTTATATTGTGAATGATTAAACTCAAATCATTTTGTCATTTTCAGAAAATACTATTGATAATTTGGATGCTGGCTTGCTATTTACTTTCCATATCTCATGCCAGTCTCCTCAGTTTAGTAGTAGCCTATATTGCTTTTTGTTCTTGTTCATAAAACTTTTTCATACATGAAAAGTGCATTATACATTGAGGTGGCAAAAGTCATGGGATAGCGATATGCACATACACAGATGGCGCTAGTATCACCTACACGAGACATAAAAGGATAGGGCATTGGTGGAGCAGTCGTTTGTACTCATACAATTCATGTGAAAAGGTTTCCACTGTGATTGTGGCCACACAGTGGGAATTAACAGACGTTGAAGTTGCAATCTTAGTTGGAGATATACTCCATACATCCAGAGAAGAGCTCTTACAGCTGGCAGTGCAGTTGCCAGGATTTGATACGGACAGGCAGAGAACCAGTGGTGGGGGATTGGGGTGGCGGACCTTCCTGTCCCAACCTTCAGCCTGCGGCAACACTCGGCCTCTTCAGAACCTAACAATGCTGCGTCATTCATTGCAGCATTCCCCTAGGGGCAGCATCCTGCTAACCGATGTGTTCCTTGATGGAATATTTTTTTCACATGCGCTACCAGTGTTTGTCACCTTGCACAAACACACACACAAATATTTTATTTAATGATGTTGCAGCCATTTGACTGTAACAATTTTTATTTTATTGTTACGCGGTTCAGCTTTTGCTATATTTCAGGTCAGTCTGATACCTTTCCACATATAAACAAGTTACTGTACTTGAAAATGGCCTATGGCTGAACTCTGGATCGTATAACAATAAAATAAAAATTATGACCATCAAACAGCGGTAACATCATTAACAAAAATTACTGTGACTATGGTTCCAGCCAAAATAAAAATTACACACAAGCAGATTTTCAACATTAACAAGGTAATTGCACAAATGTTTAAGTGTAAAATATTGAATAAGGAAGTTTCCTCTATTTTTCGTGTGGGAGAACGGAAATCTCAGGATCGTCGTCCATCTGATTGGTCATCTCTCACCACAACCACAGTCTTCAGTATCTTCGCTGCTGCCGTCCTCATTGTCTGATAAAGAAGTTACAATATGATGAGCGGATTCTTCTCTTACACCTTCTTCTATATTTGACTTTGTAATCTCTTAACACATGTAGTTCACGACATTCTTTCAATTTTCTGGCGCTATTCATGTGACAACCTCATTTACCAGCCTCTCTGTGTCTTGCAACGTAAAGGTTTTGTTTCGCTCTGCAATATCTGCTTTTATTTGAGCCCAGTTGAGTCCAGTTGCATAGTAATGGCAGTTGTATGATGGTATACATATAGCTTTGTGAGCGTGGTACTCTGCTACTGTATCAATCACATAATGCATCTTCTGTGGCTTGTATCGTTTCACTAAATCCCGAAGTTCTGCTTTCCGCATATTCTGTTTAAAGCCTATTTTATTATCTTTCAACCAGCTGACTATTTCGTCTCTCCTTGCAGCACCCTTTGGTGCCTTATTTAATTGTACAGAATGGTACGGTACATTGTCCATTACAAAATCACCACCAGAACTGACATTTGGTAGCAAACGAGTAATGAACCAGTCTTTGAATGTATCTGCATTCATCTCCTCGTGGTGGTCGACAGTTTCTTTTTGACTGAAACTTCATCATAGCACGAGGCACAAAACTGTTCATAGAGCCAGCATGAACTATAATTAGTCGCCCTCTCTTACCAGTTGGCACACTCGTAGTTCGATGATGCGTGTCGTCTGTCCATGCGATGGAACGCGCGTGACGCACATTGACCCATGTTTCGTCAATCAATATTACATTTTCCAGATTCACTGCTAGCAACTTGTGCAGGAAAAGTCATCTCGATGCTACAATGCCAGTGTTCAATTAATACCTTTTGTCCTGAGAACTTTTTCCAACGGAACCCAAATTTTTTAAAAACAATGGAGAGACTAGTCGTTCTATCTGTGAACAAACCACTGTCCGATAGTGATGCCTTCAACTTTTTAAGTGTCGGCACTACTTCTTGCTGTAGTACTCATATATGTGTTGCCTGATAGCACTTTCGTCAAATTTGTCTGTTTGTCACACAACATCTCTTCCTTGGCTTTCCAGGCGTCACAATAATAGGGCTCTCAGCTGAATTGGCAGCCTCTTTATCATTTGTGACTATCTTCACTGTCGCTGTAGAGATGTTCAATGCTTCTGCCACTCTGTCAACCACTTAACTCACTGATATCAAAGGCCTTTCAAAGTAAACACGCTTGCGATTTCAGTGTAGTCCCTTTCCCAAAAGCCATCTTCTCTGCTCTGCAGGCAGCCATTTTCCACTTATACACACGCCAAGAGACTCGCAGAAGTAGCGGAATGCACACGTATACACGAAGAACCAAACGTAGCACGTGGCGCAACTGACTGAAAGCAGCGGTCACCCAGCACTATGGCAAGACTGGGGCATTGCCACAGTAACATAAACAAAAGCTCATGACCAGATTGGCTGTTGTGGGTACACAAAATACGTGTGCCATGGCCGCGCCAACTGTCAGAGCTCTTCTCTCGCCGTATGTAGTGTAGACGCATGGGAAATTCCATTCTGGAAATCATTGGGGTATTCAATATTCTGAGATCTACAGTGTCAAAAGTGTGCCAAGAATACCAAATTTCACGTTGTTACCTTCCACGTCAGACAACAAACTGGCCGAAAGCCTTAGCCTTCACTTAACAACCAAGAGCAGCGGCGTTTTCGAAGAGTGTCAGTGTTAACAGACAAGCAACATTACATGAAATAATTGCAGAAATAAATGTGGCATGTACAACAAACGTATCTGTTAGGACAGTGTGGCGAAATTTGACATTAATGGGCTATGGCAGCAGACAACTGACATTAGTGCCTTTGCTAACAGCTTGACATTGCTGGCAGCACCTCTCCTTGGCTCGTGACCATATCTGTTGGACCCTAGACCTGGTCAGATATGAGTCCAGACTGCAGTTGGTAAGAGTTAATGGCAGGGTTTAAGTGTGGCGCAGGCCCCACAAAGCCATGGACCCAAGTTGTGAACAAGGAAGTACTGGAAATGGTTATGTTCAGCTACATGGAGAAGATTTGCATTCATGGACTTGCCATGTTCCCAAACAATGATGCCACTGGGCCACAGCTGTTCGTGACTGGTTTCAAGAACATTCTGGACAATTCGAGCAAATGATTTAGCCATTCAGATCACACGATATGAGTCCCATCGACCATATATGAGACATAATTGAGAAATCAGTTCATGCACAAAATCCTCCACCGGCAACACTTTGCTAGTTAGAGTTGGCTATAGAGGCAACATTGCTTAGTATTTCCGCTTAGAGGATTTCCAACAACTTGAGTCCATGCCACATCGAGTTGCTGCAGTGCCAGGCAAAAGGAGATCCAACACAATATTAGGAGGTATTTCATGATTTCTGTCACCTCAGTGTAAACGTTACTGATTACTTACATATTGTCAATATACTTACTAGTTATTTGTATATGTCAGTACTCCCTTTTTTACCAACATTATGACCATGATAAAAAAATAACTTACATAATCATCATTTTTCATTCATAAAATCAAGTTTCACTATATTAATTTTGCACTGCCAGATTTATTTTCTCCTTGTTATTAAAAAAGTTATCAAATGCATATTGAAGTGAAGGTGAGGCAGTGATCATTAATATCAGTTTACACTGATTGTTTGAAAACAGTTTTTGCCTTTCATTCATGCCACCACATTTTTGGAGGATTGGTGCAGTGCTGGAATTACTTTTTTTGCCATTGATGCTGGCCATTTTTTCTAATCCACATTTTTTTCTAATCCACTAACCTACATCCACAGACACCACCTTCACTCAATGCTTGTTGTTCTTTTCTTGTTGCATGCTCAGGAAAAGTATCCTGCACTATGTGCAGAGTTGGTGAGTTAAAACTATTCAGTGCAGAGGAAGCTGATGCTTTGCACATGTTCACAGTTATGCAGCATTGTATTCAATCCATTGTTCTTGCATTTTTGTAAATAATATTTGGTTACCATTTGTTTTTGAGTGCATGGTAAATTAATGGTAATGTTATTGTGTCTCTTAGCATATTGCTGGTTTCGCATCTGCTTGTAGTCATTATAGATCACCACAGCATTATTTATTTTATGAAAGTTGCTTTTAGAACTTCTAATATTGAATATAAAGTTAATCAAAGTGCATTTTGCCAGATGTGAGCAATATTAGAGCTTCTGACATGATACATCCACAGCTGCTATGTAGATAAAATAATATCTTACAATAAAATTATTCTTATTTTGATGAAAATTCGAAGTACAGTTTTCAGAAACTGCAACGACATATAGGAAGATTGCTATGGAAGAAATGTGTCTTAATTTTCATGTGTGTGTTATTGTTCGGCTCGTATAATTCTGTCAGCTAACAAAAGATGTAAGTAATTCGACCAATAATTTGTATGCAGGTTTTCCCCTTCTGCCTTTGTTATGCTATTTATCCATGGAATGTTCGTGCACTGGTTGTTTCTTGTAAATGTTATTTATATGTATTTTATTCCTCTGTTTGCCATATGTATTTAAGAAAACTTGTTTGCTACCGTATACTCCATGTAATTTTATTGCATTGTACTTTCACAAAACATTTATATTCTTGAATTATAGTTGAGAAATTTTTATTGCATTCAACAGTAATTTTGAATCTTTATCATTATACTGTAGTTTTGGTTTCACAAAGCTTACAAAGTATGAATAATAGATAAGACGAGAGTGAGTATGAGAGGTTTTATGAATGTAAGTTACCAAATGTGAAACTCATTACATTTGGTGCTTCTAAAGTATTAAAAAATGAAACAAAATACCAATGGAAATAATAAAAGTTAGTGTAAACAGTCAATTTTATGGTTTGATTATTTATTTATTAGCCTTCTTTAAGCACGTAGAGACAATCAATGTCATTATTTTGTGTACAGAGGGACGTGCATGCAAGTCACGGAATTCCCATAACTTCCTTGGGGGGGGGGGGGGGGTATTAGCTCAGATGCCTCATTCAGTCACATCCTAGTTGTGTTCGATCGGGTTCACATCTGACGAGTTGGGGGGCCAGCACATCAACTGGAACTGGGCATTGTGTTCTTCGAACCACTCCATCACGCTTCTGCCCTTGTGACATGGTGCTTTATCTCATTGAAAAATGCTACTGCCATCAGGAAACAAGATAATCATGAAGGCATGAATGTTCCCCAGAGCATAATGGAGCCACTGCCAGCTTGTTTCTGTCCCCCAATACAGTTGTCAGGGAGCTGTTCCCCTGGAAGATGATGGATTCACGCCCTCCCAACAGCATGATGGAGGAGCTATGGAGGTTCATCAGACCGTGCAGTGGTCTGCCACTGTGCCAAATGTCCAGTGGCGATGGTCAAATGTGCATTTCAGTTGTAGTTGCCAATGTGGTGTTAACATTGGCAAATGCACAGGTAATCGGCTGTGGAGGAGTATTTGGTGTACTGTGTGTTCAGAGACACTTATAACCTTCCCAGCATTGAAGTCTGATATTAGTTCTGACACAGTTCGGTGCTTGTTCTGTTTTACCAGTCCGATGAGCCTATGACGTCGGACATCTGTAATTAGGGGTGGCTGCCCAACCCCACGATGTCTGAACATGGTTTCACCTAGTGTTGAAGCTGCTCACTGCAGCACTCCTTGAACTTCTGACGAGTCATACAGTTTCCAAAATGATCGCGCTGAGCCTCCAGGCCATCACAATCTTCCCTCGGTAAAATTCAGATAGATCGCGCGCCTTTCCCCTTCTACACGTGGACAGCATGCTCACTGATTCTACGTGCACTGTGCATGTGTCTGACTAGCAGTCGTCCTCGGCAGGTGACGCTGCTTTCGCCTGGGTGGCTTTATATCGATAGCAGGTCGGTGGTCATAATGTTCTGGCTGTTCAGTGTAAATACCTTGTTAAAGGGCATGGTAAGATACAAACGTTACTAGTCCATTACTCAGTTACTATTATTGAGCAAGGATACAATTGTTCTTTGTACAGCACGTGATGTGTTCATTATACAGGGTGTGACACAGTAACTTCTTTCCGATTTGAAAAACATGCTACTCAGCAACCGTTCCTCATTATTGTGTGGGGTTGAGTGAATTTGAAAGGGTAGGACCTAACTTTTTTGGGGGTAGTTTAGTGGTGATCATGAAGTGGTGGGGGAAGAGCGTGCATTTGTGTGGTGACTTAATGGTCCAAATGGCTCTGAGCACTAAGGGACTTAACATCTCTGGTCATCAGTCCCCTAGAACTTAAAACTGACCCCGCCGGGAAACGAACCCGGGAACCCGGGCGTGGGAAGCGACAACGCTACTGCACGATGTGGCGACTTAATTTTCGAATGGCTATTGAATCATCAAAACCCAGCGTGTATTCAGGAAAAGTTTAATATCATGCCTGAAGGCTATGTTTGTGATCGAAAATCAATTGTTACATGGGTATACATGTTTATGGATATTGGTAGTGTGCAGAAAAAGAAACCTTGATCTCCAAGAAATACCAGAACACCAAAAAACATAGAGAAAAAGAGGCTGAGTATTTTGAATTCCCAAAGTGATATACATGCAAATGAGCAACTTCTCTTGCGATTTATGATCACACAGCGAGACAAAGTCTTCATGAATGCGTGAAATTCCATCTGTAGAAATTGGCAGTGTGCACACCCTCAAGCCATGTGATTTAGTTTCACGAAAAAATATATGTAAAGCCTTAATTGAAAAGCTGCCTCATGACACCCCTTTTTTCTTAAGCAATGAGACACTCTTTCATTTGTCTGGGTGCATGAATAAACAAAATTTGCAATATTGGAGTGGCATGAACTGCCGAGTGCTTCACGAGTGTCTCCTGCATGCAGAACATCCTGTTTAGTACGCGTTATCTGAAACTGGCATTGTTGGCCCACGGTTTTTTGAAGAGAATGATAAGGCCGTTATAGTCTCTTCTGAGTGTTACGTCCAGATGTTAAGGAATGTTTTCTTCCCAAACTTAAAGAAATGGAATTGGGGATGTCTAGTGCCAGCAAGACAGCACTGCGGCTCACGCAGCATGAACATCAATGAAACTCTTGCACAAACACTTTCCTGACCATCTGATCTCTTTGAAGGGTGATCTTCAGTGGCCAGCACACTTTGCAAATATGTTACTGTGCTATTTCAGTGTATAGCAGTCATCCATGGACACTGGGTGAGCGGTGTTCATGCTGCTGGTAAGAGGACCCAGTGGACAGCCTGTCAAAATCTAAATGCAGATCTATACTGAATTGTAAAAAATAATAGCAAAATAGAAACAATTAACGGTCCAAGGACAAGAAGTGCAATATCGAGCAGCCTGAAAGAGCAACAGCATCTTGGCTAAGTGCTCACGGTACTGGATTGACAAGCAGGGGAGCCATGTTCAAACCTTCCTCATGCCAAATCTATTATTATTATTATTATTGTTATTGTTATTATTTTTCTGTTCTCTGTATTCTAATTTGTGTCTGTATAATGGTATGACATTCATTTGTAGCAGTAATGTGTAAGGTAGGGACCTATGATGACAGTTGATTCTGCGCAACTACTCTGTTAGCAGCCAGAAGCAAGTAGCTTTCAGAGTGGAACTGCAAATATTCGATGACAAGGCGACAAGTCAACCGAATCTTCCACCAGAAAACACGTTTGGTCTGTCATACATGGCATTAGTGACAGTATGCATGTCATATGGTAGTAATCTCTTATCAACGCACCTAATTTGTACACCTGGTAAGCGAGTGAGATATGGCTCCATGCCCGATTTAGGTGTTAGAGATTTGAACACGGTTCATCCAATTTACAGTCCAATGCTATGAGCACTTAACCGTGATGCCAAGGTTGTTCAGTTTATCGTGATATTGCACTTGTTAAGCTTGGACTGTTCACTGTTTCTAATTTTTTCCCCCACAGTTCAGTACACTGTCTTCCTGTTTTCACACTTGATCTGTGTTCAGTTTTTGGTGGGCTATTCACTGGGCCATCTTACGACTAAATCTGATGGGGCTGTGATGGGGGAATTTCCCTCGTGAGTTCGACTCTCCAAATGCATCGAGCAGAAAGAGGATGACCTTCAAGACATCATTTTCAAAAACTAATGAAATAAAATTTTAAAATACCTAAAATACTTTCTATTCCATCATTTTTTAAATAAAGAAGTTGCTCCCTAGCACACTTTCTAGACACCTGCATAAGCAACTTTTTCTGTAAGCCACTTGCATATTATGTTTCTGTACATGCTTAGCGACATATTGAGTGATTTTCCTGGTAACGTGTTAAGTTGTCATAAACCTATGAATGTAGAACTGCCTTGAAATTTCCTAATCATGGATGCTGGAATGTTAGTCTTCTGATTTTGGCATATGTCATATTGATGATAAGATTCTCGTTGTTTATTGTTACTTTGGTTTTCCCTCAAATGAATCGGATAACTTTGGTTGTGAGGCATATATGCGTTGGTATTTTTAATTACAGGGTGTTGTTATCAGGAGAAAGAAAACTGGCGTTCTACAGATCAGAGCGTGGAATGCCCGATCCCTTAATCGGGCAGGTAGGTTAGAAAATGTAAAAAGGGAAATGGGTCGGTTAAAGTTATAGTGGGAATTAGTGAAGTTTGGTGGCAGGAGGAACAAGACTTTTGGTCAGGTGAATACAGGGTTATAAATACCAAATCAAATAGGGGCAATGCAGGAGTAGGTTTAATAACGAATAGAAAAATAGGAGTGAGGGTAATCTACTGCAAAAAGCATACTGAACACATTATTGTGGCAAAGATAGACATGAAGCCCACACCTACTATGGTAGTACAAGTTTATATGCCAACTAGCTCTGCAGATGATGAAGAAATTGATGAAATGTATGATGAGATAAAAGAAATTATTCAGATAGTGAGGGGAGATGAAAATTTAATAGTCATGGGTGACTGGAATTTGATAGTAGGAAAAGGGAGAGAAGGAAACTTAGTAGGTGAATATGGATTGGGGGTAAGAAATGAAAGAGGAAGCCGTCTGGTAGAATTTTGCACAGAGCATAACTTAATCATAGCTAACACTTGGTTCAAAAATCATGAAAGAAGGTTGTATGCATGGAAGAAGCCTGGAGATACTAGAACGTATCAGATAGATTACATAATGGTAAGACAGAGATTCAGGAACCAGGTTTCCAGGTGCAGATGTGGACTCTGACCACAATCTATTGGTTATGAACTGCAGTTTCTACATCTACATCTACATGACTACTCTGCAATTCACGTTTAAGTGCTTGGCAGAGGGTTCATCGAACCACAATCGTACTATCTCTCTACTATTCCACTCCCGAACAGCGAGCGGGAAAAACGAACACCTAAACCTTTCTGTTCGAGCTCTGATTTCTCTTATTTTATTTTGATGATCATTCCTACCTATGTAGGTTGGGCTCAACAAAATATTTTTGCATTCGGAAGAGAAAGTTGGTGACTGAAATTTCGCAAAAAGGTCTCGCCGCGACGAAAAACGTCTATGCTGTAATGACTTCCATCCCAACTCGTGTATCATATCTGCCACACTCTCTCCCCTATAACGTGATAATACATAACGAGCTGCCCTTTTTTGCACCCTTTCGATGTCCTCCGTCAATCCCACCTGGTAAGGATCCCACACCGTGCAGCAATATTCTAACAGAGGACGAACGAGTGTAGTGCAAGCTGTCTCTTTAGTGGACTTGTTGCATCTTCTAAGTGTCCTGCCAATGAAACGCAACCTTTGGCTCGCCTTCCCGACAATATTATCTATGTGGGAATTGTAGAGATGTAATCAGCATTACACTCAGATGTTAATTTTGAGTCAAGATGAATCTCAAGAAGTTTAGCAGAAAAATAGTAACCTTTTATAATCTTCGCCACATGAAATGAAGATAATATTAACTGTTTTTTGTTATTAACATGCAATAAATTGATCTCAAACCAAATACTGGATGCACTGAATGATCAAAACTTTGCTTCTTCAATGCTCTTAAGTGTTTTCTAGCCTTAATGAATGCAGTCTCATCTGCTTAGTGTGTTGACTTGCTCAACATAATATTGATGGATAATTTATTCAGATTATGAAGGAACAAGGGCCCAAATACAGGACATATGGCACACCCATGTGGCATTCAGTGTATTTGGTCTCATATTGCTGAACTGTGTAAGGCATGTTTTATCGGTGTGTCTGTTGTTGTTAATGTTGTCATCATCTTCAGTCCTAAGAGTGTTCTGATGCAGCTCTCCATGCTGTCTATCCCGTGGAACCGTCTTCGTCTCTGAATAACTACTGCAACTTGCGTCTGCTTGAGTCTGCTTACTGTGCTCAAGCCTTGCTCTTCCTCTATTATTTTAACCATCCACATTCCCTTCCATCATCAAATTGACAATCTTGATGTCTCAGGATGTGTCCTATCAGTAGATTCCTCTTTCAGTCAAGATGAGCCATTAAATTCCCCCCCCCCCCTTCCCCTCCATTTTGATACAGTACACCTTCATTAGTTATTTGATTTAACCAACTAATGTTCAACATTATTCTGTAACATCACATTTTGAAAGCTTTTGTTCCCATCTGAACTGAACTGCTTATTGTCCATATCTCACATTCAAAAAAGCCTTCACAAATATTGAACAAGTTGGCTAGAAAACTGTGTTCCTTCAGCGGAAAGCTGCTGAACGTTCACTCAGAATCTTAAGACTTATTAATGCAAATTTTATTACAGTCAAAGCTTTCATTTCTTGACATTTAAAAGAAATACATTGGTAGAACTTCAGCTCAACCAATTTGTAAAAATATCATTGTTTAAAAACCAGAACACACAAGACAAAGCCCCAGCAAAAATAACATTAATGTAAACAGAATGATACAGTCAAATGGGAACTATTAATTTACATTTACATTTGAAGAGAGAACAATTTTGTTAGACTCCTCATACATCATACAGCATAGGACATTGCGACACTAAAACAAACCACACACAAAAACAAAACGATGGGCCCTTGCCCATATTATAAAGTTATTAAAGGAAATTGTATTCACCTAGGATTTTTTTTTTTACTTTTAAAATGTGACTGGTTAATGTCACCTTTAATCACCTTTAATTAGTGCATTACAAGAGACAACGAAATCAAGTAAGCTCTAACCTAAGAACAGTATACTGACTACTTGTCTATCTTGGCTACTATGTGTGTTCACTGTGTTGTTCATATTAGATTACTCACATTTCTGTTTTCTTCTTCATTATTAAGTGTACTCTTGAATTACTCCTATTTGCTTTTGTGTTGATAACTCAGTACTGACTCATGTCTATCTTTGCCACAATAATGTGTTCAGTATGCTTTTTGCAGTAGATTGGCAATTGGTTGCGATAACACTAAGAAAGAGCAAAACAGTAAAATACTCTCGTAAGCTTAAGCCCAGAAGATTTGTGTACCACCATATTGGGATATTCAGCTGAATTAAACATTACACGACCAGAGCCAGAATATGCACCATGTCATTGGCTGGTCCAGAAGGGACAAACTTGCTGCAGGCCACTTGGTATTACAAAACAGTCCTGAGGTAGCTTGGAAAACGAGTGCACAGAGTATTATCGGCCTTTTACAGAAATAGAGAAGTGAAATTAGCTAACTCAAATAACGTACATTTCCATACTAGAACCTAATTATCAGCTGCAGTGTGCACAATTAACAAAACACAGCAAGCCAAAAATGGGTGTTCCACAAATGGCACACTTGGTAGTGATTTATGTCAAATGTCACACATTAGTTTCTTCCTCAATTTCAACCTCTGCTGAAGGAATGTACAAGCAGACACTTGAACAGATCAGGAGATGAGATTGCTTTCCATCAAAATGAGGCATCTGACCCAACCAATGGAGCTCGCTCACTCCCATAGTCCACATCGATCACAAGTGCTGCTACACACAGAACTTCTGGTGACACCAGAGTCTTTCATGCCACTTCGTGACCTACTCGCTAACATCCAGCTCTGTCCAGCCACTGTCTTTCATGCAGTATGCTGCTTAAAAACCTTTCCTCACTACAGCGCATGTTTCCTCCATCAACCCATCAACAATATCACTGAATTTAATTCTGTCCGCAGCAAAACTGATTTAGGATGCATCAACTACATTCCATTAACTGCATTTTACTTTTGTTGATGTCCCCCTTATAATCTCTCTTCAAGATTGTATCCACTCCATTCAACTGCTCTTCCAAATCCTTTGTTGTCTCTGACGGAAATATGATGCCATCGGCAAATGTCAGAATTCGTATTTCTTCTCCTTGACCCCTAATTCCTTTTCCAAATTCCTGCTCTGTTTCTAGCACAGCTTGCTCAATTTACATATTCAGTAACATGAAGTATAGGCTACAGGCCTGTCTCGCTCACACCTTGATTACAGCTATACTGTCATGTTCTTTGACTCGTAGAACTGCAGTCTGGTTTCTGTACAACTTATGAATAACTTTTCATTCCATGTATTTTACCCCTGCTACTGTCAGAATTCCAAAGAGTGTATTCCAGTGAGCACCCTCAAAACTCTATAAATCTACAAGTGTTATAAATGCAGGCTTACCTTTCTTCAGCCTATCTTCTAGGGTAAGTTGTAGTGCAATTATTGCCTCACTTGTTCCTACACTCCTCTGAACTGATCTTCCCTGAGGCGGGCATCTACCAGTTTCTCTTCGCTTCTATGAATAATTTACATTAAAATGTTACTAAACTAATGGTTCAGTAGTATTCAAAACTGTCAGCACCTGCTTTCTTTGGAACTGGAATTATTACACTCTTCCTAAAGACTGATAGTATTTTGGCTTTCCCATATATCAATTGCATGCCAGGTGCAATAGTTTTGCAATGGGTGGTTCTCCCAAGGATCTGAATATTCTGAGTGAATGTTGTATACTCCAGGGGCCTTGATTCGACTTAGGTCTTTCAGTGCTCTGTCACATTCTTCTCATAGTATCATCTCTGCCATATCACTTCATCTACTTCCTCTTCTCTTTTGATAATATTGTCCTAAATTTTGTTTCCGTATTTAGACCCACTATATGTTTCTTCCACCTTTGTTTCCCTTCTTTGTATAACACTGCCGTGGCATCTGCGCTCCTGGTTTTCATACAGCTGCTTCTCTTTTCTCCAAATGTCTCTCTAATTTTCCTATAGGCATCAGCAGTCTTACCCCTTGCTGTACATGCTTCAACAACCTTGCATTGGTCCTCTAGTCATTCCTGCATAGGTGTTTCATACCTCTGTCAGTCTCATTTTTAGACATCTGCATTTCCTTTCACCTACTTCATTTGCTGCATTTTTATATTTTCTCCTTTCATCAATTAAATTAAATATTTCACAGTGAAAACACTGCATTTTTGACAGAATAATTTCATTGGATAGCTAAAAAAAATCTACTCACCAAGCAGCGGCAGAACACATGAATAAAAGGAGGTTGCAATTAGGCAAGCTTCCAGAGCCAGTGGCTTCTCCTTCAAGCAGAATGGTTGAAGGATAAGGAAGAGGGGTGAGGGAAAAGGACTGAGAGGTCCAGGAAAAGGGGCAGATTTCAGGAAAGTCACCCAGAACTGCAGGTCATGGGAGACTTAGCTCACCAGATGAGAAATCCACGATTTCTAATCGCTCTTGTCCGTTTATCTATTTCATAATCAGCTACTTTCTTATTTCACCTCTCAAAGCTGTTCAGTACTCACCTGTCATTTTCCTTTCTCCTGTTTTCATCCAGCGTTGCCTAATGCTCCCTCTGAAACTCTCGCCAACCTATGATCCCTTCAATTTATCGAGGTCCCATTTCCATAAATTCTTAAATTTTGCGGTTTATTCAGTATTAATCTGTAGTTCATGAACAATAAATCAAGATCAGAGTCTACATCTACCTCTGGAAATGCTTTACAGTTTAAAATATGGTTTCAAAATCTCTGTCTTACCATTGTATAATCAATCGGAAACCTTCCTATGTCACCAGGTCTTGTCCAAGTATTTCAAGATTTGTAAAACAAATCATAGCAGTGATTAAGTTATGCATTGTGCAAAATACTATCAGATGGCTTCCTTCTTCACTCCCCCCCCCCCCCCCCCCCCAGTCCATGTTTCATACTACCAGATTCTAGTCACACGCCATGATTAAATTTTGTCTCGCTTAACTATGTGAATAATTTTCTTTATGCCATCGTACACTCTTTCAATATCTTTTTCATCTGCGTATTTATTAGCCATATAAACTTGAGATACTGTTGTGGCTTTAGGCTCTTGTCTATCTTGGCTACTATGTGTGTTCACTGTGTTGTTCATATTAGATTACTCACATTTCTGTTTTCTTCTTCATTATTAAGTGTACTCTTGAATTACTCCTATTTGCTTTTGTGTTGATAACTCAGTACTGATCTGACCTTAAGTCTTGTTGTCTTGTTCTTCCTACCACCACACTTCAAGTTTCCACTATATCTAACTTCAACCTATCTGTGTCCATTTTTGAATTCTCTAACCTACCTATTCAATTAATGGATCTGACATTCCACTTCCTACCCAAAGAACGCCAGTTTCGTTTTTTTCTTATAATGATATACTGCTGAATGGCCCCCACCTAGAGATCAAAATTAGGGGAGGGGGGGGGGGGGGCTGCATTACCTTTGGAATATTTTACCCAATAGGATGCTACCATCATTAAGCCTACCCTTTGGAAAGAAAATAATGGCTGTAATTTCCCCTCACTTTCAGCTGTTAACAGTATGAGCACTGTGAGGTTATATTGGCTAATGTTGCGTGGCCAGATCAGTCAGTCATCCAGACTGCTTCTAAAACCAATATGATAGAGATTTTTATCCGAATTTTGTGTTTTACTGAGTCATGTGCAATGCTGAGATCCATAAGCGTAGCATTAACTGACAGTCTGTATGAGGAAAGTATAAATGATCAAACATTTTAAATTGCTTTCACTGTTGGCGGACTGGACATGGAACGATACAGTGGGAATGTTATTTAAAGACAAACGTTCACAGATTTAGAGCTGCATTCTGTGCTCTTCTACTTTGGAAAGATTGGGTACAAGGGAGACCATGGTAATTATTTGGAAATGACTTGACACCTTTTTTGTGTGGAAGTGTAAGAATCTCATTTTTAAGGATCAAAGGAAATAGTCACAAGTATGTATTCAATTAATCAGTGAACTGGATGGACATGCTGTTACATCCATATTTTTTAAAAATCGTGTTCGAATAATTGGAGAGACATAAATGTCATCCTATTTTGAGAATATAATTTTGCTATTGTGGATGTGATACTGCTTACCTTGAGCCCTTTCCATTTAATTGTAGGAATTACATGTTCAAAATGTTGCAGAATGTTTCAGCATGATTTGCGTTCTGTTATATCTGTGGCTTTGTTCACCTGCAGCAGTGTTATTCATGTAATAGGAATTAATGAAGAAAGTATCGAAATCATCTGACGAGACTCGCTGTAGTCACAGGTGTGTGCGTTTTGGTGTGTGTGTATATGTATGTATTTTTACTAAAGAAAGAGCAAGAGCTTGAAAGCTAGTGCAAATACTGTTTTCTATTGTGTGTTTCAATGCACCCCACATCAGTTGGCTATAGGCGATTCATTACCTTTCTTTATCCATCCAGGAATTTCTATTGTTGTTATGTCATCAGAGTAAATATTTGTGCTATCCTTACTTCTACCCAGATACGTTCCTTAATGTCCATCTATAATCCGTGTGCACTTAATTTAGTGTAGTTGCGGGATCGTTCGTGAGGTTCCCATTGTCATAAACTCAACTAGAGTTAGTTACTGGCTCACTAGTCTGTAATTATTTTATTTTGATGGTAAATTTAAAATATTTAAGAGTGTTGTATGTTTTTGGCAATTAGACTGTTAGCTTTAGGCTTGATTAAATTTCAACTACGCTGTTAATTCCTTTGTCACGTACACACACCTGGAAAAAAAGATATACACTGAACAATAGTCAGAGATGTGATGTCCTATGATCACTCTTTTCCATGAGTCAGTTTGTTACCATTAGATTCAGTTTTTGCTGATACATTCTTTTGTGTATATACCTCATACTAGCTGTTACCTGCAGCTGTGCTCGCCTATCGCTAGTTTTGCCATGATGAGTGATGGTGGGTAAGTAAGCTACTGAATGTGCAATAACTTTGGCTGCCGTGTGTGTCTAACTGTTTGGTTAATATATCAACAAAAATCAGTTTTTGAAAACATTGTGTAATTGGATTGATAGAAAAATCTACTCACCAAGTGGCGGCAGGAAAACACACATACAAAGCCACCTGCCCTTGGTTTGGTTTAGATACATTGATGACACACACTCCTGGAAATTGAAATAAGAACACCGTGAATTCATTGTTCCAGGAAGGGGAAACTTTATTGACACATTCCTGGGGTCAGATACATCGCATGATCACACTGACAGAACCACAGTCACATAGACACAGGCAACAGAGCATGCACAATGTCGGCACTAGTACAGTGTATATCCACCTTTCGCAGCAATGCAGGCTGCTATTCTCCCGTGGAGACGATCGTAGAGATGCTGGATGTAGTCCTGTGAAACGGCTTGCCATGCCATTTCCACCTGGCGCCTCAGTTGGACCAGCGTTCGTGCTGGACGTGCAGACCGCGTGAGACGACGCTTCATCCAGTCCCAAACATGCTCAATGGGGGACAGATCCGGAGATCTTGCTGGCCAGGGTAGTTGACTTACACCTTCTAGAGCACGTTGGGTGGCTCGGGATACATGTGGACGTGCATTGTCCTGTTGGAACAGCAAGTTCCCTTGCCGGTCTAGGAATGGTAGAACGATGGGTTCGATGACGGTTTGGATGTACCGTGCACTATTCAGTGTCCCCTCGACAATCACCAGAGGTGTACGGCCAGTGTAGGAGATCGCTCCCCACACCATGATGCCGGGTGTTGGCCCTGTGTGCCTCGGTCGTATGCAGTCCTGATTGTGGCACTCACCTGCACGTCGCCAAACACACATACGACCATCATTGTCACCAAGGCAGAAGTGACTCTCATAGCTGAAGACGACACGTCTCCATTCGTCCCTCCATTCACGCCTGTCGCGACACCACTGGAGGCGGGCTGCACGATGTTGGGGCGTGAGCGGAAGACGGCCTAACGGTGTGCGGGACCGTAGCCCAGCTTCATGGAGACGGTTGCGAATGGTCCTCGCCGATACCCCAGGAGCAACAGTGTCCCTAATATGCTGGTAAGTGGCGGTGCGGTCCCCTACGGGTAGGATCCTACGGTCTTGGCGTGCATCCGTGCGTCGCTGCGGTCCGGTCCCAGGTCGACGGGCCCGTGCACCTTCTGCCGACCACTGGCGACAACATCGATGTACTGTGGAGACCTCACGCCCCACGTGTTGAGCAATTCGGCGGTACGTCCACCCGGCCTCCCGCATGCCCACTATACGCCCTCGCTCAAAGTCCGTCAGCTGCACATACAGTTCACGTCCACGCTGTTGCGGCATGCTACCAGTGTTTAAGACTGCGATGGAGCTCCGTATACCACGGAAAACTGGCTGACACTGACGGCGGCGGTGCACAAATGCTGCGCCGCTAGCGCCATTCGACGGCCAACACCACGGTTCCTGGTGTGTCTGCTGTGCCATGCGTGTGATCATTGCTTGTACAGCCCTCTCGCAGTGTCCGGAGGAAGTATGGTGGGTCTGACACACCGGTGTCAATGTGTTCTTTTTTCCATTTCCAGGAGTGTATTTTCCATATGAACCCATGGTCAGGCTGATCTGTTAAAATTCCTGGAATCTCTAAATGCATTATCCCAATTAAATTTCACATGGTCCTATTCCAAATCCCATACCACTTTCCTTGATGTTGATCTTGTCCTCACTGAAGGCCAGCTACACACCTCCGTCAACATTAAACCTACCAACAAACAACAGTGCTCACATTTTGACAGTTGCCATCCTTTCTATGTCAAACGTTCCCTCCCATACAGCCTTGGTATTAGAGGCAAACATATTTGTTCAGATGCTCACTGTTTACAGCAAGGAACTACCGTTTCCACCTCAGCTTTCACTGGACATTTCAAAAGCTATTTTAAAAGCAGATTTACTGGGCCATCACATCCAATCCTGGTACTGCCGATACCTTCAAAAAACTGCTTAAGAGTCACCCAGTATTACCCTGGTCTTAAATGTATTAATCAGCTACTTCGACAAGGCCATGACTTCCTAAAGTTATGCCCTCAGATGATGTCAGTTCTGTCTGAGATTTTGCCCACCACACCTAGAATAGCTTTTTGTTGCCCTTCCAGTCCCTATAATATCCTTGTCAGACCTTACGTTCCTGCTGCACCCATCTCCCTACCCTATGGCTCCTAGCCCTGTGACCATTCCTGCTGCAAGACTTTATATGTGCACCCTTCTACCACCTCCTACATCAGCCCTGTAACTTGCAAAGCATATACTGCCAAAGGGAGAGCCACCTGTGAAATGACACATGTCATATACCAGCTGTTATGTAAATGTTATTCAGCTTTTACATTGGCATGACTGCCACCAAGTCATCATTTAGGATGAATGGGCATAGGCAGAGGGTGTATACTGGCAACACACAACATCCAGTTGCAGAGCATGTGCAACTTGATGGTGCCTGTTTCACCGCACATGCAATCTGGATTTTGGATTTTTCCCTCGGACACGAGTTTCTCAGAACTCTGTAGTGAGAAGTGACGCTGCAACATGTCCTTGGTTCTCGCCACCCAACATCCTTGGTTCTCGCCACCCAACTGGCCTTAATTTACATTAATTCCTTTGGTCTCAGCTTTTCTCCACAGTGACTATTCCTTTCTTCACTCCATTTTAGTTCTCTACATCTTTCATTTTGTGACCTGTTTATTTTTTGCTGTGCCCCTCCCCTATCACATACAATGCACTTAGCTTTCCACTCTTATCAACTCGTGCACAATGTTTTAGCAGTAATCTCTGTGTTGCATATTACCCTATCATCCACCTTTAAGCTCTCCGGTTTTCATATATCGCCCAGTGCAGTCCCTAATAATCTATCTTTCATTCTTGTCCCTTTTGGTAAGTCTCTCCTGACCCTAGGTTCTGGGAGACTTTTCTGAACTCTACTTTTTCGCCTAAATGTTACCAGTCCTTTTCCTTCACCCCTATTCCTTCCCCTTCAACCCATCTGCCATAACAAGGAGCCACTGGCTCCGTACATTTGTTCATTATAACTGTGTGGGTAAATTATGTTCCCCCACTCGACTCCCACCCTACCTGCCCCAACACATGTCGATGCGGCGTGGAGTGTGGACAGGAGTGCGCATCCATGCATCATGCTAGTGAAGTAGGTAAATGTTATACAATGTGTTCATTGCACAACAAACTTAATAATTTTTTTAATATGGTTTATTTTCAGTGATGTAAAAAAAATTGTTCATTCCCTACTTCACTCTCTTAGCGGTTGATGTCTATTTTTTTCTTCTTTTACTTTCTAAAGTAGCATGTGTCTTCCCTCAGAGTTCAGGCTATCTCCTTACGAAATTTCATAAAAATCTGTTCAGCAGTTTATTCGCGAGGATCTTACAGACAGATTTACTTTCCCATTTAATAATACTAGTGTGGAAGTATCGGTTAAACACATTAAGGATTATAAGCATTTTATTCATTAAGTTGAGCAACATTATGTAGAAAGTATCACCCAATAAAATCATTTTTCACAAATATGGTAAAATTTCATGTGTCGAAGAGTAAACAGCTTTTTCAAAAATAAAATATTTTTTTTCCTGATTTGCACAATATTCTCCAAATCAACAAATGTCTCGTACTACACACTTTCTGCAGTAGTCTATGTTCTTCCTTTTTGTTAAAGCTATCTCTTCACCAAATTTCATCAAACTTGTTCTGCAGTTTAGTCATGAATGTGTAACAGGCAGAGTTACTTTCACATTTATAGTATTAGTATGGCTATCTCGTTTCATTCTTTCTTCTGTTGAGCATATTCATATACCGGAAATCACAAGAAAATTGATTACCTATCCTCAAACTTAAAGCTGTAAAAATTCGGTAAGTAGACATACATGTCTGTTGTGTCATATCTAAGCAATGCAGGTGTTTTTGATGTAAAGTACTGAAATGATTTCCACAGTGTCCCCATTGAACCTATCACTAGGTCTGTGTCAGTAAGAAAGCAATTATATCCCTACTCGCCACTGCTGCTTTGTCTCCCTCCATTAAATTTATTTATTCAAACTCCCCCTCTTGTGATGCTGATTCCTGGAAATCTAACTTTTCTCACTTGCATTTAGATGCAAATATTTTGGAAACTCAATTTCTGTTTGAATACCAAAGGACTAAAATCGTTGCTCCCAGGTGTTCAGTGCCTCTGTATGCTCTAGAAGTTAGAAGTTTTGGATGCCTAACTTTCATGGAAAGAACTTCCATCATCCAGTCAAATAATTAATACAACCAACTGCTTTACTCCTCCGGAATGTTATCTTGAATTTCCCCAGATTGTAACTATGTTAACAACCCGAATTTTTGTCAGTGGTCTGACCAGAACAACCACATAACAGTAACTCGCCCTTTTGGTATAAGAGTCTTCTCTCAGATCAGATTCACTATCAAAAATGCAAATGTTCATGATCAGTATCTGTAATTCATATCTATACTGACTCCAACAATAGTATGAAAGGATGATTCTATTCACCATATAGCAGAGATGCTGAGCTGCAGATAGGAACAACCAAAAGATTGTCAAAAATGAGCTTTCGGGTAACAAGGCCTTTGGCAGAGATAGCTCGCATGCAAGTATGCACGCACACGCAGTGTCTGACTGCTGGGCCACCTTGGGAGCAGCAGAGGATGATGGAAGATGCAGCTGAGGTGGGGGTAAGGAGGAGGCTGGATTGGGAGAGGGAGGGATAGCAGGGTAGGGGTGGAGGACAGTGAAGTGCTACTGGAGAGTAAGCAGGGACGAGGTGGAGAGAGGGTAGGGCAGCTAGGTGCAGATGGATGGCGGGGGAGGGTTAGTAGAAAAGGAGAGAGGTAAAAAGACTGTGGGTGCGTTGGTGGAATAGAGGACTGTGTAGTGCTTGAATGTTCTCCTCCCAGCTGCACCTAGCTGCCCTACCCTCCCTTCATCTCAGGTGAATGGTCCACAAAGGATTTTCCACTTTGCTGTCTCTCTCTCTCTCTCTCTCTCTCTCTCTCTCTCTCTCTCTCTCTCTCTCTCGCATTTGCAGTGGTGCCAATTCCTTTTTCTCTTACTTATCTATAATATCAAACGCATACATTTTTAAAACATTACCACCTAAAAAATACACTACTTGCCATTAAAATTGTTACACCAAGAATAAATGCAGATGATAAACGGGTATTCATTCTACAAATATATTATACTAGAACTGACGTGTGATTACATTTTCACGCAATTTGGTTACATAGATCCTGAGAAATCAGTACCCAGAACAACCACTTCTGGCCGTAATAATGGCCTAGATATGCCTGGGCATTGAGTCAAACAAAGCTGGGATGGTGTGTACAGGTCCAGCTGCCCATGCAACCTCAACACGATACCACAGTTCATGAGAAGTAGTGACTGGCGTATTCTCACGAGCCAGTTGCTCGCCACCATTGACCAGATGTTTTCAATTGGTGAGAGATCTGGAGAATGTGCTGGCCAGGGCAGCAGTCGAACATTTTCTGTACCGAGAAAGGCCTGTACAGGATCTGCAACATGTGGTTGTGCATTATCCTGCTGAAATGTAGGGTTTTGCAGGGATCGAATGAAGGGTAGAGCCACGGGTCGTAACACATCTGAAATGTAACGTCCACCGTTCAAAGTGCCGTCAGTGCGAAAAAGAGGTGACCGGGACATGTAACCAATGGCACCCCATACCATCACGCCAGGTGATACACCAGTATGGCGATGAAGAATGCACGCTTCCAATGTTCATTCACCGCAATGTCACCAAACACGGATGCGACCATCATGATGCTGTAAACAGAACCTGGATTCATCCGAAAAAATGATGTTTTGCCATCGTGCACCCAGGTTCGTCGTCGAGTACACCACCGCAAGTGCTGCTGTCTGTGATGCAGCGTCAAGGGTAACGGCAGCCATGGTCTCCGAGCTGATAGTCCATGCTGCTGCAAACGTCATCGAACTGTTCGTGCAGATGGTTGTTGTCTTGCAAACGTCCCCATCTGTTGACTCAGGGATCGAAATGTGACTGCACGATCCGTTAGTCATGCGGATAAGATGCCTGTTATCTTGACCACTAGTGATACGAGGCCATTGGGATCGACCATGGCATTCCATATTACCCTCTTGAACTCACTGATTCCATATTCTGCTAACAGTCATTGGATCTCGACCAACGCAAGCAGCAATGTCCCGATATGATAAACTGTAATCGCGATAGGCTACAATCTGACCTTTATCAAAGTCAGAAACGTGATGGTACGCATTTCTTGTCCTTACACAAGACATCACAAAAATGTTTCAGCAGGCAACGCCGGTCGACTACTATTTGTGTATGAGAAATCGGTTGGAAACTTTCGTCATGTCAGCACGTTGTAGGTGTCGCCACTGCTACCAACCTTGTGTGAATGCTCTGAAAAGCTAATCCTTTGCATATCACAGCATCTTCCTCCTGTCGGTTAAATTTCGCATCTGTAGCACGTCATCTTCATGGTGTAGCAATTTTAGTGGCCCGTAGCAGTGTATTAATCAGTTACTGTCAGTTGGTACCAGTTCTGGAGATCATGCGATAAAATTATTTTTGTGAGTTTTATCGTACCTGGGAACATGATACTCCATTGTGGCCCATCACAGTATTTATAACATCTCCTGCAGTTTTGTGTTCTTTTGGGAGATATTAATGTAATCATTGTTCTTCTTGCGTTTGGTTAATCTCATTTCTGCCCTGTATTAGTTTGTTTTGATTTGATTTATTTCATCTCATAACTTGCAATATTGAGATCATGTGATCTGTTGTACTGGAGACATGTCAATATATAATTTTAGGGATCTAGTTTACAGATTTAAAAAATAATGACAAGTACAGTTATCAAACAATTTTCTAGCAGTACAATACTTGTACAAAAATCTTTTTATTTACCTCATCACTCATAAATTCCTCCACTGAATAACATTTTTTCACTAAGAGTTCATGTAATTTTTTCTTTAGATGACCAATTCCCATGCTCAGAATAACACAGCCCTTTAATTTATTGTATATTTTCATGCTAACTTATTGAGTAGTTATAGAATATAGCTTTAATCGGTGTGGAGGGAGCACAAAATTTTTGTTTTTGCCTAGTTGTGCAAGTGTGTTTGAAGTGAAATTATTTGAAAAGTTCAGGTTTACTGTACAGTAAAATTAGAAGTTCAAAAATGTATAGTGGTGGGACAGATAATAAATGTAGTTTTTTAAACAATGGGTGACATGAGGTTCTTGGATGTGCGGCAAACATCTTCCTAATGATTGTTTTTTGAAGTTTTAATATCCATACCCTATGATTTGAATTACCCCAAACTATGATGGACAATTTTTCGGCTGCCCATGTCTATTACACCATGTAATATTCCCATTGCAAAAGAAAGGCTGTTTAGTTCGTTAACTAAATATTCTGAATATGCCTGCCAGCTTAAGTTTTCGTCCAAGTTTAGTCCTAAGAATTTCACTGTGCTCGCTGGTCGTATCTTCTCATTTTTATGTAGGGAATAGATCTCTCTTGGTTTAGATTGTTTTGTTTTGAACAGTGCGAATTGTGTTTTGTAATGTTTAGTTTCAGGCCATTTAATTGAATCCAGGCTTCCAGAGAATCCAAAGTGTTTACAACACAGTCAGTGATTTCTGGATCTGTTCTGCACCATATTTTTTGTTTGTCATAACAAATCATAAGAGTTCAAAATGGTTACAGATCAAGTGTGACCCAGTTCTGTGTAGACATGAAATCATGTTTCTTGGCTGTTGATTAATTGTATTTCACTACTCAAAGGCAACAGATTTTAAACACATCTGAGAGTGCATAGACAGATAATATCAATACATCCTCTAGATGAGCACATCAAGGTCATTCCATTTTGTCATATTTAACTGTGTCCTTTAAATATCAATGTTCTAATCATTCAGAAGACTGACATCCTTAATATCATTTCAATCTGATACAGGCATTTTAGTTTTAATTTTGACCATACACTTTTATAGTTTTTAATTACATTATCGAGACAGGTAAATTGTCTTGTTAAATTATCATTGATGTGTGTGATTTCAGAGTATTAAGTTGATAAAGTTGTGTAGGCACCGTTAACCTTATGACAGTATTAATATCTGCAAGAAATTATATCCCGCATTTGGAGAAGTTTTCAAAGTGTAAGTTAATTTTCTTTGAAGACTTGTGGAACTATTTCACTATCACTGTTTGGTGTAGGCCTAAGATGTACAGATACAATTATAATTTATAATGCAAGCAGTAATCATCAAAACTAAGGGTACTGTATTGCACATCTTTGATGCTACTAACATATATTGAAGCTGCATTGTAATTCTTTGTTCAACAGCAGACACCTGCAACAAATTCAAAATCAGGTGGTACACTTCATTATAATTGATATACATTTAATCAGTGATCATTAATACATAACATAATGTTATTCTACTCTCGTAAAAGGATATAAGGTTTATCAATTTATTTTCGTAAGATTTAATTTCTATGTAAAAATAATAAAGTCACCATCATAATCTGAGAGATAGAGTAGGATTCTTCTGGAGTGGTACATTACTTTATCCTATTTACATTTATTGGTTATATGGTCTTCTGTCACATAAGGCTAGTGTACATAAAGTTGTGGCTACCATTTTGATCATACTGCATCCATATCTGTTAGTGAAGTGCATTTTCTTATCGCCAGCTGAAAAACCGAACTGCTCTCCTCCAAAACTTCTCTTGTTCTAGTTGACAGTCTTATAATACCTTGTTTGTTTCCACTTAAAAATTGGGTACAGGCATTTAACACTTACTGGCTGCTTGATTTTTTAACACTTTTACATAGGGAGTGGAGATGCCAGTTTTCCATTTCTGTGTATAGACGTTGTTGAGTGTGTAGGCGGTGTTGAGAGTTTCAGATGATATCTTTCTCTGCTGAGGAGAAGTGGACTGAATAGTAGGGCCGAGAGCTGTTTCCAGCTATGATTTTCATATCCAGTATTTCCTGAGGTGGTGTCCTCTTTCATATGCACCTAACAGGTGTAGAAAAACTTGGCTGTGTTTGAGGTTTTCCTTTTGATACAAGATGCATAGCATGTTTTGTATGAACCTCTCTTTAGTTAACGACAATTACGGTGATGTTTGCACTCACATCCACTAGCTCAGTTATGGTACAATTCAAATTACATAAGACATAAATAATTTCTGGGTTATCATATTTTTATGGAATTGTACACAGCAGCAGTTTCATGCAATCCATTGCTGTATTGCCACAGGGTATTTTGAAATTTAAATCTTCATTGTCGGGTGGACTGATGATAATCAAATGAACATATTCTACATCTGAGATACAAAAGTGGAGACATGGTGTGGGACTTGAAAAAGAAAACATATTTTGGGTTTCCGTTGCTATTGAAAGCGTGTTGATTGGTTCCAACCCATATATCTGTGTTGAGTAATAGTGTTGAAAACGATGGCTGCCACTCTGTATGTAAATTTTTTTGTATGCACAACCATTATTTGCAATGGGTCTCATTCTCAAATGGAAAGTAACATACATAACGTCAACAAATAATCTTCCTTTCATCTGTAGTTCATGCAGTGGTTGCACAAAGAACAAAATTAAAGTCTCATCTCCCTTCTTGTCAATTCTACATGAGCAAGGTGGGCTTCAAATCCACTCTCCATGGCATTTTGTACTGTGTGGTCAAGCATAGTGCCAAAGAAGATGCTAAGTGATGCCGTAAGTTGATACCAAGCTTTGGTACAGTAATGAAGAAGCCACACTTGTTTCTTAGCTAGTGAATGTGTTCTTATAATGAGCTGCTAGTCTAAAAGTTACTAAAAGTTATTTTAATTTAAAACAATAATGGGAGTTCCTGGATGGAGCAAAAGGGAAAGGCAACCACTCATCTATAGCAGATCGATGCATGGAACACAGTAATACATGACAGAAAACAGCATTCACCCTAGCGTTTGAGCACTAGTTCTTTCCAGCAATAGGACACACATTCACACACCTAACCACCCGAACGCACATTCTACGGATGCGCCAAAACTAATTGTCAATACTCGATTATTGAAAGCAGTTGCCGGAGTGATGGAGGTGGAAGAGGTAGGGTAGGATGCAAGGATGCATGTTCAGTGAAACTTGTGCTGGACAGCTTTGCACTGCAGATTTGACATCCACAAATGGCAAGGCTGTAAGGAAGAGACTTCTTGACATGGAACAGGTGACACCTGTCAAAGTGGAGGTACTGTTGGTGGTAAGTGCACTTGATATGAATAGACAAATTTATGGAGTCATCTGAGACGTGGAGATCATCAAGGAAGGTGGCGTGACGGGTTGAGAAAAACTGAAGCAGATTTGGGAGTATGTGTTGAGGCTCTGGAGGAAAGAGTAAAGGTTGCCCTTGCCTTGAGTCCAGGTCGTGAAAAGGTCATCAGTGACTGTACCATATAAGAAGTTTCAGTTATTAACTGGATAGGAAGGATTCCTCCAGATGGCCCATCAATAATGTAGCATAGGATGTTTCCATGCGAGTACCCGTGGCAGTAAAACAGATTTATTTGTAGATTTTGGCTTCAAAAGTGAAATAGTTGTGGATCAGGATGTGGTTGGCTTGGAGGGTTAGGAAAGAGATGGTGGGCTTGGTGTCGGGATGATGTTGGGAAAGTTAGTGTTCCATAGCTACAAGGCCATAGCAGAGATAATGCTGGTGTACATGGAAGTTGCATCCACAGTGACCAAATAGGAATCTGGTTGTAATGGGACAGCAAATGTGGAGAGACGGTGAAGAAAATGAGCACTGTCTTGAATGTAGAGTGGGAGGTGAAGGACACCAGTTCTACATCTACATACATACTCCACAAGCCATCGTATGGTGTGTGGTGGAGGGCACCCTGTACCACAACTAATCGTTTCCTTTCCTGTTCCACTCACAGACAGAGTAAGGGGAAAATGACTGACTATATGTTGGTGGCAGTAGGAACATCCTGCAGTCACTTTCAAATGCCGGTTCTCTAAACTTTCTCAGTAACATTCTTCAAAATGAATGTCTTCTTCCCTCCAGGGATTTCCACTTGCGCTACCGAAGTACATCCATAACACCTGCATGCTCATCGAATCTCCCAGTAAAAAATCTAGCAGCTCACCTCTGAATTGCTTTACTGTCTTCTTTCTATCTGACCTGTTGTGGTATCCAAACACTCGAACAGTACTCAAGACTAGGTTGCACTAGTGTCCTATATGCGATCTCCTTTGTAGATGAACCACACTTTCCCAAAATTCTCCCAATAAACTGAAGGCTACTATTCGCCTTCCCCACTACAATCCTGACTGCTTTTATCATTTCATATCGCTTTGCAACATTACTCCCTGATATTTAAACGATGTGACTGTGTCAAGCAGGACACTAATAATGCTGTATCCAAACATTACAGGTTTGTTTTTCCTGCTCATCCGCATTATTTTACATTTTTCTACTTAAGAGCCAGCTGCCATTCATCACACCAACTAGAAATTTTGTCTAGGTCAGCTTGTATCAACCTACAGTCGCTTATCTTTGACACCTTCCTGTGCAACACAGCATCATCAGTGAACAACTGCATATTGTTACCCACCCTGTCAGTCAGATCATTTATGTGTATAGAAAACAGCAACAGTCCCTTCACACATCCCTTGGAAACTCTGATGTTACCCCTGTCTCTGTCCGCAGTTCGTGGTCTTGCGGTAGCGTTCTTGCTTCCCGCGCTCGGGGTCCTGGGTTCGATTCCCGGCGGGTTCAGGGATTTTCTGTGCCTCGAGATGACTGGGTGTCGTGTGTCTTTCATCATCATTTCATCCCCATTCACTCGCAAGTCACCGTAGTGGTGTTAAAGAACTTGCCAAGCGGCGGCCGAACCGCCCCACGAGGGGTCTCCCGGCCACCAATGCCATCCGCTCATTATTATTATCCCTGTCTCTAATGAACACTTGCCATCAAGAACAACATTCTGGGTTCTATTAATTAAGAAGTCTTCCAGCTAGTCACATATCTGGAAGCCTATTCCGTATGCACATACCTTTGTTAACAGTCAGCAGTGGGGTACTGTGTTGAATGCTTTTTGGAAATCCAGCAATATGGAATCATCCTGTTGCCCTTTCCCTTCATCCATAGTTTGCAGTACATCACATGGGAAAAGAGTAAGCTGGGTTTAGCAGAAGCAGTGCTTTGTAATCCACATTGATTTGTGGACATATGCTTTTTGGTCTCTAGCAAATTTATTATGTTTGAACTCAGAATATGCTCTACAATTCTGTAGTAAACTGATGTTAAGGATATTGGTCTGTAATTACGCAAGTCCATTCTTTCACCCTTCTCATGTACAGGAGTCACCTGCACTTTTCTCCAGTCGATTAGCACTTTGCGCTGGCCATGAGATTCACGATAAATGCAAACTAAGTAAGGGGCCAATGACCTAGAGTATTCTTTGTGTAACTGAATTGGAATTCCATCTGGACCTGGTAACTTATTTGTTTTCAGCCCTTTCAGTTGTTTCTCTATGCCAGGAATGCTTATTACTATGTCATCCATACTACGGGACTCGGTGAGAGGTCAAATGATGGTACGTTTGTACAATTCTCCTGTGCACGATTTCTTAAACATGGAATTTAAAACTTCGGCCTGCCTTTTCCTGTCCTCTACTGTCAAACCTTGTCAACGTGTGATGGAATGGAAGCCTTAGATCCCCTTAGTGATTTTACATAGGGCTAAAACTTTTTCAGGGTTTTCGTCAGATCTTTAGTCAAGGTATGATGGTGGTAGCTGTTGTATGATTCGTGCATAGATCTTTTCACAGATGCACGAATCTCTACTAATCTTTGCCTGTCACCATTTGTGTGTCCTCTTTTGAAACAAGAGTGCAACAGCCTTTGCTTCCTCAGAGTTTTCCGAATTTTGTTATTAAACCACGGTTGGTCTTTTGTCCTTAATCCACTTACTAGACACATACTTGTCCAGAGCATGATTTACACTTTGCCCATAATTCCTCTATAGCCATCATTCTGGAACTAAAAGTTTGCAGATTATTGTCTAAGTGAGATGCTAACAACTGCTTATGTGCTCTTTCTAGCGGAAACACTGTCCTAGCCCTCTTGACTGATTTATTGACTTTCATAACCATAGTCGCTATGATGACATCATGATCTCTAATGCCATGAGTAAGGTCCAGCATGTTTGTAGTTACACGGTCCAAAATACTTCCATTGTCTGTTGGCTGCCAAGCTAGCTGCTCAAGACAGTTTTCAGAAAATGTGTTCAAAAGTTCTTCACAAGACTGCCTGTACCCTGCAATGAATCCAGAGATGTCCCAGTCTATACTCGATAGGTTAAAGTCACCGCCAAATAATATTGCATGATCCAGAATGGAATTTTCACTCTGCAGTGGACTGTGCACTGATATGAAACTTTCTGGCAGATTAACCCTGTGTGACAGACCAAAACTCGAGCTCAGGACCTTTGGCTTTCGCGGGCAAGTGCTCTACCGACTGAGCTACCCAGGTGTGACTTAGGATCCATCCTCAGAGCTTTACTTCTACCATTACCTCGTCTCCCACCTCCCAAACTTGACAGAAGCTCTTCTGCGAAGCTCGCAGAACTAGTGCTCCTGGAAGAAAGGATATTGCGGAAAGGTGTGGCTTAGCGACAGCCTGGGGGATGTTTTCAGAATGAAATTTTCACTATGTAATGGAGTGTGTGCTGGTATGTAACTTCCTGGCTAACTAAAACTGTGTGCTGGACCGAGACTCTTAACTCAGGATCTTTGCCTTTTGCAGGCAACTGCTCTACCAACTTGCCCATGAGAGGCAAAGGTTCCAAGCTGAGTCTTGGTCTGGCCCCCAGTTTTAATATGCCAGGAAGTTTCAGTATTGCATTATCTAGGTATTTATGCACAACTGATCATAGACTTTCTTTGGATGGCTCTATAACTGTCACTGTAGAGTTGTGTGGTCAGCAAAAACATCTAACAATTAACCTAGTTTCACCTAGACATGTTATGTGCCACCAGGTAACTTCACTATCACATTCAGTACCAACCTCAGTAGAGAAATATTTTTGTGAACCATAATGAACACATCCCCTTGAATGGCATAATAAACATTCCAAGGCTTGCGAAATATCTCAGAATTTGGAGGTATTGGTCAACAAAGGCATGGGTTCGTTCCATGGGAGCAATGTACCCAGCCATGATGGGATGACCAGCAAGGAGACGTTTGTGGTTGGGTTTGTGCAGTTTGTGGAGTAGGTAAAATTTAAGAGTGTGTGGGGTTGTTGGTGTGAGAAAGGAGATGGATTCAGATGTCAGGTTTTGGGATGAACCTAATGCCTTGAGAAGCAACACGAGGTCAAGTTGGACTTCTGAGACAGGATATTGATTGCAATGATGAGATCACAAATTGCGATTAGGGTTCTGCATCAGCTGTAGAATATTTCAGTACAAGAAAATTTGTGCTGGAATGGGACTCAAACCTAGATTTTCTTCTAGGTGTTTCAGTGCGGAAGCACATGGCTGCTATGGTCGCAGGTTTGAATCCTGCCTCGGGCATGGATGTCTGTGATGTCCTTAGGTTAGTTAGTTCTAAGTGTAGGGGACTGATGACTTAAGAGCCATTTGAGCCTAGATTTCCTGCTTGTTGTGAGTGGTTGCCTCAACCACTTTGGCTGTCTGAAAATGCTTCCAGATCTCCATATTTTTTTTCTTCTGGCGTTCCTGAGGCCTTTAGAAAGTACTGCAGAATTTCACTAGGTTGGCTGTTGTCAGTGAGTGGTGTAGTGAAGAAATGTGTCCACTACAAAGAGTGAATAAAGGGGAGAAGGTCCTTCACAGGTACAGCATAGCTGAAATTAGGTCCCAAAGTCCTCCTGATACCAAATCCACCACCTTTTTCCTAATCTTTCTAGCCAACTGCTTCCTGATACACAATTATTTCACTTTGGAAGGCCAAATCTACAAACAAATCCATGGTACTGCAATGGGTACTCTCATGGCACCATCCTAAGCTAATTATTGATGGGGCATCTGGAGGAATTGTCCTATCCAATCAGCAACTAAAACCTCTTGTGTGGTTCAGATTCATTAATGACATTTTCATGATCTGGATTAATGGCCAGGACAAACTTTGCTCTTTCCTCCATAACCTCAACACTTATTCCCAAATCTGCTTCAGCTGGTCCTTCTCAAGCCATCAAGCTGCCTTCCTAGATTTCGATCTCCACCTCTCAGGTGGCTCCATAAATATGCCTGCCCATATTAAGCTCACTAACGACCATCAGTACCTCCACTTTGACAGCTGTAACCCATTCCATGTCAAAAAGTCTCTTCCTTGCAACCTAGCCATCTGCTCATGCTGCATCGGCAGGGGAAAGCAGTAGCTATCGAAATATACTGATAACCTCACCAGAGCCTTCAATCTGACAGACAATATCCTATCCAGCACATCCATTAACAAGTCTCCTGTGCAATCTGCTTCTCTGACACCAGTACTCCTGCTAACCAGCCAATAACCAGCACTTGTTTGGTCACCAAGTATAACCCTGGGCGTGAAAAACTCAACCAAATTCTCTGCTAGTGCTTCGACTGCATCATGTCGTGCCAGGAGATTAGGGATATCCTACCCAAAATCCTAACCACATCCTGGAAATTACCTGTTCGCAGCACACCCAACCTCCAGAATATCCTTGTTGATCCTTATTCCAGTCCTATTCCCAGTCCTTGTACCCCATGAGTTGATCACTAGTAGTCAGCCCGGGTGCAAGACCTGTCCCATAAGCCCACTTACCCCCCCTATTGCAGTCCTCGCAGGCATTTTCTACTCGATAGAAGACAGAGCCATGTGGAAAAGCAGCCGTGCTGTATGAAGTCTGTTAGCAAAGTATCAGACCATATTTTCTTTTGTGAACACTTGATGGATTTGAATCTAATGCACTTGCACGAGTCGACCTTCAGCCTTTGTGCACATGTGATTATTTTGCTGCCTGTTGGTAACTTCAGTCGCTGGCAAGTGCCACTTTAGTGAAGTAATGTGTAGTGCTCGCATCTGTTTTGCATTGCGGGGGGAATGACGGAAAGACTGGAGCAGTGCTACTGCATCAAATTTTGCCAGAAACTGGGCAACACCCAGGTGGAAATATTCGGAAGGTTCAGACGGCTTTCGGTGATGATGCTATGGGCATCACACAGATTGAAGAGTGGTGCAACCGGTTTAAAAACAGCTGCACATTGGTGGAGAGCAAAGCACGTTCCAGTCAGCCACCAACATGCCAAAATGACCAGGTCATTGCAAAATGAGCACTGTGGCGATGTGGGACTGCCGTGTGACTCTCGGAGAAATTGCGGAGGACGTGGGCATCAGCAGTTTTATGGCAGATTCCATTGTAACTGTAGATTTGGCCACGAAGAGTGTGTCGGCAAAATTTGTGCCAAAGCTGCTGACGGCAGAGCAAAAGCAACTGTGTGTTGAAGTCTCATAGGACATGCTGGACTCCACAAACAGTGACCCCCGACTTTGTGAACGCTTTAATAACTAGTTATGAATTCTGGATGTATGACCAGCCAAGTGTGCAGCAACCTCAAAGTGATGCTCACTGCTTTCTTTGATTTCCACAGTGTGGTACACCACAAGTGTCCGCCAAAGATCAATCATCTACTTGATGCTGTGTGGCGCAAGGGACTAGACTTGTGGTCAACAGGAAATTGGCACCTCCATCACAACAATGTTCCGGCACATTCATCTCACTTGATATACACTTTTTTTTAGTGAAAAACGAGATTCCTGTGCTTCAACAGGCTCCTTACTTTCCTGATGTCTCCCCCCCCCCCCCCCCCCCCCCCAGTGACTTCTGCCTGTTCTCCGAACTCAAGGGGCCATTGAAAGGAACATGATTTCAGACAAGAAGACATTATGACTGCCAAGCTAAACTCCATTTCGAAAGAGGCTTTTTCGGCATACTTCAAACAGTGGGAGCACTGCCGGGGAAAGTGTGTGGAGTCCCAAGGGAACTACTTTGAGGATGATTAGGTGTCCAACACTTCAAGTAACCCAGTCCCCCCCCCCCCGACAAAGGTCAGATACTTTCCTCACAGACCTTGTACATCATCTATGCTGTTATTACTGTAGAGCATTGTACATGGGCAAATAATCAACTGTCTGCTCGCATGAATGGCCACTCCCAAACTGCGGCAAACAGAAAACTTGACCACCCATTGCCAAACATGCTGCACACTACGACAGAGATTGCTTAAACAGCTGCATCACTACGTGATCCATTTGGATACTCCCTTCCAGAATAAGTTTCTTTGAACTACACACATGGGAATTGTCTCTTCAATATATCCTGCGCTCTCACAATTACCCCTGGCACAAACCTCTGCTAAGCTGTTCCCAATGCCTCACTTTGCCTTTTCTCTTTTTTTAATACCATTCCTTCTCCCACTGCTCCCCCCCCCCCCCCCCTCCAATGCAGGCATTCTCTCTCTCTCTCTCTCTCTCTCTCTCTCTCTCTCTCTTCTCAGTCTCAGTGTTCAGCTATCATCCCTTCTCTCTCCTCACTCTTCGTCATCACCTGTCCATCCTTTCTCCTCTCCACGTTTTTCCATTTTCCCTTCCTCTCCCTCCTCCTTCATCTTTTTTGTTGTATCCTCTGTACTTTTTTCATCTTGTTGTGTGGCTGCAAAGTCATTTGTCCAAAGACCTGCCTCTTTGCCCCTACCCTCTCTGTGCATCCTTTCCCTACCCCCTGTCCACCTCCATCAGCTCATGCAACTGCTTTCAATAAGCAAGTATAAGTAATTTGTCTTGCAGTGGCCACTGGAGTGTGCATTTGATACACGAGCAGTTTGTCTGTCATTTAAAACCACTGTCTAATGAAAAGCCATTTGTGTTAATTATCATACAACAATGAGTTGGCCTAATGTAATTGACCCTCAAGTTGGATTCCATGGTGTTATCGATTACAATCTATATGATTTCATTACTAATAATGACAATTTGAAGTAAATATTGTGCAGTCTGATATCATTTATAGTTGTGCAGTTTTTATGTTGAAACATCACAAGTATTCTTAAGTGGAAAATAATGCAACCATTTCCTTTTGTTGATCTACCATAAAATTATGGCTGATGTCCAGTGCAGTGTTCAGCTATCATAAATTTCTGGTAGACAGGTTATTAACTGTATCAAAACCAAACCCATTTGAGGAAAATATAAAATTAGAAGAAGACCGAATGGCTTTCCATTACTTATCTCCAGGAGAGGAAATTATAAATACTGCTGATCGCTACAAATGCCCATTAGAAGAAAGCTAGCCCATTCTTTTACAGTTAAGACAATGTGTCCTTTTCGGTGTCCTCAGTGGCACATAACCCTTCTTTTCTTTAACTTTTATTGAGTGAGGTGGCACAGTGGTAAGACGCCAGATTCACATTCTCTAGAAATGCAGTTCAAAACCCTGTTCAGTCATCCAGAGTTAGGTTTTCCATGTTTCCACAAAATTGTGTGAGGCAGTGTGCAGTCGTTTGTTGTTCACCTGGAGCATCTCCCATCTCCATTCCTATCCTGTACACCTGCTACCTCCCTCCAAGCCATCAGCCACTTTCCCCAAACTCCCTCCCACTTACTGCCTTCCTTCTCACCTTTCCCAGTGCACTTGACACAACCCGTCATCCCACTCTACTTGCGTATCTGTATATCTGTAGCCCCAGCATTGTACATAGTACATGATGTAGCTACAAGCACACAGGCAGATCATTTGTGTGTGTGTGTGTGTGTGTGTGTGTGTGTGTGTGTGTGTGTGTGTGTGTGTGTGTTTGTGTGTGTGTGTGTGTGTAAGAGAGAGAGAGAGAGAGAGAGAGAGGGGGGTTGCAACTATTTGGTGAATTGTTACCTTTCCTCTAAAATTATTTGTCATTAGTGCACACTGTGTTGTGCAATGTGATCACAGCATGGAAGGACTATAAACTTATCCATATAGCCATATTGGACCATATAGTTTCATTCCTGCAAAATTCACGGCTGCAAAATACTAACGTGAATTCTTTACAGACGAATGGAAAAACTTGTAGAAGCCGACGTCGGGGAAGATCAGTTTGGATTCCGTAGAAATATTGGAACGTGAGGCAATACTGACCCTAAGACTTATCTTGGAAGCTAGACTAAGGAAAGGCAAACCTATGTTCCTAGCATTTGTAGACTTAGAGAAAGCTTTTGACAATGTTGACTGGAATACTCTCCTTCAGATTCCGAAGGTGGCAGGGGTAAAATACAGGAAACGAAAGGCTATTTACAATTTGTACAGAAACCAAATGGCCGTTACAAGAGTTGAGGGGCAGGAAAGGGAAGAAGTGGTTGGGAAGGGAGTGAGACAGGGTTTTAATCTCTCTCCGATGTCATTCAATCTGTATATTGAGCAAGCAGTGAAGGAAACAAAAGAAAAATTCGGAGAAGGTATTAAAATCCATGGAGAACAAATAAAAACCTTGAGGTTCGCCGATGACATTGTAATTATGTCAGAGACGGCAAAGGACTTGGAAGAGCAGTTGAACGGAATGGACAGTGTCTTGAAAGGAGGATATAAGATGAACATCAACAAAAGCAAAACGAGGATAATGGAATGTAGTTGAATTAAGTCGGGAGATGCTGAGGGTGTTAGATTAGGAAATGAGACACTTAAAGTAGTAAAGGAGTTCTGCTATTTGGGGAGCAAAATAACTGATGATGGTCGAAGTAGAGAGGATATAAAATGTAGACTGGCAATGGCAAGGAAAGGGTTTCTGAAGAAGAGAAATTTGTTAACATAGAGTGCCTCCTTCAGACAATTTCACATACCATATTTCTGCAGCATAATGCCTGGCCATGTATGACAAAGTGGTGCAAGCATTCTTCAGAAAATAAGTAGTACCATGCATATGTGAGCAACATGTTGCTCATCAAACATATCTGAGATGTAGTTGCTTGCCAAATTGTTCATCATGCTTCCCTCCAGCACTCACTGTCATTATTTCTGTAGTGTCCTAAAAACTGCATGGAGGGAGATTCTGGAATCTATTTGATCCTCTTCCATTTGATGCTATGGAATGTAGAGGTTTACTTGTGCAGCCCACAGGGGATTCTAAAGGCCAATGACCATTTACATTTCTTAGCTACTTATAATTAAGACTTTGTGGTTTGTGTATACTTCTTGGTGTGTTGGATTTTTTTGAACTATAGAATATACTAAAACCACTTGGAAGAAGATGTATTGGCAAACAGAAGTATTTATGGAACTTCCAATAAACAGCTGCATCTAACAACTTTAAAAATAACATGGGCGTAACTATTACTTTAGAGTGAAATGGAAAATGTTTCTCATAGCAAATGTGTGTTGCAATTTTTGTCAGTAATAACATTCTCAAGCAATTTCATGCGCATTTACTGAGGCCTTTTCACCTCCTCCCCTTTCCCCTCCCCTCACCTACCTCTGGCCTTTCTTCTTTCATTGGCTTTTTTTCTCACTCCTCATACCCACTTTTAAGGGAGTCTTACAACTTTGCTCGCAAGAATAATTATCTCATATTTGTTTCCCACAGTAACTTATTCAAAAAAATCTTCAAAAGGTAACTGAGGAGCTTATTTTTTTTTAAAAAAAGTTGATAAATGCTCGATTTTTCAAAATTCAGATCTTTGTAGTTGCCAATCAATCTCATTGCAGTGCACGACCTGTTGAAACAGTTTCGTCAGAATCTGATAATTGCTGTTGTTATAGGGTATTGGAAAGCAAAGAGTTTTTGTAAAACTCATTTTTACTGTCAACCAGTTAAAGCAAAAGTTGATAAACACATACAGTGTACTCTCAATTATCCGTGGTAATTGGGGACTTGAAAACAGTGGATAATTGAATTCCATGGATAACCCACAATTAAAGTGCATGGTAATGTAATAGAGTTGTTCAAAAACAAAAATTAATTGCAGTGTCATAATTAAAAATCACTTAACTAATTGTTGTAATAAATTCTATTTTATTCATTTTATTATGTGTGAGATGACAATACTTACAAAGAATAGAGTGCAAGCCACTTTCACATTATACTACACTATTCTGAAACAAAATTGTCTTGAATTGATTTCTGACTCAGTGAGGTAGCTTGTCTTTTACGCAACAGCAACTTATCAGAAAAGGAAGAATCTTCTTGCTGTTACAGGGAGTCCAGTAACCCTTTGGCCCAATGAAGTGTTGGCACATGACTGATTACTATTTTTGTCACTGTCATTTAGCTCCTAAGGCTTCCCTTGTACTTGCCGAACTATAGTACTGTCACGCAACATCTCATGACCTGGGCCTGTTTGGTCCACGTCAAATCATTCAGAAATATTTTCTTTGCCAATGGTTTCAGACCCAGGAGTAATTTCCAAAACAACAACTAATGTTGCTAATGAGCAGTCTTCTTCACCAATGGAATCACTGATTTTTGTCAATTTTAGAATTAATCTTTTTCGATGACTTGGCTATGGTCAATTGTTTTACATTTGACCCATCATAAATTGTGTAGTAAAATCAGTTGTTTCCAAAATATTTGAAGATGGCTGCCCTCTTCAATAAGTTTTTGTAGCGCCCTGGCAGGTAGACCCTTCAGCGTTAAATGTTCTTGCTCCTGTGGCACAATGCAATTGTGGAACCATGTTTTAAATACCATGTGGCCCATACAGACCCTTTTCTGGTGAAAATAATGGACATGTAAATTGTGCATTTATTTTCTTTTGAAAAAGTGATTTTTTAGCTTTACCTATTTAATGTAGGTTAATTCTTACAAAGAAGAAAACAGCAACCAGCCACTATTAATACTGCTATTTATTTAGGTAAATAGCGCCGTTACTAGTTTCGAACTGGCAAGTTCATCATCAGATGACTGTTCACATGATTTTCAAGATACACTTTACATTATCGTCCGTTTTTCAATTTTTATTATTCCAATGTGGCGAAGTATTTTTGGTGTGTTGTTGCAGTCGAAAATTCCGCACAATTTTGTTGCGAAGTGTATCTTGAAAATCAAGTGAACAGCCGTCTGATAATGAACTTGCCAGTTCAAAACCGGTAACAGTGCTATTTACCTAAATAAATAGCAGTATTAATAGTGGCTGGTTGCTGTTTTCTTCTTTGTAAGAATTAACTTACATTAATTTTACACAGCCATGGTCTCACCATGTCAGTTTTGGACAAAATAGCATTTACCTATATAAGTTTAACTTTATGTTATCCCTTACCATTAGCACAACACATCATCATTATCCTTTCCTTAATTGATTTATAACCAGATGCATTACAATCTGTCTTGAAAGCTAAAGTCTTTGTTGGTAGACACTTCCAAAACAACCCGGTTTGTTCCGCACTGTATATTTGCTACAGCTCGAAATTTTCTCATGCAGTAAACTCCTGGAAATCATTAAAAATTCAGAAGCAGCCTTAGTATCTACACTTTTCTCTTTGCATGGCAATCTCCCTGATACCATGATGCTGTTTAATTCTTGTTAGCCAGCCAAAAGATGCATTAAAATCTCCTTCAGTCTTCAAGGTTTTGATGAATAAACTGGGCCTGTTTGATGCATATTGGACCAGATACTTGGGTGCGATCTGCTCTTTTCTGCTGAAACCATTCCAATGTGACTTTATCCAGATGTGCATGTGTAGATGTGTTCATAGACTTCTGCTTTGACAACAATTTACACGAGTCAGAACTGTTAGCAAGTTGAATTATTTTGTCTTTATTTTTCCAAATATCACGGATCATAGCTTCAACCACATTGTAAATCAGTGCCAGATTCTAGGCATCAGTACTGCTTTCTTCAAGTTAAGGAAATTACACAAGCAATGAAGAAAGATACCAAAATGTATAGTTATACAGAGAGCCACTATTCAAGGAAAAAGTCAAGAAGAGGATATTTACCATCTGAGCTGAATACAGTTAATATCTAAAAAAAAAAAGGGGTGGGAGGAGAAGTGTCGCACCTCCGTACTTGCTTGTAATTGAAACACAAGCATATTTTCCGTAACTGCTTCAATTTTTCATTTAACACTCCCCATACAAGTGCATGCAAAAAATGCAAGATTTGTCTGCTGAAATGTAAAAAAAAAAGGAGCTATATCTGGAGGAAAATAATCAATGAATAAGAAACCACTGATTGCACGAACTACATGCAAAAAAGTTCTCTGTAGTAATGGAGGAGGAAAATCCAAATATGGTGAAAGATGTTTTAATATAAAACAGAATCAAGCTAGTACCAAAGTTTTCCATTAGTAAAGTCTTCCTTTCAAGACAAGTTTGACTTTACTTGGTTTGGAATAGGAGGACCAAAAGCGTGCAGTAGAGTGGCCTCTGATCTACTGGATTTTCTAAGAAACCTTAACATACCTCAACCAGAAACTGGTTCAGATAAAATTAATTTGTTTTCTGACTGCTGTACCAGTCAATAAAAATGCAGCAATGATTCACACACTAATGACCTTTATGGGAGAAAGCAGAAAATTTAGTAAGTTGATATATTATTTGCCTATTTGTGGTCACAGCTCTATCCTCTTGTTGGAATGTGTGGTAGAGTGGAAAAAGACTACTGAAACAAAGAAGATATTTTTTCACCAGCTGAATCTATAAAGTGCTGAAACAACATGGTGTTGTCAGGGTACTAAATAAAGACTGGGAAGTGAAGGATCCAGTGCACTAAAAGCTGTACAATCTAAGATGCCTTTCAAAATAACTGCTCAGCTGGTGATGGCTTGTGAAAAGTCTAAAAAGAAGGTATTGTTGTTAGTATTGGGTACTTGTCATGCAAATTTTGTGAAGGTTGAGGTACAAAAATCCAGAAACTGCAGTCAGAAAGTGAGGAAAGCAACAATCATGGAAAAGAACAACATGGCCAGCAAGGAAAAGAAAAAGCTTGTCTTTACATTTACGAGGCATTTTAATGTACTGGAAGGAGCAGAAGAGTTTTATAAGGATATTGTTGAATTGATCAGTAGATTTACAGTTTAGTATTGTTGTAGCCAGTATTTTGTCCTGTATTTCAACTATGTTTGTTGCTGCTTTGCACTTCTGCTTACCAAACATTTATAGGGAAGTATGATACTCTGAAGTGGTATCCTGTAGTCCATTATCGTATTTCTGTGCAAAATAAACAGTAAAGTAGATTTCTCTGTAATTAATATTAAAAATAAAGAAAAGAAGTTTGTTTGAATGTGTATATTAACAAAACTTTTAACTTCCATTCTGCATTTTTCGACTTTTGGATAAAGTTTGAAACTTTGTCCCTCAACTCTGATATAAACAATGAAAATTTTAAAGAAGTCACACACGCTATTGGAATTGTGCCTGCAAAGCAATGTGGATGTTTGTGTAACTAGTATTTTGCTATGATATTTAAAAAATGTTTCCTCAAAATTTTACTTTATTTGCATTTACTGATCTTTTTTTTTTAAATGCTCCGTAATTATGTTGCTTTTTGCAATATTTCCATATATCATTATCTTGTTTAAGTTGAGTGGTGAACAGCTGTCTCATTAATTATAGCATTTATATTAAAATTTCTAATGTATTTCTCTCCAATGAGGAAGTGCCACTATACAGTAAGCTTACCTTTTCTTTAAAACTCATGTATATTTTCACGGTATTGTAGCAACACACTGAATAATTGTAATGTAGAATACTTCTAGTTCATTCCACATTTTTAGTTGCATTTATGAAACAGCCTATGTCACAAGGGGGTTAGTAATAAGAATGGACCAGTACATTTTGTAGGTTGGCTGGCTGGAAGAGTACCACTTTGGGGAATATTGAGTAGATTTCTGGGAGTAGATTTCTGGGATGATGCAGTAAAGAGGTTGCTCCTTGGCAGTTGCATCATGGGAATGATTGGAGAGCTACGGAAATGTGTGGATATACCATAAAGAACTGTTTTAAACAAAGAGAATAATCAATATCTGCTTATAAATGATAAGAAAAAGCATGATCCAAGATGATTTCTAACAGTCCTACCAAAAGAAGAAATCATCCAGAACTCCTACTCCGATGCGTACAATTTGCCAACATTTATCAATGAAAGAACCATGTGTGGAATATAATTCCAAAGAGAATCGAAAATAGGTGTAATCTGTTTCATTTCCATCTATGTTGGCAATAAAGCATGAGTTAATTAATTATTTATGCTTATTTATTACGAAATATTGAGGAAGCCCACAGGTTCACTAAATAAATTTTAACTTAACATAAAAAAAGTATTGTGGTTCATGATTTTCTACAGTGCCATTTCATTCTCCCCTCTACATTCATTTTAACAAAAAATGGTAACAAACCCAGAATTTCAACAAAATTCCAAGATCTGGAATGTTTGTTGTACCCAATAAAAAGTTCAGTTTTTTTAGAGATGTGTGATTTCTCAATATTCCTATTCAGTTGATCAAATGAATGAGGAATGAAGTGAGGGTTTGGAGTTTGGTTTGAGGCATTACTGATGTTTAGGGAGACAGCATCAGCAATGACAAGCAAGGCTCCAGGTATGGATTTGGTTGACAGGTTGTGTTTGTGTCCTTGCTATAGGTATGTAAGCTGTTAGAAATGGGTAGGAAGTTTTGATCACAAAAAGCCAAGAGTCTTTCTGTGGGAGTACAGTAGTCAGCTTCAGTTGGGCATTCAGGGTGATTAGGTTGATGACTTTTGGGAAGCTTGTAATGCGCACGTGTGTGTGTGTGTGTGTGTGTGTGTGTGTGTGTGTGTGTGTGTGTGGGCGCGCGCAATTTGGCGGGGAAAGATGAATTTGAGGGAGATGTCCTGCATCCTGCAATGAAGTTAGGGATTTGAGTAGGGGGTCTGAAGTTACACTAGCCTTTTTGGGTGGGGTCTGTATGGCAGGGCTTGTAGATGAAAATGTCAGACAGTTGGTGGAAACCATTTGTAAGGTAATCACTGTGGTTCATCACAACAGTGGAGAATGCTCAAATTGGAGACTGTTTTGAGATTGTAGGTGTTACTCTTTCTTCTGCCAAAACGTTTGTGTTCTTTGGCAAGTCTGTAGGAAAGTACAGTGAGACTAGGTTAAAGTTAAGCAATTCATTGGAAGTGACCATGGTGTGACTGGGCTGGAGTTGAGGGGGGTCATGGTTGAATGGATTTATGAACTGATCAGAGGAATTAGTGGCAGAAAATAGTTTGCTCTGTAAGGAGATTGGCTGCAATACAGAATGATTGAATGTGGGTGTAGGGCTGCAGTGATACCATTGTTAGAATATTTTAGGCAGAGTTATCTGGTTCGCAGGATGCGTAGTTCTTCAGGTAGAGATAGGGGTTCATAGAATTCCATAGCAAAGTTGTGAATGTGTAAGACTGAGTAATTTTGTTACATGCACCACACGGACAGTGATGAAGAGCAAAAAAATACAACTAGCATGCAGAAAAATGCTTAACCATTTTTGAAAAACCAGGAGTTGTGTTTGTTTCATATTCATTAACCATTATCTTAAGTATGTAAATGGATAGTTTGTTTGACTGTTCTAATGTTAAAAGAAACAGCACCTTTTCCTAATTTTTAAGTAAATTTTATAAAATGATTACGCAGTCAAGCATTATAGGTTGCTTTGAAACACATTGCTGATTGTTATGTTTTTAGTGATTTTTCTCTAAAAGTTGATTCAGGTCAAAAACTTTGTATTCAGTACCAAAAGAAAACATGTAAGATGGTGCCATTTACATGATTTGTCCAGTAACTGGTTTTCACGAGACCTTATGCTATTTTTGTAATTGAATAGTTTTCCCTGTTTGTTTGCATCTTCAGTTACGCATTTACTGATTTCAGCACCCCACGTAGTGCAAAGCCTTGGCTGGGAGCTTCACAGAAACTGAACTTCAGGCAGCCTCAATCTACAATGGAAACTGTGTTTTTTGGAAGCCTGGTCAGTAAAATTAGTCTTACCAACAACAATCAGTGTTCATAAACTGTTACTGTATTTTTATTTACTTTATATTTATAATGTGGCTTAAATTTTGTGTTTATGTTTAAGATGAGCAGTACAATTTGCTTTTTAATTAGTTTATTTTCCATGTACTCTGGATTATTTTTGCATCTGATTTTTGTCTGTAATCAGAAAAAAAAAAAATTCTTGGCCTCCTAAATTGCCACTGGAAATTTGTAACAGGACAGGGACTCAGTCCTCTGTACCATATTATTGATATGCTCCTAAGCACAGCTTGTGGATGAACCAGAATTCTCTTTGTCACTCAAAGATCCCCTGATAATTTTAAGTATCTTGTATGCATTGATTCACTCATTGTTGTAATTCCACACACAAATAAGAAAAAGGGCAAAGCCCTAAATATTTTTATGCAAACACAGTTCTGACAGCCTGTACAAGCCCAGTGTTATAAGAAGTTAGTCTGTTAATCAATTTCTTAAGATGACTCTGGCAGTCAGTGACACGGGACAGGTTCTGAGGTGGGTTTATCTTCTGATATGTGATGGTGCCATCCCTGGACATGCTGAATTTTGACAACTTGTGTCTACACCTCATCAAATGCTGTGGTAGCCCCTATAGTGTTGCCAGTATGAAACAAGTGGTGAAAATATGGGTTACCGCAGTTCTCTCCCTTTGGGAGGGCAGGGAAGAATGTCGAAGGTAAGTCGATGCAACACCAGCATCCCTCCCCTGTACCGGGTACTGCCTCGTGGTATGCAGGAAGATGATATTCATATGTTCATGGCCTTCTGGGCTTCAGAGACTGTTGCACATGGCACAACCAGCAGCTACCTGCGACTCTGTAGGCTTTCCCAGTGTAATAAGCCTTGGAAATCGCTCTCGGTTTGCTGCCTGATCCTAAAATAGTCCTGCTGAGAATTGATGCCAATGCTGCTTATCGACATCCTATATAGGCCTCCGTACTGTACATGGTGCATGCATGACCCACCACAGTTGCTGCCCTCCAAGACTGAGCAGGTGGCACCGCCAGTAGTCGAACACCAATGGCAACAATGCAACAATATATCGCACTCGGAGACTATTTTCGAACAGTCAGATTGGCCACACCGAAGAATGTCCTGTTTTGATGTGGGATAGTACAAGGTTCCACATCCAGTAAAGATGAAATGTGTTGTCTCTATTAATCAGATTTTCTGCCAACCTAATTCCAATTGCCTCTTTATAAATGCTGTTTCAAAAAACCGGAAGTGTTGGCAAATGTCACAGTTTGATCAAATGTCATCTCGTGCCCCTCGTTTGAGCAGTGTTCTGCTACCGTCAATTTTTCTGACTATTGTTGTCTTGTGTGACAACAATGTTTTACGCAGAAAAACTGGCGGTAGGTGATATTTTTGAAAATATTGGTGAAAATATTGGGATTCTGATATATTGATATTTAAAAAAATATCATTATTGGCCCTCAATATATTGAAAAAAATATTGATGTAGCAAAAAAAAAAAAAAACGGCTGGACATTGTAAATGTATTGCCAGTTTTAGAGCTGTAGATTTAAGTATTGATTTATTATTAGATATTCTGTAGATCAACAAGCTAGCAGCCTGCTTATCTCACTTGGAGCAAGAATTGAAAGGAAAATGATGCACATTAACACTTGGCGATAACTAGTTTGCTATCAGTGGTAACTGCAGGTATGTGGGACAATAAAAGGTGGCCAATGGGTCTGTCATTTGGTTTTGTCGTGCATTGGATTTGTCTGGAACACTTAATATCAACTTTGTTCATCAGTGTCAGGAACTGTTTTTGAAGAATGTCGATGTGAAGAAATAGCATAATAGTTGCATTAAAAAACAATTTTTAACGCAACTGGTATGTTGTTTCTTCAAATTGGATATCTTGTTATTCCTTTCACAACCCCCACCCCCTCCAGTGCAATCGGATTTCTTCTTTGTGCCATCTATACTTCTTTCACACAGCTCAAGAGAGAGACTGGACATGATGAAAGCTCAAAAAGTAGTATGACTCCTTCACACAGTGAAAGTAAAACTGTTTCACTACAATTTCAAAAGAAAAACTTCAAATATTTATAAAAAAGAATTGTGGAAAAGATATAATATAAAAAAATCAGCATTTGATATTGCCATTTCAGTATTGCTATATCGGTGAAACAATATTGTCAATGTATATTGATATATTTTGGAAGCTATATCAATATTTTATCAACAGTCCTAGTCCCAAACTTTGAGCCAATGCTATACAAGTGATAGAGAATCATAAACTGGCTGTTTTGGGATAAGGAACTGATGGTTGGAAATGAAATTTTAGGAGGTGCAAAGTGATGAATGAGCAATGTTTATCGGATATGTGTTTGGAAACTGCTTATATTAAATAACAAACACCTGGCTGCTACTATGATACTGGTGACACTGCCTTGAAAAACAGGACACAGTTGCCTGTAATGTGTCTGAAGAGGACTATACCATTGTTAATGGTTATTTGTTGAAGATGTGCGCTTAATGTATGGTACAGCAAGATACAACACTTTAAAAGCTGAATGAACATGCATGGAAAAGTTTCACAATAAGTATCATCCTAATTGGAAGAAATTTATATAATTAAAAAAAGTTTATACAGTAAAATTAGAGGCGACAATGTTGAATAATCTGAGATAAGCTTCTTCTGTAAACAAGCCTGTAAAATATGTGCTTCAAAAAATATATTAGTGGTGGTGGAGCAGTAACTATATCCTGATTCTAAATGATGTGTGCAGGCAGTGAAGCCAAATAACAAGTAGCCAGAATATTTGAGGGAGGATGGTATATTTTTTGTGATATTGTAATGCAGGCACTGAGAGTAGTGACTGTCCTTCTGATCAGTTGTTAAGAGCTTAAGTTGTTACTACATAAGTAAGTTGTTTATGTCGGTAAAGAACCAAATATTCATCCCAAACAGTTAGTTCCTTAAATCAAAGCCTTCAGTTTAGGGTCCTCTTCCACCTATTTAATTTTAATCCCAAAGGTTTGAGACACAGTGTATATTTATATGAGCATGCAATAAAAATTCCATGAATCTTTCTACTTATCACAGTGACTCATTGATATACACCTGCACTGACACACGAAAATTTGCGAGGACTTAGGCTTGAAACTGAATTTCTTGCTTTTCGTGAAAAGTCACATTAACCATTAGGCTATCCATGCACATCTCCTGGCCTAACTTGTTGGAACACTGTGGTCCCGTTCTTTTATCTTAATTCTTATATGCAAAGGTACAGCCATCACAGGAATAGTATCATTGCAAGCAGTGGTGGTGGAGTTCGTGATTTCTAGCCCATGAATGTTACATTTTTGAACACAATGTAAAAAATTTCATTACTCTCACCAGTTAGATGTATATCAATATGGTCACCTTGATAAGTGATGAAATTAATGTAACAGTTTATTGTACTAATTATATATGGCTGGTTGATAAATTATCTTTAAAGCTTTAATACATTTAAAACCATTCTAGATATTAAGAAATGGTGTTCAATATGTGATAAGATAACTCATAAATTTTTGTTTCCTTATTCATACAAATCAGTGTGTGCACCCTTATGGGATGGATAATGTCGAGTCGAAATTTCATTTCTCTCCACGTATGATCCAAGATCTCCAGCATGACCTGTTAAAGTGCATTGTGAATGTGTGCCTTCATGTCATGTATATTTCTAACTTTGCTTCAGTACACCAGTTTCTTTACAAAACCTCTCGGGAAGGTCTAGTGGTCTGAGCTCAGGGTATTGTGGAAGCCACCTACCCCGAAACTTTTCATGTAGAAATTGACGGACATTCGTGGACCAGTGGCATATGGCCCCATACTGCTGGAGTACCACATCTAGTTCAGTTGCAAAAGTTACAGTTATGGTACAGCAAACTCTTGTAACACCACTGCCGACAGCAGATTCGATGAAAATGAATGGACCAGTGATGCAATTGCGCATCACTCTGCATCAAACTTTTGCCTTGTCACTGTTTCCTTCCATTTTACATGTAACATGAGAATGCTGTGAACCCGACATATGGACTTTATGATGATTCAGTTTGCCAGATACATGAAACGTTGCCTCTTCAGAGAAACAATCTTTTTCCAAAAAGTAATTGTTTGCATCAGTCTTGCCTAGCTTATCCAGTGTATACTGTTCGCATTGAGGTTTTTACGCAGGCTGTAATGCGTGAAGCAGCTGCACCTTGTAGGGAAGTAGCCATAACCTCTTAACCCAGGTACTGTGCGCTGTTAATCATCTCATATCCAACTCTCTGGGTGCGTACGCACAGATTTTGTTGGACTCCATGCAAACGCGTGCTGTACCTTGTCCTCCTTGGTGTCTGAAACAGATGCGTAACATATACTCTTTTCATGGAGAACAGCACCTGTTTCCATAATGACCAAGTCCAAATACTTGCTTGGGATGATGGTTGCCTTCCATATTGTGCTCCAAAATTTCGTTTCTATTGGACTTAGTCTGTATGACCAGGCTACACATTGAGCTTTCTCCTACGGAGTCCACATTTTATCAGGGTTTCAAGTTCATGTTTGTGTCAAAATTGCAGCACCTGAAAGGCAAATAAGGCTTTGAGTTACCTTGTCACATATTGAAAACCATTTGTTAATATCTGGTATAGTTTTGAAGTTTTTGAACTCTTGAAGTTGTAAAGATAATTTATGGACACCGTGTATTTCTTGGTTGTGTGGTAATATCATAGTGTTAAGCTGATATTCCAATGAAGTACACTATATATACATTTACACACATCTATGTGGATGCTCATAAATCACACTTAAGTGCCTTGCAGATTATTCATAAAACCATCTTTACAATAATTCTGTTATTGCAATCTCGAACAATGCGTAGAATAACTGAACACTTATATCTTTCTTTGCGACCTCTGATTTCCCTTATTTTATTACAGTGATTGTTTCTCCTTGTGTAGGTCAGTATCAAGAAAATATTTTTGCATTTGGAGGAGAAAGTTGGTGACTGAAATTTCGTGAGAAGATACCGCTGCAATGAAAAATGCCTTTGTTTTATTGATGTCCACCCCAAATCCTGTATCATGTCAGCGACATTCTTTCCCTTATTTCTTGGTAATACAAAATGTGCTTTTCTTCTTTGGATTTTCTCGAAGTACCCCGTTAATCCTATCTGTCAAGGATACCACAACGTGCAACAGTACTCCAAAAGAGGAGCACTATCTCATCAAAAGTATCCGGACACATACTGGTAGACATTAATATGGGGTGCGTCCACACTTCACTATTGACAGCTTCAATTCTGCTGAGGGCACTTTCAGTGAGGTGTCTGAATATCAGTGGAGGAATGGCAGCTCATTTGTCCTCAAGAGCCAAAAAGAGAAGAGGTAGTGATTTTGTATGCTAAGATCAGGAGCAAAGTCGATGTTGGAACTCACCCCAAAAATATTCCATTGGGCTTAGATCAGGGCTCTTGGCAGGCTTGTCAATTTCAGGAATGGTATTCCACAAACTATTGCCTCATGGATGTTACTTTATGACAGGGTGCATTGTCGTACTGGTACAGTCAAGTCATTGTCCCCAAACTGATCCTGTACTGTACACAATACACAATGATGTGAAGTGTGTTCACATTCTTATGCATTTACCATTTTCTTAAGCCCAATGAAGGGACCACGGCCTAATCATGAAAAACACCGCCATATCGTAACACCGGCAGGCTCCCGTGGTCTAGGGGTAGCGTCTTTGATTCATAATCAAAAACGTCTTCGGTCCCGGGTTCGATCCCCGCCGCTGCCTAAATTTTGATAAATAATCAGCATTGGCGGCCGAAAACGTCTGGCATAAGAAGTCAGCCTCATTCTGCCAACGGCCTTGTCAAAGAGGGTGGAGGAGCAGATAGAGGTTCAGGGCACTCTCTTGTCCTAGGGGTAGGAAATTGCCCCTAAAGGCGGAAGAATCACCAATGATCAACCACATGAGGATGCAGAAGGCAATGGAAACCACTGCATTAAAGACACGTAAAGTGTATCCACAGGAAATGTGGCCTGTAGTTGAAGAAGTGTCATGATGATCTCTCCATTGGCAAAAGATTCCGGAATAGTCCCCCATTCGGATCTCCGGGAGGGGACTGCCAAGGGGGAGGTTACCATGAGAAAAAGATTGAATAATCAACGAAAGGATAACGTTCTACGAGTCGGGGTGTGGAGTGTCAGAAACTTGAATGTGGTAGGGAAACTAGAAAATCTGAAAAGGGAAATGCAAAGGCTCAATCTAGATGTAGTAGGGGTCAGTAAAGTGAAGTGGAAGGAAGACAAGGATTTCTGGTCAGATGAGTATCGGGTAATATCAACAGCAGCAGAAAATGGTGTAACAGGTGTAGGATTCGTTATGAATAGGAAGGTAGGGCAGAGGGTGTGTTACTGTGAACAGTTCGGTGACCGGGTTGTTCTAATCAGAATCGACAGCAGACCAACACCGACAATAATAGTTCAGGTATACATGCCGACATCGCAAGCTGAAGATGAAATGAACAGATGGAGAAAGTGTATGAGGATATTGAAAGGGTAATGCACTATGTAAAGGGGAAGAAAATCTAATAGTCATGGGCGACTGGAATGCAGTTGTAGGGGAAGGAGAAGAAGAAAAGGTTACAGGAGAATATGAGCTTGGGACAATGAATGAAAGAGGAGAAAGACCAATTGAGTTCTGTAACAAGTTCAGCTAGTAATAGCGAATACCCTGTTCAAGAATCACAAGAGGAGGAGGTATACTTGGAAAAGCCAGGAGATACGGGAAGATTTCAATTAGATTACATCATGGTCAGGCAGAGATTCCGAAATCAGATATTGGATTGTAAGGCGTACCCAGGAGCAGATATAGACTTAGATCACAATATAGTAGTGATGAAGAGTAGGCTTAAGTTCAAGACATTAGTCAGGAAGAATTAATACGCAAAGAAGTGGGATACGGAAGTTCTAATGAATGACGAAATACGTTTGAAGTTCTGTAACTCTATAGATACAGCAATAAGGAATAGCGCAGTAGGCAGTACAGTTGAAGAGGAATGGACATCTCTAAAAAGGGCCATCACAGAAGTTGGGAAGGAAAACATAGGTACAAAGAAGGTTGCTGCGAAGAAACCATGGGTAACAGAAGAAATACTTCAGTTGATTGATGAAAGGAGGAAGTACAATCATGTTCCGGGAAAATCAGGAATACAGAAATACAAGTCGCTGAGGAATGAAATAAATAGGAAGTGCAGGGAAGCTAAGACGAAATGGCTGCAGAAAAAATGTGAAGACATCGAAAAAGATATGATTGTCGGAAGGACAGACTCAGCATACAGGAAAGTCAAAACAACCTTTGGCGACATTAAAAGCAACGGTGGTAACATTAAGAGTACAACGGGAATTCCACTGTTAAATGCAGAGGACAGAGCAGATAGGTGAAAAGAATACATTGAAAGCCTCTATGAGGGTGAAGATTTGTCTGATGTGATAGAAGAAGAAACAGGAGTCGATTTAGACGAGATAGGGGATCCAGTATTAGAATCGGAATTTAAAAGAGCTTTGGAGGACTTACGGTCAAATAAGGCAGAAGGGATAGATAACATTCCTTCAGAATTTCTAAAATCATTAGGGGAAGTGGCAACAAAACGACTATTCACGTTGGTGTGTAGAATATATGAGTCTGGCGACATACCATCTGACTTTCGGAAAAGCATAATCCACACAATTCCGAAGACGGCAAGAGCTGACAAGTGCGAGAATTATCGCACAATCAGCTTAACAGCTCATGCATCGAAGCTGCTTACAAGAATAATATACAGAAGAATGGAAAAGAAAATTGAGAATGCGCTAGGTGACGATCAGTTTGGCTTTAGGAAAAGTAAAGGCAAGAGAGAGGCAATTCTGACGTTACGGCTAATAATGGAAGCAAGGCTAAAGAAAAATCAAGACACGATCATAGGATTTCTCGATCTGGAAAAAGTGTTCGACAATATAAAATGGTGCAAGCTGTTAGAGATACTGAAAAAAGTAGGGGTAAGCTATAGGGAGAGACGGGTCATATACAATATGTACAACAACCAAGAGGGAATAATAAGAGTGGACGATGAAGAATGAAGTGCTCGTATTAAGAAGGGTGTAAGACAAGGCTGTAGCCTTTCGCCCCTACTCTTCAATCTGTACATCGAGGAAGCAATGAGGGAAATAAAGGAAAGGTTCAGGAGTGGAATTAAAATACAAGGTCAAACGATATCAGTGATATGATTCGCTGATGACATTGCTATCCTGAGTGAAAATGAAGAAGAATTAAATGATCTGCTGAATGGAATAAACAGTCTAATGAGTACACAGTATGGTTTGAGAGTAAATCGGAGAAAGACGAAGGTAATGAGAAGTAGTAGAAATGAGAACAGCGAGAAACTTAACATCAGGATTGATGGTCACGAAGTCGATGAAGTTAATGAATTCTGCTACCTAGGCAGTAAAATAACGAATGACGGACGGAGCAAGGAAGACATCAAATCAGACTCGCTATGGCAAAAAAGGCATTTCTGGCCAAGAGAAGTCTACTAATATCAAATACCGGCCTTAATTTGAGGAAGAAATTTCTGAGGATGTACGCCTGGAGTACAGCATTGTATGGTAGTGAAACATGGACTGTGGGAAAACCGGAACAGAAGAGAATCGAAGCATTTGAGATGTGGTGCTATAGACGAATGTTGAAAATTAGGTGGACTGATAAGGTAAGGAATGAGGAGGTTCTACACAGAATCGGAGAGGAAAAGAATATGTGGAAAACACTGATGAGGAGAAGGGACAGGATGATAGGACATCTGCTAAGACATGAGGGAATGACTTCCATGGTACTAGAGGGAGCTGTAGAGGGCCAAAACTGTAGAGGAAGACAGAGATTGGAATACGTCTAGCAAATAATTGAGGACGTAGGTTGCAAGTGCTACTCTGAGATGAAGAGGAATTCGTGGCGGGCCGCATAAAACCAGTCAGTAGACTGATGACAAAAAAAAAAAAAAAAAAAAAAAAATATCGAAACACCACCTCGTCTGTACTTCACTGTTGCGCTACACATGGTGGCAGCTGGTGTTGTCCAGGCATTTGCCAAACTCGAACCCTTTTGCTGGATTGCCACAGCATACAACATGATCATCACTTCGTATTATTTGTTTCCAGTCATTCACTGTCCAGTGACATCACTTGTTACACCACCTCAAGCATTACTTAACACTGACTGCACAAATGTGTGGCTTTTGAGGACCTTCTTGACAATTGTAGCCCATTCTTTTTATCCCCCTATTTGCAGTCACTATGCTAGCTGGACTGCTGGCAGAACCGTGGAATGCACGGGTGATTCATTCCACTGAGGAATGCACAAGTGATTCCGCCTACTGATTTCACGAAATTTTGTACAACCGCCCCCAGCAGTGCTAAACAGTCCCTGTTTGCTAGTACATTAGGTATGCTTGGTCTTCAGTTAGCTGTGGTTGTCCCTTCGAATTTCCACTTCATAGTCACATCACCAGCAGTCGTCTTGGGCAGCTTTAGGAGGGTTGAAATGTTCCTGATGGATTTGTTACTCACGTGACATCCAGTGACTAGTCCATCTTTCAAAGTCACTATGCTCTTTTAACTGAACCATTGTGCTCTTACTGCGACTCTACTGACAACACTTTGCTCCCCACTTCCTTGTATACTGGTGGGTCTGCCTCTCGTGGTATCTAGTTGTAAATTATGCACTATAGAGCTGTCCAGATACTTTTGATCAGATAGGGTGTTTACTGTCACTCGTCACTTTGAGAAACTGAAGAATTGTTAGTCTCCGGAACCCTTCCAAGAAGTGAGTGACATCTGTGTATCTTGTTTCAGAACAGCACCAAGTGTGTGAGTTCCGGTTCACGACTGGCACATGCGCGCCATGTGCACCAGGAGGTCTGCAGTATTCTGTTGGCATCATACGAGACTTTGCAGGCTCGGCTGCACGAGTATATGAAACTCCTCCCCTCGTGGCAACAACTCACGCTTGAGACTGCAGACTGCTTTGAGAGGTTCAACAATCTCAGCGATCTAGCTAAGGTATATTTGATTTATAATAGCATACTATTTTCTATCACACTGTTAATTTTTATATGGTTTTTAGATTTCTTATGTAGGAGTGCTTATTTATTCCACAAATACAGACTTTTTTGCACACAGTATCTTTGCTGTGGTTGTGGTTTTCTTTTTTCTTTCATATGTGTTCTTACTGTTCAGCATGGCACAACTGAAAACTGGTTTATTCAAAACTTTTACACCTGAGACATGGTTTTTATTAAATCTGTACCATTATGGTAGTCTCAGATTTTTTGCACTAAAATACAAATTTATTGTTTTTAAGTCATTAGAAGTATTAAGATGCAGGCATTAGTTCAAGCTACCAAATGTGTACATTTAGTTTAACTAGTGTATGCTAAAAGTTAGATTGTTCAGTGTAGTGATGTAGACAGCTGATTTAGATCATACAAAGTTAATAAAACTGCTCATAAAACATGTGCTACAAAAATGGAAGAAGTTGCACTGAGAAGAATTTGTTTACAGATAATAATATCAGTTAGTGTATTTTTTTTAAGTTACAGATGAAGTATGCTTGATACAATACTTTTTTTAATTGACTTGATTTAAATAATTTGTTATTCAGCAATAATTATAAATTAATGCTAATTTTAAATTGTTGCTAAAAGGAGGGTATAGTGCCCTCATCCTCGATATTACATCACTGTCATTATCTCTCTAACTATTGTTACATTTACTTGTCGAAACATCTTGTGGTGAAAGTAAATTCGTAGGGATCAGATAAACACTAATGTGACAGTTACCTTTCCACATTTCATATGAATTCAGAACAGATATGAAAGTGAATCACTTCAAAAAAATTATTAGTTTTACTGTGATACTTAAAATCAAATCTTGGAGAAATTGATGTCTTAGGAATATTTCGTTGCTTGCAAATTATAGAGTTGTGACTGATTGTATTGTTTGTTTTAGAGATTAGATAAAATACTCAATAGCATTATATATTTCTTTGGTTCTTTCTACCACATTTGTTGGTACATAACCTTACGTGTCCATGTTTCGACTCTATTAACTTTATTTCATTAACTGTTGTATAAAGTTTGTGTGAATATGCAGTCTGAAAGCCTTCCCTGACTGTTGTCCTTTTCTTGTTCCTTTATAAGGGTTGAGTGATGATAAAGAAATATAGTTTTTCTTGACAGCATTCTTAAATAAAATATTCTGTTTACAAGCCATATCAGAATAGAATAACTCGAGCTTTCAATGGTTTTGTCAGTCATTGAGCAATATTCTAGGATGAGTTGCATGAGTGGTTTGTAAATAGTCTCCTTTGTAGATTGACTGAATGTTCCCAGTATCTTCCCAGTGAACTGAAGTCTGCCACAGCTTCTACCTACAACTGAATGTGTGTGACCATTCTATTTCAGTATCTACTAAATTTTTATTAATGTGAAAGTGCTGGATGTTCATCTTTTACAAAAATTTGACAGCTACTTGTCATTTTGTGATTGAGATTTTGTCCAGGTATCACCGTCCCACTCACAAGAAAGATGTCTTGAATATGTATCAAAGAAAAAATATTTGTAAAAAAGTTTAAAACTCCACTTCTTGTTACCCAATGGTTCACTCAAATTTATTACTGTTTTGTGGGGCATTGTTGTGCAACATTATTGTCCATTTAAAAGGTTATTCGTTATATAATGTCTTTCTGAGTTTGCTCTTTGATTAGCACGCCTCTTGTGAATAATTAATAAAATAATTATTATTACTAGATAATGGTTTATGACCTAAATAATAAAAGGAAAAAGTCCTTCAGAGGATTGATGATTGATATCCCCAGCACACAGTTATTTACTTTTATAGAATGTAAGGCTAACATTTATGTTAAAATTTACCAAGGTGAAGTTTATTAAACATGCTTCCAGTGAATATATGTTCTACAGGGTGTATACGCCCCGGGACAACCGGGAAATCCGGGAAAAACCTGGGAATTTTTTCATGCGGGAGAAAAGCGGGAAAAACACAGGAATTTTTTAGAATTTCGAAAAAATTTTCAGTGTCTTAGTTTGTAGTTACATTTTTGTAATTTTGACTGCTAAGAACTGATAGTCTAACAAAGAATATTACTGTATCCCATTACTGCAGAATCGTAATGCAGAAATAAAACATAAACGACAGGAAAGAAGCAAAACTTAAGTTTCAAAGGAAATGTGCCTTTCACAAAAAGACGCACTGCACAGGGAAGTGTCTGCCAACAGCAAAGTGTGTTAAAGGATTTAGGACGAAAGACTGTGAACTATTTCATAACAAACAGCTTGTGATGAGCGTGACATCACAACTATTTACATTAGCGTCATTAGAGCAGTTGCCAGCGGCTCATGCCCCTGGGCAGTTGAATCACATATGCTTCTGGCTACTTGAAATGTGGCTGTTGGTTGTATCAGCTGTAGCAAGCAGCCAGATGCTGCCCTGAAAAATTTTGCTGCCACACAGTGTTTACATTTAGTGAATTTGCTGTTTCCTTTTCATTTACAGCTCTCACGTCAAACGATTTCTGTGGCCGGGAGCCATCAATTGAATTGAAATACATTCACATAATTATGGAAAGCTGAAATATGTTATTAGTTTCAGTTTTTTTTGTTTTATTTTATTTCTAGGTTTTTGACAGTTAAGCTTTAATTGCCTTGCAGAGCAATGAAGTTATTTTCGTCAGTTCGCGAAAGAAATTTGGCTGTTGTTAATCTTTCCTGCAGTCAGTTTATTTGAAAAGAAGTATTTCATTCCAGACTATTGGCTAGTATCAACTGTTTGCTAGATTTCAAGTGCACATTTTCATCTTCTTTCACGTATGGCATTATGCCGTAATAGAGAACCAGACATGAGATAAGGCAGTACTGGTACCCCAAGAAAATTTACATCCCAAAAACCACACTGAAAAGCTTAATATCAGGTTGGCGCCTACTTCATTGTGAATCTGGACATATGAATATGCACTTTTAGTGGAGTTATCTATTTTAGTATGGTTTGCGAAATTCCGATGCTCTTTGAGTATCATCTGATGTCCCGTTTCTTTTATCATGTAATGTAAGATCTCTTAATCCTTTAAAAGTACAAACATACAGGCTTCCTAAGTCATCACAGCTGTACAAGCACCGTAATAACCATTTTCTAGTGGTCAGTGGCAACTGCCGAAATGAACCTGTTTCTAGTAGCTCGCTGTAAAATATTGAGAATAGTGATCTGAAAAGTGTCACATTCGGTCTAAATTCCCTTTTACGCAAGATGATTTATGTTGCGTATGAGAATGTGCGATGAATTTTTTTTAAAATCACAGAGTGCTTGACTCTCATTTTAAACTTAACACTTTGAGGACCAGCCACTAAGAACAATTTCGGGCCCAGAAGACTAGACACTTATGTCATTATTTAAAATTTTACTGGCACATTTGTGTGATGTATCTTAAAGTGTAACAAACATAAAAAAAGACAAGTTTATACATGAGAGCTTAACTTTTCTCGTGGGTTATTGATATTCGAGACCACTATTATAGGCAAATGCCGAGATGGTTCCTTGGAAAGGGCAGGGCCGACTTCCTTCCTCGTCCTTCCCTAATCCAATAAGACCGATGACCTTGCTGTCTGGTCTCCTCCCCCAAATAACCCAACCCCAACCAGTATTATATGTGAAAGCGTAGCTGTTCTTGTAGCCGCATTTGTATATTAATGTAAACCATAAACTTTTCCTACTTGTGTGTTTGCACTAGGTAACAGTGAAGTTACTGACGACTGACTACATTTCGTGTTATACGCTCTGAATATCTGCTTTCATTTGCTGGAGAGATCACGTGGCATAAGCTGTGATTGACTTAAAAAAGCGCATTGCAAACTCTATTTCAATGCTTCGGAAACTATACTCTGTTCATCATAAGAATAAACCTGATGTAAACATTATGCCATGTATTCTTCCATGTTTGCTTGAATCACATTGGATTTCATTTCACATGGGGCAGAAGCCAAGCTGTGACCAGTACACTCAAGCGCGATCATAAGGATATCTTTTATGCTGTATTATGCACACATAGACTGAGCAATAATGCGGGACAACAGCTTTACTGGTGCATTAAACTTGGACAGCACTGCGCAGCACGTGGTCCAACTAACCTGCAAGGATATGAGCAGTTGCAATTCAGACCTAAAAAGAGATGAGGAAAGAAACAATATAGCTTTGAATGTTATTTAATTTGTAAAGAGAATGAAATAATATACAGAAAAGTTCCAGCACTACCGCGTTCTTCTTAGGTGACCAGACTGAAAACATAACATTCTCTCATTATCGACTGACATAGTATTCTAACTACAAACAAGAGTGATGAAAATTTCTAATTTACGCATAGGGTAATTTTTCTGAGCGGGCTGTGCGTGATGCAAAATAATACTGCAGGGAGTTATTGAACGCAGTTTACCGACATTCCTTCACCAGGGAAGACGAATGGAGTATTCCAGAATTTGAAACACGAACAGCTGCTAGCATGAGTTTCTTAGAAGTAGATACCTTAGGGGTTGCGAAGCAACTCAAAATCGTTTGATACGTGCAAGTCTTTAGGTCCAGATTGTATACTGATTAGGTTCCTTTCAGATTACGCTGATACAATAGCTCCCTACTTAGCAATCATATACAACCGCTCGCTCACCGATAGATCTGTACCTACAGATTGGAAAATTGCGCAGGTTGCACCAGTGTTTAAGAAGGGTAGTAGGAGTAATCCATCGAACCATCATTGACGTCGGTTTGCAGTAGGGTTTTGGAGCATATACTGTATTCAAACATTATGAATCACCTCGAAAGGAACGATCTATTGATACGTAATCAGCATGGTTTCAGAAAACATCGTTCTTGTGCAACGCAGCTAGCTCTTTATTTGCACGAAGTAATGGCCGCTATCGACAGGGGATCTCAAGTTGATTCTATATTTTTAGATTTCCGGAAAGCTTTTGACACCGTTCCTCACAAGCGACTTCTAATCAAGCTGCAGGCTGGCAGGGTATGCACAGGCTGTGACTGTACAGTTTTTGAAATAAAAAATTTGGAAGTTTGTGGTGTTCCTATGGGACCAAACTGCTGAGGTCATTGGTCCCTATGCTTACACACTACTTAATTGAACTTAAAATAACTTACGCTAAGGACAAAACACACACACACGAGACGGTAACTCGAACCTCCGACGGGGATGGAGGGTGGGGGGTGAGCTGCGAGAACCGTGGCAAGGTGCTTGAGACCATGCTGCTACCCCCACATGGCTTGAAATAAAAACTATGTAGCTAAAGTGTGATTAAGAAAAATGTTGATGGCTGTTAATACATTGGAATATCTTAAAATTTCATTTAATGTAACTTCGTAATAAAATATCTAATACTTAAGTAGGACTTTCTTCCAAAAGCTTAAAAACTCTAGTGTGCTATGGCTTCTGATCAATCATTGCATTTGTGTTTGCTTACATCAGGTTTATTCTTATGATGGAGTATAACGGGCTGTGTTTGGCAGAATTCGAATTTTTTTTTTTTTTTGCTCGCCAGGAAGTTCGCACCTTACCCGTTGAAAGGATTGATAAGTTTTACAGTTCCGAAGGGAAGTATACTATCACTTAACATGGAAAAAGTGTATTTTGATCTGGGAGAATGTGTATTTTTAACTGGTAAATCCAGGAAAAATGTGGGGAATTTTTTTTTCCTTGTCCGCGTATACACCCTGTACTAGCAGAAGTCGTGCCTAGACAGCTCAGTCAGTTGGGCACTTGCTCATGAAATGAAATTGTCATGGGCTTGAGTCTGTCTGACACACTGTTTTAATTCACCAGGAAGTTTCAGATCAGTGCACAGTATGCTGCAGAGCGAAAATTCATTCTGGGTACATCTGTACCAGTCTTTACAAGAGATTGCTGCATTTCTTAAGAGAGCAGTCCTCCTCAGAACACATGAAATATAGATGATTTTAATGATTTTTTTCAAGTAAAATAAAAAGTAATGTGAAATCTGTGATCAATTGTATTCATTATAGTTTTTTTTTTCTTTGAGAAGTCCTTTTTGTGTCCACACCGGATGCTCCATGTAACAGATGCATCAGATTGAGTGACCCCTTGCAGCTGGATCATTGGTCATCAGTGGGAATTCCTCAAGCCCTCCTAATAGACCTTTAACAAAATATGTTTATCAGGCATTTTCAGTATATTTTCTATCAACATACTTTGGATAACTGAAAAATATTCAGTTCTAACAAAATGGTGACATGTTGAACAAACTTTTGCTCAAAAATTGAGACAGAAGCATGCACCGAAAATAGACTATTGAAGATATTGGAATATGCCTGTGTATGTTAATAGAGAAATCAATTTAGAATGCTGGCATCAAATTCCAATCAACTTCATATTTACCATTCTAAATTTACATTTCCTGAAAATTTGGAAAATACCCATTTGAAGTTCTGAGTCAGTGATTTTTGGACCATACATCAATCTTTCCATATCCGAAAGGGAATCCTCCTCCACCTTCTTGATTGGCTTAGTGGTCTTCGTAATGTTACCCTCCCACATATAACCATTAAATTCTGTCTTTGCACAAATTTTAAAAGCTTTGAGAGGCTTAAGATATACAAAAGAAGAACTTTTTACTTATCTTGATTTTCTCTTCTTGTTGTTGTTGCTGGCTCCAAATCTTGTTGTGAGCATACCAGAAATTTCATAGTTTCAAATATTTGTAAAAGAAGTGTAATTTTAACTGCATGTACAGAGTACTAACAAATTAATTTCTTTTTACATTTTTTAGCCTGAACCATAACACATCATATACAAAATCATATGAATTTCATTCAGTTAGACAGCTGATATAATGTTAAGCTATACTAGAATCAATAGTATACATGGTATCGGTTATTTCTATAAAAAAAAGGGGGGGGGCAATGTTGTGTTGAGGACAGTGACCCATTATTACCAATCCAATATCAAATTCAAGCACATTCATGATTTCCATAATGCCTATTAGGCCATCATTGAAATTACGTGCTGCCACATTGGTCATGACATTGAATATTTGTTTCCCACTGTGAATGATTTTCAGAGGCACTTTCACACAAATTGCTTTGTAACTCAGTAACAGAGTTTGTGTCAAAATTGGGATGAGCACCACAGAGAACATTTTAAGCAAAAAGAGTCAATGTTTTCAAAGAGGACTACCCCCTTAATGTATTTCATACGGATGTAGTAAAACCATTTTGCTTATTGTGATAAATCTCTTGTAAATGACATGAGACATGAGAGAGAAAATTTTGCATTAATGGACTACTAGTGAAGCATCCATAAACACTCTCCCATGTCACATGGCAAGATCACCCAAACAACCAATAGTTGTTTGCAAGTGCATGTTATTGATTCAAATGGGTTGCTGATGAGTTCCCGTTTAGCATATTGGTATTCTTCAAAAACATCAATCTCCAGTTTTGAAATACTCATGGAAGCCATTGTCCTAGCTGAAAAATGTTTTGTAAGTGAGCTCGAGGCATAATCAATAGAACTCAAATCTGGGGATGTGTACAGACCATGGCGTTGCCCTCACCTTGTAAAGTGCTATTCAGCAACTGAGAGTCGGTATTAACAGCATATTTCAGAACAAAAGACTTGAGCCATAAAAGAACCATGGACATCTGTGAGTCAGATACACAGATCTATCTGACTTTAAGTGTAATCCATTTAAATTTATGTTTCAAATATAGACAATCTGGAACTGTTGAAACTGTGATCAACTTTGAATGTGATGATCACTGTATGGCAACTTAAAATTGATTGGTACAAGACACAACTATTCTGTGTACTTGGAGCTGGGTGTCTTAAATGATGATGATACTTTAGGTAAACTGTTACATTGTCAGGTGGTCTGATTATATTAATTATACAAAAATGTTTTCAGAAATTATATTGTTTAAGTTTTTTCCTGTTACAGCATGTTTATGTTACCTCTTTTCTCCATATGCATGCATTTGTCCATATATGTTTAGTAAGAACATTTTTCCCATTTTATCACTGTATCTCAGTCATTGTTGAGTTGAAGGAGGGGAGGTAGAATTTTCTGTAACTTTTGCCAAACACTTCAGTGAGCTGCACAAAATGAGGACAAACTTGAATGGAGTTCATAGAATAACTCCTTGAAATTATATAAACTTACAAAATATCACTGCATTATCATATTACACTTCCTAAAAACTGGCCTCAAGTTGCACAGCTTGGCAATGTTCAACATTATTAAGCAATGCAAAAAGTCCACTACAAGGACAAAAGATGCAGAGCTACGTCAAATTGTGTGTAGAGACAGCAACGGAAGGAGTTGGGGAACATGTATAGAGAGGTGAATGTGAATTTGAACTATTTGCTTCTTTAACTGTTGGTTATGATCAGTGGTAAAAGCTGTTCATTTTTCATTGTCTGTTTTATTTCTCTGTCTCAGTGTTAATACAAGCACTGTGTGCAGTCTGTGTGCATGAACCACAAAATTATAACATTGGCTATATGTCATATTTGTTGTGTGTTAATCAACATTCTGATCCATACAAATAATTTTTCTGGATTGAAAGTTTAGTAATACTTTTATTTATATAAATTGGTGTGTTGGATAAGAGAGAGAGAGAGAGAGAGAGAGAGAGAGAGAGAGAGAGAGAGAGAGAGAGAGAGACTGACTGAGTGACTTTATTCTCCTTTCTTAGTGAGTGAATCCAGAAAAAGTAGTCATTCATAACTAAATTTTCCTCTTTGAGAGTGCTTTAGGAGTAAATATGGCACACAATTTACCAATTGTAAATAATGGTAATGATCAAAACTGGAAGACTGTTGTTACTTGTTCTTTTTAACTGTTGGAAGAGTTACTTTCCAGCTTCTGTTTCCTGAATGAACTCTCAGTAAATAAAACAATAATGTCGAAGGATTGTGATCCCTTATCCATCATTTTTTTGTTCCTATGTGTTTATTTCTAATAGAAATCAATGTTGAGCAAAGAAAAGTTGTCTAAGATAAATGATACGTTTATGTTGTTTTAATATATCAAATGGAATCTCTTTGATATTAGATTATGACACGTAAAAAATCAGACAAGTGAATTTGGTCAAATATTGTCATGTAGTAACTTTGTACCAGAAAGTGAAGCAAAGAACCTACTGAGTACAATTAGATGCAGTATGAATTATATACCCATGGCTTATGTACCCACATTTTTGCTAGCAAACTGAAATGCAGTGATAGATACTGTGGCAGAGCATTTTTGTCTTGCATAGTACAGACATGAATCATACTGTGTATTACTCAACAGTCCCTGAGATATGAAAGAACAGCAGGAAGCCATGAAGCTACAGAAATCTGTTTATTTTAATTTAACAATTTGCTCTAGAAGAGCAAATTGCTGTGCTCGCCTGGAGCAGTAATATTCCATTTTTGCACAAAGCAAAGATACACAATAAAAATGCTACTTTGTGATGGTCATTACTGCTGTACATGAAAGAAATAAGATGAAATCATTCAGTTAGTCTTATGAGTGGTGTACTGTTAATATTATTTGTTCTAGAATATTGACATAGCAGTTACTACTAAGGAGTGCTGTATATTGTTAGATGAACTGCATAAAATAAATTAAGCCAAGAGTCTTAATTACAATACAAATTAAATTTTAATTTGAGGGGAATAATAATATAAGAAAGTGGTTTTGTCTAGGTGTCACAAATGCTTCAGGATTTTCTATGATAAAAAACATTGAACATCTATGAATATGACATTATTGCTCTGTTATCTTGTAAGAGGAAGGGGAACAATGTGATTGTACTGAGTAATAAAAGTTTATTTGCCATTGGTTATGATGTTTATAGAGTCATAGTCAAATGTGAAACTGCATGTGCAACAAATATGTTTACAATATAGTAAACAATAAATTTAAGACAGCTGAAAACTTACAAGGAGACAGTTTCCACATAAGACGAAGAAAAATTCATGGATACTAAACACTGAAGAAATATAGTAGTGAAATACTAAGACACTTTGCAGCATGGTGAAAGTGAAAGTATCAGCTTATAAGTTTGATGGGGAAACCAAACTTGAGGATTCCCTTCATTACCAACAACATCATTCATTAACAATCTGAGCCTGACAGTGCAACTGATATGTTTGAGAAAATGGAAGATGTTTGCTTTGATTTAGGGATATTTAAAAAACTATTAGCAAAATACTTTTAAGCACATTTCACCAATTGATGATTGTTCTGTGTGTCATTAGACTAGAAAATTTCAACTTCTCCAAGTAAAGGGAAGCATATATCATTTATGCAACTTTTCGGCCATTACAACAACTGAAGAAGTCAGTAGCAGTTTGCGTTATCCATTACCTCATTTTTAATGTTGCTAGTCCCATTGAGCACTTACCTGTGTGCCTGATAACTGTACTTATGTCCCCCTGCTATATGATTTTCTATAGGGATTTATGAGATTGATTGAGACACAAATTCTCTACACTTACATCATAAATGAAACATATAAGTAAGGTACGATAATAACAAGTAAAAACTTGTTGGCAGTAAATGAACTGAGTGATTAAGTACTGGGAACAACAGAGTTCTAGTTTTGTTGCTATTTTTCCTGTGTAGTTCTCATCAGCATTTACATATAAAATTTTACTCTCAAAGTGGAAGACCTAAATGCCCTTGTTAACCATTTCAACAGAAATTATGGTGTGTGCCTGTGCACGTGCACATCTCATCTCATCTGCATATGTGTTTGTGTGTCACTGCACCTCTGTTATGTTGTAAGGAATGCCACAGGAACCTGCTGGCGAGAGTGAACCACCGTTCTTCCAACAACCTCTTGGATGCTCACTGGGACCATCTCAGGGTAACAGCACCTTGCCACAATCTACTATTGTGCAAAGCAGTGGTCTTCACTTTTACAAATTCTTTTATTTCCAGAAATTTGGCTTGGACAATTATTTTCTGCCCAGGATGTAGTAGTGCAACACTCCTATCCATAACAAGACAATTAAGCAGCATCTCATTTATCCCTTGTATGAATGTACCTGCTGGCACCAAGTCTGCACAGGGTGTAATAGCAGCACTATATTCCTCCACTTGCAGTTTCATTTTACATACATTCCTTATAAAATATAACTGGAACATCATTTGCTCTTCAAGTATTTCAGATTTCATTTTAAAATACCTTATTGTTGCTGAGTGCAGCTGTTTGCTGATATTTTGTTAAGTATGTGATGACACAATGACGAAAATTGGATAATTATTTAATGTTTTAGTCGCATGGATTTTCAGAATAACTAGAATCAGACCATGAATAAACTCCCTGAACATATTTTATAACCTTGTGATGTCTTTTTTAAAAATAAATATGGATATGATAACAAAAGTGTGCAAAGGTTTGCATATTTTCTTTCTCATGTCTGACCTCAACTTTCCTCCCTCCCTCCCTACCTACCTGATATCCCAAAAACACACACACACACACACACACACACACACACACACACACATTTTGTTACTGTGTAGAGCCTCTTAAAAATGGTGAGGGTGACATCGCCCATAACATAAAAGCAGCTCTGGATGAGTAACTAATATTATCCAGTTAGTTATGTCAATGTTACATTACTAAAAACCTGAGAAATGTTCAATTCCATTTAATTTTCTATGTTGCTTTTTTCGACACTGCAGTACTGTAACTGGATGTAGCCTTAACACCATTCCACATAATGGGAAAATTACCCTTTTATTACTTATACTAGAGACAGTCATCATAAATCGTACCTGAGTGCAGTATAGAAATCACTTGGACACTATTACATAGTCTGTCACAGTAAATATATTTTGTACTGATTGTAATGTACATTTTCATATTTTGTTTTCTAGAATATTAGTTCGGAATGGTATTGTGGAACATGAACCCAAAGTTCAAAATATAATTATTGCAAGACAAAGTGAACATTATTTTGTGTTTCTTTAGACATTTATTTCGTACAGTATCAGCAACAAAACTAAATGTCATGACTGTAATGTAACTGTGTCATAAGTCAGACATTGATTGGACATCATGCAATACATGAAGTTGGTATGGATGATGAAATCTGCTCTGTAAATGAAGAACATTTCCAAACTAGGTGAGAGACAGGAATTTCTCTTCAGCAGTCTTAACTAGTCCGTACAGAGTTGTAAATATTCATAGAATGTTCTCTGAAGTCTGTATATCAGTATAGTTGCCCGTAAATTCTCAGGAAATTCAGCTCTGTGCTATATGTCTCTTATTAATGTAACTAAATTTCATATGAATATTGTAGTAATGGTTACTGATATAATCTGACGAGACCAGAAAAAATACTCGAAAGTTCTTCTTGAAGCAACACAAACAAAATTTCAGAATATGAACTGCAACGAGGACTGTGAAAAATGCTTTAACCCGAAGACTGTTGTATCTTGTATGTATTACCATCGTCATGTAATAAAATGATTTTCTGTTTGACACAATAATCATGAATAGAGTGATATGACAATGAGGTAATACTGTTAAACCTATATACAGTATACAGAGAAGTAGGAATGATCATCTCATCGATAGGTGAGATATGAACAAGAGACACACTAACACTTAACAAATGCAAACAGCAATATCCTTTCAAGCTCCTAACATAATACCCTACCACTGTTTGGCAGAATTTATAATTTGGTTAATTTGCTCATAGCTTCTACAACACTGTTAATCATTTTACCACTGAAACATTACTTTTTAAATTCATGAGTCTCATCATATCAAATAAAGCTACACTCAGCTACTTTTTTATTCCAGTGTTCTTTTGTTAATTATTTTTCACTGTGTAGCAGTAACTTAATAAGAACTGTTCAGTGTTTGTTCTGACTGATAGTCAGTGATAATACAACCCATATTTGAGCTGCTGTTTAGTAAAAGTATTAATTTTAAAAATAAACTCCATCACTGTGCAACATACTTGTGGAAGATCACTGCTTTTGCTTCTAAAGATCAGTTAAAGATAACAAATATTGCTGTTGATTCTTACATTTTGGCAATTTTATAGGAAAACAGAGGTGGTAGCATCCTTTCCAAGTTGTGCTTCCTTGCCATTTTTGTTGCATGATAGCTTTTTTTAACCTGTGTTGTAGTGTATTATTATTTTCTATGTGTGTGGTTACTGCATCTTTAATGTGTGGAGAAATGTGTGAGTTGCACTGCTCTGTTTGCTTTGTGTGTTTTGTATTAAAGTGCATTGTATCTCTCTTGTTAATTATCTCAACACATAAACTGAGGACAAGTTAAATAAGAAAACTAGAAGATAACAGAATCTGAGCATTATTGAGTCAAAAGATACTATCAGGGACAGAAAGAGATGGAAAAAAGTAGGGGGGGGGGGGGGGGTGAAATCACGTCTCCCACTCCAATCAATGTCATTTACTCCTAATTTTTTTCCTTATAGTATTTTTCTGATGGTTGAAGTGAGCTTACATCTAAGGAAGACTTGCAATAGTAAGAAAAGCTTTCTAGAAAAAAATAAATTTGTTAATATTGAATATAAATTTAAGCGAAGTATTTTCTGGAGGTATTTGTTTGGAGTATGGCTCTGTACAGATGTGAAACTTGGATTAGCCAACAGTTCAGATGAGAAGAGAATAGAAGCTTTTGAAATGTGACACCACAGAATAACCCTGAAGGTACACATGGTTAAATCAGGTAACTAATGAGGAGGTACTGAATAGAAGTAGGAAGAAAAGAAATTTGTGGCACAGGGTGACCAAAAGATTGTAACGAAAGAAGCTGGGATCTTTTTACTTCCAGTCTTGTTTTGCCATCTGCCTCCTTAAATTCATTTTACTTTCATTTTTGCCTAAGTACCAGTAACATACATGCGTATAATCTACATTTTCATAAAAGGAGGAGGTTGACACTCAGTCTTAAGGAATATAGCACAAGATCTAATTTTGGGCTTAGTTTTGTGTATGTAATCAATTTCCTAATTTATTTTGACTATTCATAGTTAATATCTTTTGTTATAGGGTGAAATCAGTAATTGTTTGATGGCTTATATTCTATTGTTGACCTATAAACAAATATAAATTCTATACTAATTATAAACATTTGAAAAAGAACTACGAGGATTATTTACGTATTTATTTGGCTCTATTCAGAAACATGTTGGCAAAGCCAGGCCTTATTTAATTCCAAAATAATTACCAGATTTGTCAAGAGCCTTGTTTGTATAACTATATCCGTTAATTTCCTTATTTAAACAAATAATTTGGTCTAACCTTTGTGGTAGAAGAAACTATTAAAAAGAGAGAATTTTTCCATGTACTCAGTTAATTGATTGAGGTAGGTTTTAATTGTAATTTCTGTATCTTAAACATCGAAAAATGTATAGTTTCACTGCCTAAGATATATAAAGGACAGATTTTTGGTCCCAAGACAGTCCACGGCCGATTTTCAGATGGGAAGTTTGTATCGGTTATAGTAATGCGTCAACTGAACAGTGGAATTAGTGAAAGATAAATACGTCATGTGTTAAAACAATGGCAGTGTCTGTTCAATTTATTTGAAAAATAATGAACTGTGTGGTTAGGTATTTACTGCTCATAGACATTCAACAGCAAACTATTGTAGCAGTTTGCTGATGTTTGCCTGCCAACTATTAAAGAGGCTTATCGAAAGTTAACCAATAATGAACTGCCCGTATAATGTGTAATATTGGGGGTTGCGAACTGGAAGTAAAGAACTGTGAAATGCAGCTGTCGGCTACATCATTTACAGTAGTCAGTGTTGAACTTTCACAACCCATTTTTCAGCCAGTATAACAATGCAGTACAACACCGAAGACTATAATGAAGAAATAAAGCAGGTGAACATTGCAAGAGGAGATAGGCTGATAGTATGTACTGCTCTGAGACATCAATATGATATTGAAGGGAAGTGTAGGGTGTAAAAATTGTAGAGGGACACCAAGGCTTGACTAGACTAAGCTGATTGAAATGAATGCATACGAAAATACTGTCTTAGCATAGATAAGTGTGGGATCTGTTTCAAACCTGACTGAAGATGATGACAACATTTATTTATCCTCATTATTCAGTTTAAAATGTTTAGGGCCTTTTTTTGTATTTCTGTTCCCATGATTATTTACATTTCCTCAAGTTTTTTCTTCTGCCTGATCTTCTCTTATTCATTTTTCATTGTTTCTGACCATGTTTGTCTCAATTATTCTTCAGCTTCCAGTTTTTTCTTCATTCCTTCCCTTGTTTCTGAACTGATTGTGCTTATGCTTCTAATTTGTCATGTTCATGGAACGTCTTTTCTATTGCATCTAGGTGGATGAAGCATTGTTGATAACTTCGGTGCCCTCCTTAGGAAATTTAATTTTTCTCAATCCTTCCTTTTTTTAGCTTCTAATTTAGGTCTTCCCGCTTCTCCAAATCACTGCAGATGTCATTCCAAGAGACCTCTGTTAATTTCCTCTCCCATTCTTGTTTTACTGAACTTTCATCCCACCTCTAAATGACATTTTGTAGATGAGACATTGAACTCTTTAACATTTATTCCTTTTCTTTCTTGTAGACTTCAAGGAACTAATCTTCCAGTACCTCTTTTGTATTTGTATTTGTATTTGTGTGTGTGTGTGTGTGTGTGTGTGTGTGTGTGTGTGTGTGTGTGTGTGTGTGTGTGTGTGTGTGTGTTTATTACTACTTGGTAAATAGATCTGTTGCTTTATTTATCTGATTCATATTCAGAGTATGTTGCAGATAGTTGAAATCCCTACACATGGTAGCATTAAATGGACTATTGTTCCAGAGGCAAATATAAGTTCCTAAGAGTTCAAGCTTTTGTAGTTTGAAACAGTCTTGTCTAGAGACAAAAATATGAAATTGTAATGACGTGGTAGGGATGGTAGTGGATGCAATAAGGAGAATTTCTGGTAAGTTGTAATGTAACGTCAAACAACAAACATATATAATGTTCAAAACTAACTTCAGTATTCAGAAGGTGTAGAGTAATCTCTGTTAAAAAGATATTAAATCTCACACTAAGAACAATAAAAATTAATATTTTATTGAAGAACTTTGTGTATTATGAAGAAAAAGCTGTTATTGATTTTAATATTGGTTATTGAATTATCTGAATTTAGGACAGATTGTTTCATTGCCCTGTTTTCACAAAACTGCCCTTGGTAAGGCTTTCCGTCTCTCTGACCATGTATTTCCATCTGTAGACAATACTGTGACTTTTTGAAGTGTCTCCATGAAGAACAGTTCATTGACAAATAGCCAACAGGGGTTCAGAAAATATTGTTCTCGTGAAACACAGCTATCTCTGTATTCTCACAAAGGGGGTGTCAAATTGATTCCATATGTTTTAGATTTCCAGAAGGCTTTCGTGTCAGAAAACCCAAAATTCGAATAATTGGCAGAAAGTCATTGAGTAAAACAGATTTGGCATTCCCCAATGAAGTGTTATAGGCCCTCTGTTGTTCCTGACCTACGTAAACATTTTAGGAGACTATCTGAGCAGCCCTCTTACATTGTTTGCCGATGATGCAGTCATTTACCATCATGTAAAGTCACGAATGATCAAAACAAATTGAAAAATGATTCAGAGAAGATATGTGTATGGTGCAAAAAGTGGCAATTGACACTAAATAATAAAAGGAGTGAACCCATCCACATGAGCACTAAAAAAGTTCTGCTAAATTCCAGTTATATGGTAAATCACACAAATCTAAAGGCTGTAAACTCAAGTAATATTAATGGGTTACAATTATTTATAACTTCAATTGGAACGATCACATAGATAATGTTGTGGGGGAATGCTAACCAAAGGTTATGATTTATTGGCAGAACACTTAGAAAATGTAGCAGGTCTACTAGAGAGATTGCTTACACTACATTTGTCCAACCCCTTCTGGAGTATTGTAGTGTTGTGTGGGAGCCACATCAGATAAGACTGACAGAGGACACTGAAAAAGTTCAAAGAAGGGTAGCTCATTTTGTATTTTTGTGAAATAAGGTAGAGAGTGTTATGGATATGATACACAAATTGGGGTGATGGCAGTCATTAAAACAAACTTGTTTTTTGCTGCAGTAAGACACTTTTCCTCCTCAGATTGTTAAAATATTTTGTTAGCACCTATCTACATAGGAAGAAATGATCATCATAATAAAATAAGAGAAATCAGAGCTCATATGAAAAGATTTAAGTGTTCATTTTTCTTGCGCGATGTTAGAGAATGGAATGATGGGGCAATAGCTTAAGTGTGGTTCGATAAACCCTCTTCCGGGCATTTAATTGTGAACTGCAGAGTAATCGTCTAGATGAAGACGCGGATGTATATTGTTAGTCTGAATGGTCACTAATGTCTAGTAATATTGCTCCTTAAGAAAGTACAATGAAGAGAGAGAGAGAATGCTGTTATGTGACCCTGAAATCAAGAGAATTTTGTGTAAATGTGTTATTGCTTTTGATAGCATTAACAGTGATGTATGGCATAGAAGTACATAATACTTCTAATTGTGTAAAAAGTGTAAAGTCCACTTAGAATATTTTTAGATTTGTGAAGACAGATTGGCTGACCAGTGCTTACTTTCAAGAGACAAAGCTCCCAGTACAACCGACAAAATCGCATCAACATAGGTAATAGGATTCTTTGCATTTGGATCATAGGTTTCTTCTCCAAGGAGGGAAGAGAAATTGGCAGATTACAAATGTGAGCTGGACTAGGTCTCAAACTTGGGACCTTTTGTGGTCAAGGTGTTCAGTCAACTGGGCTATCAAAGCACAACTCAGGAGCCACCCTCGCAGATTTACTTCTGCCAGTACAGATGTTCGTTGACTTGTTCCAAGGAAGGTAGGAGATGGGATATTTGTGGAAGTAAAGCTGTGAGAGCAGGTCGTGAGTTGTACTTGGATGGTTGGGTTGGTAGAACACTCTTCTGCAAAAGGCAAATGTCATGGGGTGGAGACTTAATCTGTTACACAGCTTTAATCTGCCAGGAAATTTCAAATTAGTGCAAGCTCAGCTGCAGAGTGAAATTTCATTTTGTTGGGGACAGTTGGACAGGAGGAAGTAGCTAACTCAAAACTGAAACTGAGAGAAACCCACATTGGGTGAAGAGGTAGCCTTGTCCAAGCTCCTTCCTCCCTGAAGTAGTAACCTATCATTCTGAAACCTAGAAGAGCTTTTATCTGTTTTTATATCTTTCAGTGCGCTGTACTCAGAGCTATGTGTACTGAACATATGACTGGGTGAGACAATCTCTCTTTGTGCAAATTTAAGAAATGTAGACTAGTAACACATACAGTTAAACCCATCAGAATATTGCTATTCATTCTTGTTAGGAATGTAAGATGATGATCATCTTACTTGATATCCATTGCTAGTTGAAAAATATACATTTGGTACATGGGAAATATCATTATAACTTGCAGACTGGATCTTGTTTATAAACTATGTGGTGACCGTTCGACATACCTTAAATTATGTGTAGAAACAGATGCTAGCTATACCTCTCAAATTAGTCTATTTATTTTTGCCTATGTGATGTAGCATTGCTGTTGAGACAGAAAAGTTCACAAAGAATGGAAAGGAAAAATAACTCTACAAAACAAGATATGAACATCAGATGTAAAAGCACCGTTGTATTTCAGCATTTGATGAGCCGTAAGAGGCTATCATTAAATAAACACTTTTATACTTCAAATATAGCTGCAAACATAAGATACTTACAACACTTTTTCCATATAGCTGCGAAGAATTTATTCTAAAGATGAAGAGAGGTATCATTACAGTGTACCCAGTTGGTAAAAACATAAACATGCTGGGAAGTACATGCTTGTAGGTAATGTGCAAGTTCATTCCATGCTTTGCTCCATCGATAGTTATCGTGTGTAAACAAAAGACTTTAAGCAGGATAATATTTATTGTTCACTCTCGCATAGACAATAGCCTGTGTAATATGGGGAAATAGCATGTAAACACCTCTGTTAACATCGTTATCTGTTAGGCAAGTGCATTATCTTTGTTCATTCTGAGTATTTTTGCTGTATGTAATGTTGTACATTGTAAGAACAGCTTAGGTCCACAAGTGGAGTATTTTGACTACTTTAGGTGCACAGTTTCATAAAGATTTTCTACGATGAACTTGCATGTTACCGGTGAGTAAGCACTTTTCAACCTGCCTTACGTTTTGTAAGTTATTTATTTTGTAGGGTCTTATTTTTTTTCATTTTATTTTGATAGCGTAAATTAACAGTTGCAGCTTTTGAAATGTGTAAATTTCTACTCTGAACCACACATAGCAGTTTATTTCAGGACTGAAATGGACTGATCTGAAGCAACTCTTATAGACTCCTGCACTGGATGTGCCATATGCTTTTAAGTGTCCAATGGTAGAGTACCTTATTTATTGCTTTGTCAAAATGCCTTAGTAGTATTTTCTTTATGTTTGGTTTTGCAGAATCAGTATTATCATGTGATAATACACAAAGAATTTACCTATGGTGGTCAGACCAAAAGGAAAAAAAAATGATAAAAATAGTTCCTACATAGTTTTATAGTAGTATTATGAAGAATATTTGTGCTGATCAGGAGTGATTTGAATTTTATTCCTTGTGATAGCCATCGTGGCATGAATCCTTTGTGAAACCCTTCTCACACTTTTCTCACATGACATCCTGAAGCCTTAGGTCAAGGCAGTGAGGTAGATGCAGTATTTCTCAATTTCCAAAAAGCATTTGACTCAGTGTCACATATACACGCATTATAAAAAGTACGATCATATGGGGTATCAAACAAAATATGTCCCCCCTGCGGGTCCGGGGGTTAGTATAGGCCCGAGGTATTCCTGCCTGTTGTAAGAGGCGACTAAACGGAGTCCCTCCCCCTCAAGGGGATAGTTAGCGCCTGCGTCCGGAGACGGACAGTTCCACGACCTATATTTGCGGTCATTTTGGTTTGTTCACTTCTTCTGGTACTTCCTTCCTATGGTTGGTTCCTTTCTTTGTTCTTCTCCATCTCACTGTCTTACTTACTCTTTCCCTTGCCTCCTTCTCCTTGCCTCCTTCTCCTTGCCTCCTTCTCCTTACCTCCTTCTCCTTGCCTCCTTCTCCTTGCCTCCTTCTCCTTGCCTCCTTCTACTTGCCTCCTCCTACTTGCCTCCTCCTACTTGCCTCCTCCTACTTGCCTCCTCCTACTTGCCTCCTCCTACTTGCCTCCTCCTACTTGCCTCCTCCTACTTGCCTCCTCCTACTTGCCTCCTTCTACTTGCCTCCTTCTACTTGCCTCCTTCTACTTGCCTCCTTCTACTTGCCTCCTTCTACTTGACTCCTCCTACTTGACTCCTCCTACTTGACTCCTTTTACTTGCCTCCTTCTACTTGCCTTCTGTGGTCTCCGCCTCGTCGTTTGAGACAGTCTGTCCTTTCTTTCCCTCTCTCCTTTCTTGTTTCTCTTCTTCCTTCCTCCCTGTGTGTGCCTGAAGGCCGACCCACGCGTTCGCACGCGTAGCCGGTGACGGGGTAACGCGTAATTCCCCGCCCTGGGTAGACAAGTAAGGCACGCACGTACCCCCTAGTAAAGGCCAGGCCCAGGGAGGGCTGATTGGCTGAGCTGACATCTTCCGACCATGCTGATTGGTCCCTCCGTCCATTTCTCAGGAGGTGTGACCTGAGGTGTGAACAATCACCTGAGGCGGGAGTGCCCTCTAGAGGGTCCCCACAAGGAAGGAGCGCGCCATCGGAGACGCTGGCAATCATGGGGGATTCATCCACAATGGATTTCTCCTCTTCTTCTTCTTCTCTCTCGACTTCTGCCCACAAACGGAAACTTGACCAGCCACCGGTGAGAAAAGTACTACCGCCTACCCCACAGTTCCTCGTAGTTTCTCTGTCAACCCTTTCGTTATCCAGAAGGGTGTAGATGCCATAGCTGGATCGGTCAAGTCTTGTACCAGGTTGGGTAACGGTACCTTGTTACTAGAAACTGAGTGCGCCTTTCAGGCACAAAAACTACTTCGGGCCACACTCCTGTACACGTACCCTGTCCTGGTGGAGGCTCGCCGCACTTTAAATTCGTCTCGTGGTGTGGTATATACTAGATCACTCGACGGATTGACTGATGAGGAGATTCAGTCTTTCCTCGCTGAGCAGGGCTTGACGGCTGTCCATAGCGTCATGAAAAAGGTCATCCTTGTACCGACCCGGACACTTTTCTTGACCTTTGATAGTGTTCAGCTGCCATCGCGCATCAAAGCGGGCTACGAGGTTATTTCTGTTCGCCCCTATGTCCCGACACCTACGCGCTGCTACCACTGTCAGTGTTTTAATCACACTCGCCAGTCTTGTTCCAGTGCGGCTAAATGTGTCACTTGTGGCAGGGATGCCCATGAGAGTGACTGTCCACCTCTGTCTCCTCGTTGGGTGAACTGTCACAGTGACCATGCAGGTTCCTCCCGCGACTGTCCCATCTACAAGGAAGAACGCTGTATCCAAGAAATTCGGGTCAAAGAGAAAGTGTCCACCTCGGCTGCTCGCAAGCTATTTGCTAGTAGGAAGCCCATGCTGCTCCCAGCGGGGAAATACAGTACAGTCCTCGCCTCTCCTTGGACTACTAGGGAGGTGGCGACGCAGACATGCGATCTGACCTTCAGCACTACGGTCGTCCATTCGGCCAGTGCTAAGATCGCCCGGTCGACGTCTCCTCTTCCTCCCGTCACCCCTCCGACACAAGCACCTTTATCAGCTTCTGCCAGGATGAAGACCCAGAAGTCAGAGATCATGGGCCTTCAAGAAGGAACCGTCTCGTGCAGACCTCCTACGTACCTCGAACTCTCAGCCATCGACCAATACTTCCACAAAACGACCTTCCAAGAAGGCTCATAGGAAGCACAGTTCTCCTTCCCCGCCACGGCTTATTTCTTCTCCTGCGCCACCCAGAGGTTGCCGCCCCAGGCCGTCATCCGTTTCGCCTGGCCGCACCGCTGGTAGCCGAACATCTGGCTGTTCACCAGCAGAGGATGCTCCCCCTCCCGGCCATCGTAACAAAATGGCTGATGAACCTATAGAACAAATGGACGATGACTGTCCGCCTACTGCTAGCGGCGGCAGTGCTCGCTTGACGCCGGGCCCTCAGCGGCCTTCGAGATGACCCCTTCTTGCATCTTCTTCTTCTCACGATGGCACTTATTCACTGGAATATTCGCAGTATTTGCTCCAACCCAGAGGACTTGAAATTGCTGCTCCGCTTGCACTGTCCGCTTGTCGTAGCCCTCCGCCCATGCGATCACAATGCCTTGCACACTACACCTCTGTGCGTTTTGACCTACCCCCTGTGGCGGGTATTCCGGCTCATGGAGGGGTTATGTTGCTGGTCCGGGATGATATCTACTATGATCCCATCACATTGCACACCAGCCTGCAGGCAGTTGCCGTCCACATTACTCTCCCCACTTTTACATTTTCCATCTGTACCGTTTACACTCCATTGTCATCTGCCATTACCTGGGCAGACATGATGCAAATTATTGCTCAGCTACCTGCACCATTTTTGTTAACTGGAGACTTCAATGCTCACCATCCTCTTTGGGGCTCTCCAGCATCCTGTCCGAGGGGCTCCCTGTTAGCAGACGTTTTCAACCAGCTCAATCTTGTCTGCCTCAATACTGGCGCCCTTACTTTTCTTTCAGAGACCTCTCACACCTATTCCCATTTAGACCTCTCTGTATGTACTACCCAACTTGCACGCCGGTTTGAGTGGTATGCACTTTCTGATACATATTCGAGCGACCACTTCCTGTGTGTTATCCATCTTCTGCATCATGCCCCCTCTCCGTGCTCAACTAGTTGGAACAACTCCAAAACAGACTGGGGGCTCTTCTCTTCCAGGGCGACCTTTCAGGATCAAACCTTCACAAGCTGTGATAGTCAGGCCGCACACCTCACGGAAGTCATTCTCACTGCTGCTGAATATTCCATCCCTCACTCTACTTCTTCTCCATGTCGCGTACTGGTCCCTTGGTGGACCGCAGCATGTAGAGACGCTTTACGTGCTTGTCAAAGTGCTTTCCGCACCTTTAAATGCCACCCTACAGTGGCGAATTGTATCAATTATAAACGATTACATGCGCAATGTCATCGTATTTTTAAAGAAAGCAAGAAAACCAACTGGGCTGCTTTCACAAGTACCTTCAACAGTTTTACTCCTTCTTCTATTGTCTGGGGTAGCCTGCGCCGGCTATCTGGCACTAAGGTCCACTCACCAGTTTCTGACTTGACGGTCGTGAATGACGTCCTTGTGGCCCCTAAGGATGTCTCCAATGCCTTCGGCCGCTTTTTCACAGAGGTTTCGAGCTCCACTCATTACCCCCCCTGCCTTCCTCCCCCGAAAACAGGCAGAGGAGGCTCGGCCACCTAATTTCCACTCCTTGAATCGTGAAAGTTATAATACCCTTTTCACCATGCGGGAACTCGAAAATGCACTTGCGCTGTCACGGTCCTCCGCTCCAGGGCCTGATTCTATTCATATTCAGATGCTGAAGAACCTTTCTCCTGCGGGTAAAGGTTTTCTTCTTCGTACTTTCAATCACATCTGGATTGAGGGACATGTTCCCGCATGCTGGCGCGAGTCTATTGTTGTACCGATTCCTAAGCCGGGGAAGGACAAGCACTTTCCTTCCAGTTATCGACCCATCTCGCTTACCAGCTGTGTCTGTAAGGTGATGGAGCGAATGGTTAACTCTCGTTTGGTTTGGCTGCTCGAATCTCAACACCTACTTACCAATGTACAATGTGGATTTCGTAGGCACTGCTCTGCTGTTGACCATCTGGTTACCTTGTCGACCTTCATTATGAATAACTTCTTGCGGAAGTTGCCAACCGCGGCTGTGTTCTTTGATTTGGAGAAGGCTTACGACACCTGTTGGAGGGCGGGCATTCTCCGCACCATGCATACATGGGGCCTTCGTGGTAGCCTCCCTCTTTTTATTCGTTCCTTTTTAATGGATCGACAGTTCAGGGTATGTGTAGGTTCTGTCCTGTCAGACACCTTTCGCCAGGAGAATGGGGTGCCACAGGGTTCCGTTTTGAGCATCGCTCTCTTCACCATAGCGATCAATCCAATAATGGATTGCCTCCCAGTTGATGTATCAGGCTCCCTTTTCGTGGACGATTTTACCATCTATTGCAGCGCGCAGCATACATGCTGTCTTCATCGTTCTTTTGACCGTCTTTACTCCTGGAGTGTCGCCAATGGCTTCCGTTTTTCTGCCGAGAAGACGGTCTGTATTAACTTCTGGTGCTACAAAGAGTTTCTCCCACCATCCTTACGACTCGGTCCCGTTGCTCTCCCATTCGTGGAGACAACAAGATTTTTAGGTCTTACATTTGACAGAAAACTTAGCTGGTCTCCACATCTCATATTTGGCTGCCCGTTGTACCCGTTCTCTAAATGTCCTCCGTGTTCTCAGCGGTATGTCGTGGGGAGCGGATAGAACCGTCCTACTTCACCTATATCGGTCGATTGTCCGCTCCAAGCTGGATTATGGGAGCTTTGTATACTCCTCTGCACGGCCGTCCATCGTACGCCGCCTCAACTCCATACAACATTGGGGTTTACGTCTTGCAATCGGAGCGTTTTATACTAGTCCCGTCGAGAGTCTTCATGCTGAAGCCGGTGAATAGCCACTCACCTACCGGTGCGATATACTGCTTTGTCGTAACGCCTGTCGGCTACTGTCAATGCCCGACCACCCATCGTATTGTTCCTTTTTTGACAACTCTCTCGACCGTCAATACAGGTTGTATGTCTCTGCCCTGCTATCCCCTGGAGTTCGCATTCGTCACCGCCTCCTCCTTCAACACCTTGATTTTTCACTCCCTGCAACCTTTAGAGTGGGCGAGAGCCACACGCCACCTTGGCTCCAGGCTCAGGTTCGCGTTCACCTTGACCTCAGCTCGCTCCCAAAGGAGGTTACCCTCGGTTCGGTATACCACTCCCGTTTTGTTGAACTTCGTTCGAAGTTCATTAATATGACCTTCATTTATACAGATGGCTCTAAGACCAGTGATGGGGTCGGGTGTTGTTTTATTGTCGGGGCACAAAGTTTCAAATACTGGCTACATGGCCATTGTTCAGTCTTCACAGCTGAGCTCTTTGCCCTCTACCAGACTGTTCTTTACGTCTGCCGCCACCAACATTCTGCTTATGTCATCTGCTCTGATTCTCTGAGCGCCATCCAGAGCCTCAGTGATCCGTACCCGGTTCACCCTTCCGTGCACCGGATCCAACGCTCTCTTCAGCAGCTGGTGGATGACGGGTCTCCAGTTAGCTTTATGTGGGTTCCTGGCCATGTCGGTATCCCTGGGAATGAAGCTGCAGATGCCGCGGCCAAGGCTGCGGTCCTCCAGCCTCGGACGGCTTCTTGTTCTGTCCCTTCATCAGATTGTAGCAAGGTCATTTGTCGGCGCATTTTATCGCTGTGGCATGCCGATTGGGCTGCACTTACGGACAACAAGCTTCAGGCCTTGAAACCTCTTCCCGCGGCTTGGACGTCCTCCTCACGTCCTTCTCGGCAGGAGGAGGTCGTTTTGGCCCTGCTACAAATTGGACACTGCCGGTTCAGCCATCGCCATCTGCTGGCGGCTGCGCCGGCGCCGTTCTGTCGATGTGGGCAATTGCTGACGGTCCGCCACATTTTAACATCCTGTCCGGATTTTACTACACTGCGTCTTTATCTTGGTCTGCCATGTACTCTGGATGCCATTTTAGCGGATGACCCAGGAGCTGCTGCTCGCGTTCTTCGTTTTATCAACTTGGCACACCTGTCTAAGGACGTTTGATTATGCTGTTGTTTTTTAATCCTATGCCTGTTAATACGTTTTTTAGAGTGTTGTCCCTTTTAGTTGCTGTTTTAACGTTGCGCCTCGCTGTGCATTCCTAACTTAGTCAGGGCGCTAATGACCATTGTAGTTGCGCGCCCTAAAAAAAAAAAATTTGAGGATTTTGTAACGGGGAGAATGCAGCATGTATCTTGGCTGGAGAGTCATTGACAGATATGGAGGTAACTTTGGGAGTATGCCAGAAAAGTGTGTTGGTTTCCTTGCTGTTCATGTTGTATGTTAATGATTTTGTGAACAATATTAATAGTAACCTCAGACGTCTCATGGATGATACAGTTGTCTATAATGAAGTACAGTATGAATTAAGATATATGAATATTCAGTCAGACCATGACAAAAATTCGAAGTGATGCAGAGATTGGAGGCTTGCTTTAAATATTCTCAAATGTAAAGTTGTGCATGTCACAAAACGAAAAATGTAGCATCCTACCCATACAGTATCAGCAAGTCAAGGTTGGAATGTGGAAACTTATACAAATAACTGGGTGTAACAGTTAGCAGGGACATGAAATGGAATGATGATGTAGGCTCTGTTATCAGTAAAACAGGTAGCAAATTTCAGTTTATTGGTAAAATACTATGGCAATGCAGTCAGTATACAATGGAGATGGCTTACAAATCACTTGTGTGACCCATTCTGTAATATTGGTCAGGTGTTTGTGACCCATACTAAATAGGAATAGCTGAGTATATTCAACATATACAGAGAAGAGCAGCATGAATGCTGACAGATTCGTTTGACCCTTGGGAGAGTGTCGTTGTTGTTGTGGTCTTCAGTCCTGAGACTGGTTTGATGCAGCTCTCCATGCTACTCTATCCTGTGCAAGCTTCTTCATCTCCCAGTACTTACTGCAAACTACATCCTTCTCAATCTGCTTAGTGTATTCATCTCTTGGTTTCCCTCTACGATTTTTACCCTCCACGCTGCCCTCCAATGCTAAATTTGTGATCCCTTGATGCCTCAAAACGTGTCCTACCAACCGGTCCCTTCTTTTTGTCAAGTTGCGCCACAAACTCCTCTTCTCCCCAGTTCTATTCAATACCTCCTCATTAGTTATGTGATCTACCCATCTAATCTTCAGCATTCTTCTGTAGCACCACATTTCGAAAGCTTCTATTCTGTTCTTGTCCAAACTAGTTATCGTCCATGTTTCACTTCCATACATGGCTTCACTCCAAACCAATATTTTCAGAAACGACTTCCTGACACTTAAATCTATACTTGATGTTAACAAATTTCTCTTCTTCAGAAACGCTTTCCTTGCCATTGCCAGTCTACATTTTATATCCTCTCTACTTCGACCATCATCAGTTATTTTACTTCCTAAATAGCAAAACTCCTTTACTACTTTAAGTGTCTCATTTCCTAATCTAATTCCTTCAGCATCTCCCGATTTAATTTGACTACATTCCATTATCCTCGTTTTGCTTTTGTTGATGTTCATCTTATATCCTCCTTTCAAGACATTGTCCATTCCGTTCAACTGCTCTTCCAAGTCCTTTGCTGTCTCTGAGTGTCATAGAGATGTTAAAAGAAATGAACTGTCGGACTCTTGAAGGTAGACAGACGCTATCCCGAGAAAGTCTATTAACAAAGTTTTAAGAACCAAATTCAAATGATGACAAGAAATATAGTACAACTCCCTAAAAATTTCTTCCATGGGGATCATGAGAACAAGATTGGATTAATTATATCAAGCATAGAGTCATTCAAACATTCTTTCCACACTCCATACATGGATGCAATGGGAGAAAGTCCTAATAACTGGTACAATGGGATGTTCCCTCTGCAATGGTCTTTGCAGTGGTTTTCAGAGTTTAGATGTAGGTATAGGTGGCCACTATGGTGTCTGCCGTTGTTAGAATTCTCAGTTACTGTTCAGGCTGGTATCCTATGTTATATTTTCTGGGGTTATTTGACTCCATTGAAAATGTTTATGGTATTATATCATTAAGTTATAAGCTGAGACAGTGTTGCCAGTTAGTGTGCATCAGTTGTTGTGATTTACATGTTACATAGTGGAGTTGGGTCTATTTAATCTCTTAGAGCTCCCAGATTTATAAGTAATTGTTCTGCATTTGACAACATTTTATAAATTTCAGAAGAAAAGTCAGATTCATTGCTTCCTCACTTCCTCCCCTCTCCTATTCCATTCTTTTTTTTCCGTTTGTGTTAGAGGTTTCAGAAAAAAAGACTTTTCAGTCTAGACTAATGATTCAGTGCCAACCTCTTTCACTCTTGTCACCGTTGTTAATTTTTCTTGTACATAGAATGTTCTAGATATAGTTTTTAGTTACTTGTACTCCTACAGTTTCAAATAATTTTTGTTATTGACTTTGGTAACCATTGACATGGAGTGATATGCAGACTGCTTCCCACTGAAGAAAACTGAGTGAATACTTAAAATACCACAGAAATGTCAGCATTTGCTGTATTGGTTAACTTTAATGAGTTGAAGTTTATTCTATCATATGATTGTATTCCTTTCTCTTCATTTATCCTGTCTGCTACACTTAAATTTTACAGGATAGTGTTCTAATTTATTGTGTTACAGTGTCAGAACAAACAAGGACACACATTCCACACACATACTTTTTTATTTGTCACTTTATATGTTCTCTTTAGGCTGCAAGTATGAAGTCCACTCAAGCTCAATTTGCCCCCAGACCCACCCCAGTACCTGTATCTGCATGATTACTCTGCAGTTCACATTTACGAGCTTGACAGAATGTTCTTGGATACATGTTCTGACTATTTCTAGACTGCTCCACCCTTAAAAGCAAGTTGGAAAAATGATCGCCTAAATCTTTCTGTGTAAGTCTGATTTCTCTTATTTTATCACAGTAGTTATTTCTCTTGATGCAGGTGGGAGTTGACTAAACATCTCGTTTGGAGCAGAAAGTTGGTGACTGAAATATTATGAAAATATCTTGCTGCAATGAATAAGTCATAATGATTGCCACCCCAGCTCACATATCCATCACACTTGTTCCCCAGTTTTATGATCATGCAAAAACAAGCTGCCCTTTCTTGAACTTTTTTTATGTCTCTGCAGTCCTATTGGGTAACGATACTGCACTGCACAACAATACTTCAGAAGAGGATGGACAGGTGTAGTGGAGACAGTCTCTTCAGTAGATTTGTGGCATCTTGTGCGAGTGTTCTGGCAAAAGTGGTTTGTTTTCCCTACAATATTTTTTGTTTGATGGTTAATGAAAGTTTTCCATAGTTATATTTCCTATGTATTTAGTTTAACTGAACACCATTAAATTTCTGCAATTTGTAATGTAACCAAAATTTAATGTTTTTTTATTTTTTTTCCATACTCATGTGGAGGGCCTAACACTTTTTATTGTTTAGGATGAACTGCCACTTTTTACACCATACAGATATCTTGTCTAAAACAATTTGGTGTTCTTTTTTTACCTTCTGTTGCGCTCACTATATGTTAAGTGAAATCTTTAAACAATGTAAGACGGCTGCTCAGTTTGTCTCCTACAGACAACATGTCTTGTCTAATATATATATATATATATATATATATATATATATATATATATATATATATAAAACAGAAAGAAACTTCCACATGGGAAAAATATATTAAAAATAAAGATTCCAAGACTTACCAAGCGGGAAAGCGCCGGTAGACAGGCACATGAACAAAACACACAAACACACACACAGAATTACAAGCTTTCGCAACTGGCAGTTGCTTCGTCAGGAAGGAAGGAAGGAGAGGGAAAAATGAAAGGGTGTGGGTTTTAAGGGAGAGGGTAAGGAGTCATTCCAATCCCGGGAGCGGAAAGACTTCCCTTAGGGGAAAAAAAGGACAGGTGTACACTCGCACACACACACACACACATATCCATCCGCACATACACAGACACAAGCAGACATATTTAAAGGCAAAGAGTTAAGGGCAGAGATGTCAGTCGAGGCGGAAGTACAGAGGCAAAGAAGTTGTTGAAAGACAGGTGAGGTATGAGCGGCGGCAACTTGAAATTAGCGGAGGTTGAGGCCTGGCGGATATCGAGAAGAGAGGATATACTGAAGGGCGAGTTCCCATCTCCGGAGTTCGGATAGGTTGGTGTTGGTGGGAAGTATCCAGATAACTCGGACGGTGTAACACTGTGCCAAGATGTGCTGGCCGTGCATCAAGGCATGTTTAGCCACAGGGTGATCCTCATTACCAACAAACACTGTCTGCCTGTGTCCATTCATGCGAATGGACAGTTTGTTGCTGGTCATTCCCACATAGAAAGCATCACAGTGCAGGCAGGTCAGTTGGTAAATCACGTGGGTGTTTTCACATGTGGCTCTCCCTTTGATTGTGTACACCTTCCGGGTTACAGGACTGGAGTAGGTGGTGGTGGGAGGGTGCATAGGACAGGTTTTACACCGGGGGCGGTTGCAAGGGTAGGAGCCAGAGGGTAGGGGAGGTGGTTTGGGGATTTCATAGGGATGAACCAAGAGGTTACGAAGGTTAGGTGGACGGCGGAAAGACACTCTTGGTGGAGTGGGGAGGATTTCATGAAGGATGGATCTCATTTCGGGGCAGGATTTTAGGAAGTCGTATCCCTGCTGGAGAGCCACATTCAAGGTCTGATCCAGTCCTGGGAAGTATTCTGTTACAAGTGGGGCACTTTTGGGGTTCTTCTGTGAGAGGTTCTGGGCTTGAGGGGATGAGGAAGTGGCTCTGGTTATCTGCTTCTGTACCAGGTTGGGAGGGTAGTTGCGGGATGCGAAAGCTGTTTTCAGGTTGTTGGTGTAATGGTCGAGGGATTCAGGACTGGAGCAGATTCGTTTGCCACGAAGGCCTAGGCTGTAGGGAAGGGACCGTTTGATATGGAATGGGTGGCAGCTGTCATAATGGAGGTACTGTTGCTTGTTGGTGGGTTTGATGTGGACGGATGTGTGCAGCTGGCCATTGGACAGATGGAGGTCAACATCTAGGAAAGTGGCATGGGATTTGGAGTAGGACCAGGTGAATCTGATGGAACCAAAGGAGTTGAGGTTGGAGAGGAAATTCTGGAGTTGTTCTTCACTGTGAGTCCAGATCATGAAGATGTCATCAATAAATCTGTACCAAACTTTGGGTTGGCAGGCTTGGGTAACCAAGAAGGCTTCCTCTAAGCGACCCATAAATAGGTTGGCATACGAGGGGGCCATCCTGGTACCCATGGCTGTTCCCTTTAATTGTTGGTATGTCTGGCCTTCAAAAGTGAAGAAGTTGTGGGTCAGGATGAAGCTGGCTAAGGTGACGAGGAAAGAGGTTTTAGGTAGGGTGGCAGGTGATCGGCGTGAAAGGAAGTTTTTTTCAACAACTTTCGTTTTATTTCCATTCCCGTTTTTCCCACAAAACCGATCATTTTCTAGCAGCTTCCCACAGGTTTACACGTTATTATTTCTTCATCAAACAATTGTTAGCCTCATTATCATAACCTGCCAGTACATAACCAGTCCTTTGAATACATTTACACACATATTCTTCGAGATTTTATTCAAAAATTTTTTTTTTTTTTCTAACTTTATTTTTTCGCAAATCATTTTTTCGAAACTTTTTTCGAAAAATTTTTTTGTCGAAATTTTCTTGAATTTCTCGAAATTTTCTTGAATTTCCCCACCCTTTAACGTGATCTGGAGACAACATAACTACCCAACCTTTGCACCCATTGTTGTTCACCAACCTAAGTTCAGCACATGATCAACATAGCTCATCTCAAACCAACACTTTTTCGACTTTTTTCACACCTTTATCTCTCCCTATATAAATCTCTCTTTACTTTCACTTTAACCTCATATTACCCTTTCCACCTACCAATACCATGTCAACCTCACAACATCCCTACAACGACCCCATTAAATTTTATTTACATTCCCTCCGCAAACATGCCTTCACCCTAGCCAGATTACGCTCCCATATTTTATTTACTCAGGCTTGTCTGACATTTGGCATTACTCCCAAAGGCCTCACACTTAAAGTTCCCATCTCTGGCTGCAATCCTTCTTTCCATCAGTCCTTATACCAGTTCCAAACAGTACAATCCATAGCCCTCACCCGCCTAATCCTTCACCTATACATCGACTCGGCCAATGAACACACCCGTCAACTCCTATCCCAAATCAAAGTCCTCAATCTTTCCTCTCCCGCATCCACACCGGCTGTACATAGCATCCTCCTACAGGCCACCCTCCACCTCAAAAAACTATCCAATCTCCTGGTTTCCCACCTCCGGAAAGGCAACTCACTCACCCTCCACAACCTTTCCAACAAACCTCAACCTCCTCTCATTGCACACAGACCCAGTCTCTCCCATCTACTCAATCTCCCACTTCCAGCTCCACTCCCCCCAACACCTCAAAATTCTAGTCAACACAATCTGGAACCACAACACCCCAATTCAGTAGTTAACCTTTCCTCCAAACCCCTCTCCCAATCCGAAACCTCTGTCCTATCCAAAGGCCTCACCTTCAGCCCCACTCCCAGGTTCAACCAAACTGCCCTTGTCAAGGATTTACTGTCCTACACTCGTAGTCTCTGCTGGAAATATCACTTTGCCACGAAGAAAAACAATCCTGATCCCACTCCTAATGATCCAACTCCCCAAGACACTATCCAAATTGAACCCTGCCTGCAACAGTTCCGTCCTCCATCACAGCGGGACCCACCTCCTCTTCCTCAAAATCACCCTCTCCAAACCTTCCAGGAATTTCTCACTTCCAGCCTTGCCTCTCAATCTTTCTTGAAAAACCTTAATCCTACTCCCAACATCACCACAGCCGAATCCCAGGCTATCCGTGATCTGAAAGCTGACCGATCCATCATCATTCTTCCGGCTGACAAGGGTTCCACGACTGTGGTACTTGATCGTCGGGAGTATGTGGCTGAGGGACTGCGTCAGCTTTCAGACAACTCTACATACAAAGTTTGCCGAAGTAATCCCATTCCTGATGTCCAGGCGGAGCTTCAAGGAATCCTCAGAACCTTAGGCCCCCTACAAAACCTTTCACCTGACTCCATCAAACTCCTCACCCCACCGTCACCTCGCACTCCTACCTTCTACCTACTTCCTAAAATTCACAAACCCAAACATCCTGGCCGCACCATTGTAGCTGGTTACCAAGCCCCCACAGAACGCATCTCTGCCTACGTAGATCAACACCTTCAACCCATTACATGCAGTCTCCCATCCTTCATCAAAGACACCAACCACTTTCTCGAACGCCTGGAATCCGTACCCAGTCTGTTACCCCCAGAAACCATCCTGGTAACCATTGATGCCACTTCCCTATACACAAATATCCCGCACGCCCAGGGCCTCGCTGCAATGGAGCACTTCCTTTCACGCCGATCACCTGCCACCCTACCTAAAACCTCTTTCCTCGTCACCTTAGCCAGCTTCATCCTGACCCACAACTTCTTCACTTTTGAAGGCCAGACATACCAACAATTAAAGGGAACAGCCATGGGTACCAGGATGGCCCCCTCGTATGCCAACCTATTTATGGGTCGCTTAGAGGAAGCCTTCTTGGTTACCCAAGCCTGCCAACCCAAAGTTTGGTACAGATTTATTGATGACATCTTCATGATCTGGACTCACAGTGAAGAACAACTCCAGAATTTCCTCTCCAACCTCAACTCCTTTGGTTCCATCAGATTCACCTGGTCCTACTCCAAATCCCATGCCACTTTCCTAGATGTTGACCTCCATCTGTCCAATGGCCAGCTGCACACATCCGTCCACATCAAACCCACCAACAAGCAACAGTACCTCCATTATGACAGCTGCCACCCATTCCATATCAAACGGTCCCTTCCCTACAGCCTAGGCCTTCGTGGCAAACGAATCTGCTCCAGTCCTGAATCCCTCGACCATTACACCAACAACCTGAAAACAGCTTTCGCATCCCGCAACTACCCTCCCAACCTGGTACAGAAGCAGATAACCAGAGCCACTTCCTCATCCCCTCAAGCCCAGAACCTCTCACAGAAGAACCCCAAAAGTGCCCCACTTGTAACAGAATACTTCCCAGGACTGGATCAGACCTTGAATGTGGCTCTCCAGCAGGGATACGACTTCCTAAAATCCTGCCCCGAAATGAGATCCATCCTTCATGAAATCCTCCCCACTCCACCAAGAGTGTCTTTCCGCCGTCCACCTAACCTTCGTAACCTCTTGGTTCATCCCTATGAAATCCCCAAACCACCTCCCCTACCCTCTGGCTCCTACCCTTGCAACCGCCCCCGGTGTAAAACCTGTCCTATGCACCCTCCCACCACCACCTACTCCAGTCCTGTAACCCGGAAGGTGTACACAATCAAAGGGAGAGCCACATGTGAAAACACCCACGTGATTTACCAACTGACCTGCCTGCACTGTGATGCTTTCTATGTGGGAATGACCAGCAACAAACTGTCCATTCGCATGAATGGACACAGGCAGACAGTGTTTGTTGGTAATGAGGATCACCCTGTGGCTAAACATGCCTTGATGCACGGCCAGCACATCTTGGCACAGTGTTACACCGTCCGAGTTATCTGGATACTTCCCACCAACACCAACCTATCCGAACTCCGGAGATGGGAACTCGCCCTTCAGTATATCCTCTCTTCTCGATATCCGCCAGGCCTCAACCTCCGCTAATTTCAAGTTGCCGCCGCTCATACCTCACCTGTCTTTCAACAACTTCTTTGCCTCTGTACTTCCGCCTCGACTGACATCTCTGCCCTTAACTCTTTGCCTTTAAATATGTCTGCTTGTGTCTGTGTATGTGCGGATGGATATGTGTGTGTGTGTGTGTGCGAGTGTACACCTGTCCTTTTTTTCCCCTAAGGGAAGTCTTTCCGCTCCCGGGATTGGAATGACTCCTTACCCTCTCCCTTAAAACCCACACCCTTTCATTTTTCCCTCTCCTTCCTTCCTTCCTGACGAAGCAACTGCCAGTTGCGAAAGCTTGTAATTCTGTGTGTGTGTTTGTGTGTTTTGTTCATGTGCCTGTCTACCGGCGCTTTCCCGCTTGGTAAGTCTTGGAATCTTTATTTTTAATATATTTTTCCCATGTGGAAGTTTCTTTCTGTTTTATTTACATCGTCATTAATTTGAACCCAACAATTACGTTTGTTATTGTCTCTGTTGCATTTCGAAATCTTCTCTATCGTCTTACTTTCTCTTTTCGTTTGTACAAGAAGTTCCACTTTGTATTCATCTTCCATTTTTCCGTAATCTACCATACATTTTATCCTGCCTAATTATACTCAATAATACGTAATTTACTTCCAAACCATAACCTAAAATTTTCAACGCTTTCAACATAACCGCTGCTATAGAATCCATTGTTCCAAGTGTACAAACATTTCGTGTAAACTCGTGAATACTATTTCACAGCTTCAGTTCCTTTCACCCATTACACAACCATCTCAGTTTTTTTCAACAACTTTCGTTTTATTTCCATTCCCGTTTTTCCCACAAAACCGATCATTTTCTAGCAGCTTCCCACAGGTTTACACGTTATTATTTCTTCATCAAACAATTGTTAGCCTCATTATCATAACCTGCCAGTACATAACCAGTCCTTTGAATACATTTACACACATATTCTTCGAGATTTTATTCAAAAATTTTTTTTTTTTTTTTTTTTTTTTTTTTTTTTTTTCACACCTTTATCTCTCCCTATATAAATCTCTCTTTACTTTCACTTTAACCTCATATTACCCTTTCCACCTACCAATACCATGTCAACCTCACAACATCCCTACAACGACCCCATTAAATTTTATTTACATTCCCTCCGCAAACATGCCTTCACCCTAGCCAGATTACGCTCCCATATTTTATTTACTCAGGCTTGTCTGACATTTGGCATTACTCCCAAAGGCCTCACACTTAAAGTTCCCATCTCTGGCTGCAATCCTTCTTTCCATCAGTCCTTATACCAGTTCCAAACAGTACAATCCATAGCCCTCACCCGCCTAATCCTTCACCTATACATCGACTCGGCCAATGAACACACCCGTCAACTCCTATCCCAAATCAAAGTCCTCAATCTTTCCTCTCCCGCATCCACACCGGCTGTACATAGCATCCTCCTACAGGCCAACCGCAAATTAGAACAACATGCCACCCTCCACCTCAAAAAACTATCCAATCTCCTGGTTTCCCACCTCCGGAAAGGCAACTCACTCACCCTCCACAACCTTTCCAACAAACCTCAACCTCCTCTCATTGCACACAGACCCAGTCTCTCCCATCTACTCAATCTCCCACTTCCAGCTCCACTCCCCCCAACACCTCAAAATTCTAGTCAACACAATCTGGAACCACAACACCCCAATTCAGTAGTTAACCTTTCCTCCAAACCCCTCTCCCAATCCGAAACCTCTGTCCTATCCAAAGGCCTCACCTTCAGCCCCACTCCCAGGTTCAACCAAACTGCCCTTGTCAAGGATTTACTGTCCTACACTCGTAGTCTCTGCTGGAAATATCACTTTGCCACGAAGAAAAACAATCCTGATCCCACTCCTAATGATCCAACTCCCCAAGACACTATCCAAATTGAACCCTGCCTGCAACAGTTCCGTCCTCCATCACAGCGGGACCCACCTCCTCTTCCTCAAAATCACCCTCTCCAAACCTTCCAGGAATTTCTCACTTCCAGCCTTGCCTCTCAATCTTTCTTGAAAAACCTTAATCCTACTCCCAACATCACCACAGCCGAATCCCAGGCTATCCGTGATCTGAAAGCTGACCGATCCATCATCATTCTTCCGGCTGACAAGGGTTCCACGACTGTGGTACTTGATCGTCGGGAGTATGTGGCTGAGGGACTGCGTCAGCTTTCAGACAACTCTACATACAAAGTTTGCCGAAGTAATCCCATTCCTGATGTCCAGGCGGAGCTTCAAGGAATCCTCAGAACCTTAGGCCCCCTACAAAACCTTTCACCTGACTCCATCAAACTCCTCACCCCACCGTCACCTCGCACTCCTACCTTCTACCTACTTCCTAAAATTCACAAACCCAAACATCCTGGCCGCCCCATTGTAGCTGGTTACCAAGCCCCCACAGAACGCATCTCTGCCTACGTAGATCAACACCTTCAACCCATTACATGCAGTCTCCCATCCTTCATCAAAGACACCAACCACTTTCTCGAACGCCTGGAATCCGTACCCAGTCTGTTACCCCCAGAAACCATCCTGGTAACCATTGATGCCACTTCCCTATACACAAATATCCCGCACGCCCAGGGCCTCGCTGCAATGGAGCACTTCCTTTCACGCCGATCACCTGCCACCCTACCTAAAACCTCTTTCCTCGTCACCTTAGCCAGCTTCATCCTGACCCACAACTTCTTCACTTTTGAAGGCCAGACATACCAACAATTAAAGGGAACAGCCATGGGTACCAGGATGGCCCCCTCGTATGCCAACCTATTTATGGGTCGCTTAGAGGAAGCCTTCTTGGTTACCCAAGCCTGCCAACCCAAAGTTTGGTACAGATTTATTGATGACATCTTCATGATCTGGACTCACAGTGAAGAACAACTCCAGAATTTCCTCTCCAACCTCAACTCCTTTGGTTCCATCAGATTCACCTGGTCCTACTCCAAATCCCATGCCACTTTCCTAGATGTTGACCTCCATCTGTCCAATGGCCAGCTGCACACATCCGTCCACATCAAACCCACCAACAAGCAACAGTACCTCCATTATGACAGCTGCCACCCATTCCATATCAAACGGTCCCTTCCCTACAGCCTAGGCCTTCGTGGCAAACGAATCTGCTCCAGTCCTGAATCCCTCGACCATTACACCAACAACCTGAAAACAGCTTTCGCATCCCGCAACTACCCTCCCAACCTGGTACAGAAGCAGATAACCAGAGCCACTTCCTCATCCCCTCAAGCCCAGAACCTCTCACAGAAGAACCCCAAAAGTGCCCCACTTGTAACAGAATACTTCCCAGGACTGGATCAGACCTTGAATGTGGCTCTCCAGCAGGGATACGACTTCCTAAAATCCTGCCCCGAAATGAGATCCATCCTTCATGAAATCCTCCCCACTCCACCAAGAGTGTCTTTCCGCCGTCCACCTAACCTTCGTAACCTCTTGGTTCATCCCTATGAAATCCCCAAACCACCTCCCCTACCCTCTGGCTCCTACCCTTGCAACCGCCCCCGGTGTAAAACCTGTCCTATGCACCCTCCCACCACCACCTACTCCAGTCCTGTAACCCGGAAGGTGTACACAATCAAAGGGAGAGCCACATGTGAAAACACCCACGTGATTTACCAACTGACCTGCCTGCACTGTGATGCTTTCTATGTGGGAATGACCAGCAACAAACTGTCCATTCGCATGAATGGACACAGGCAGACAGTGTTTGTTGGTAATGAGGATCACCCTGTGGCTAAACATGCCTTGATGCACGGCCAGCACATCTTGGCACAGTGTTACACCGTCCGAGTTATCTGGATACTTCCCACCAACACCAACCTATCCGAACTCCGGAGATGGGAACTCGCCCTTCAGTATATCCTCTCTTCTCGATATCCGCCAGGCCTCAACCTCCGCTAATTTCAAGTTGCCGCCGCTCATACCTCACCTGTCTTTCAACAACTTCTTTGCCTCTGTACTTCCGCCTCGACTGACATCTCTGCCCTTAACTCTTTGCCTTTAAATATGTCTGCTTGTGTCTGTGTATGTGCGGATGGATATGTGTGTGTGTGTGTGTGCGAGTGTACACCTGTCCTTTTTTTCCCCTAAGGGAAGTCTTTCCGCTCCCGGGATTGGAATGACTCCTTACCCTCTCCCTTAAAACCCACACCCTTTCATTTTTCCCTCTCCTTCCTTCCTTCCTTCCTGACGAAGCAACTGCCAGTTGCGAAAGCTTGTAATTCTGTGTGTGTGTTTGTGTGTTTTGTTCATGTGCCTGTCTACCGGCGCTTTCCTATATATATATATATATATATATATATATATATATATATATATATATATATATATATATATATATAATGATGATGTAAATAAAATAGAAAGAAACTTCCACATGGGAAAAATATATTAAAAACAAAGATTCCAAGACTTACCAAGCGGGAAAGCGCCGGCAGACAGGCACATGAACAAAACACACAAACACACACACAGAATTACGAGCTTTCGCAACTGGCAGTTGCTTCGTCAGGAAAGAGGGAAGGAGAGGGAAAAATGAAAGGATGTGGGTTTTAAGGGAGAGGGTAAGAAGTCATTCCAATCCCGGGAGCGGAAAGACTTCCCTTAGGGGAAAAAAGGACAGGTGTACACTCGCGCACGCACACACACACACACACACACACACACACACACACACACACACACATATCCATCCGCACATCCATCCATACATACACAGTCACAAGCAGACATATTTAAAGGCAGAGTTTTGGCAGAGATGTCAGTCGAGGCGGAAGTGCAGAGGCAAAGATGATGTTGAATGACAGGTGAAGTGTGAGTGGCGGCAACTTGAAATTAGCGGAGATTGAGGCCTGGTGGATAACGAGAAGAGAGGATATATTCAAGGGCAAGTTCCCATCTCCAGAGTTCGGATAGGTTGGTGTTGGTGGGAAGTATCCAGATAACCCGGATGGTGTAACACTGTGCCAAGATGTGCTGGCCGTGCACTAAGGCATGTTTAGCCACAGGGTGATCCTCATTACCAACAAACACTGTCTGCCTGTGTCCATTCATGCGAATGGACAGTTTGTTGCTGGTCATTCCCTCATAGAAAGCGTCACAGTGTAGGCAGGTCAGTTGGTAAATCGCGTGGGTGCTTTCACACGTGGCTCTGCCTTTGATCGTGTACACCTTCCAGGTTACAGGACTGGAGTAGGTGGTGGTGGGAGGGTGCATAGGACAGGTTTTACAATGGGAGCGGTTACACGTGTAGGAGCCAGAGGGTAGGGAAGGTGGTTTGGGGATTTCATAGGGATGAACCAAAAGGTTATGAAGGTTAGGTGGACGGCGGAAAGACACTCTTGGTGGAGTAGGGAGGATTTCATGAAGGATGGATCTCATTTCGGGGCAGGATTTTAGGAAGTTGTATCCCTGCTGGAGAGTCACATTCAGAGTCTGATCCAGTCCCGGGAAGTATCCTGTCACAAGTGGGGCACTTTTGGGGTACTTCTGTGAGAGGTTCTGGGTTTGAGGCGATGAGGAAGTGGCTCTGGTTATCTGCTTCTGTACCAGGTCGGGAGGGTAGTTGCGGGATGCGAAAGCTGTTTTCAGGTTGTTGGTGTAATGGTCCAGGGATTCAGGACTGGAGCAGATTCGTTTGCCACGAAGGCCTAGGCTGTAGGGAAGGGGCCGTTTGATATGGAATGGGTGGCAGCTGTCATAATGGAGGTACTGTTGCTTGTTGGTGGGTTTGATGTGGACGGATGTGTGAAGCTGGCCATTGGACAGATGGAGGTCAATGTAAAGGAAAGTGGCATGGGATTTGGAGTAGGACCAGGTGAATCTGATTGAACCAAAGCAGTTGAGGTTGGAGAGGAAATTCTGGAGTTGTTCTTCACTGTGAGTCCAGATCATGAAGATGTCATCAATAAATCTGTACCAAACTTTGGGTTGGCAGGCTTGGGTAACCAAGAAGGCTTCCTCTAAGCGACCCATAAATAGGTTGGCATACGAGGGGGCCATCCTGGTACCCATGGCTGTTCCCTTTAATTGTTGGTATGTCTGGCCTTCAAAAGTGAAGAAATTGTTGGTCAGGATGAAGCTGGCTAAGGTGACGAGGAAAGAGGTTTTGGGTAGGGTGGCAGGTGATCGGCGTGAAAGGAAGTGCTCCATTGCAGCGAGGCCCTGGACGTGCGGGATATTTGTGTATAGGGAAGTGGCATCAATGGTTACAAGGATGGTTTCCGGGGGTAACAGACTGGGTACGGATTCCAGGCGTTCGAGAAAGTGGTTGGTGTCTTTGATGAAGGATGGGAGACTGCATGTGATGGTTTGAAGGTGTTGATCTACGTAGGCAGAGATACGTTCTGTGGGGGCTTGGTAACCAGCTACAATGGGGCGGCCAGGATGTTTGGGTTTGTGAATTTTAGGAAGTAGGTAGAAGGTAGGAGTGCGAGGTGTCGGTGGGGTCAGGAGTTTGATGGAGTCAGGTGAAAGGTTTTGTAGGGGGCCTAAGGTTCTGAGGATTCCTTGAAGCTCCGCCTGGACATAAGGAATGGGATTACCTTGGCAAACTTTGTATGGAGAGTTGTCTGAAAGCTGACGCAGTCCCTCAGCCACATACTCCTGACGATCAAGTACCAAGGTCGTGGAACCCTTGTCAGCCGGAAGAATGATGATGGATCGGTCAGCTTTCAGATCACGGATAGCCTGGGCTTCGGCTGTGGTGATGTTGGGAGTAGGATTAAGGTTTTTCAAGAAAGATTGAGAGGCAAGGCTGGAAGTGAGAAATTCCTGGAAGGTTTGGAGAGGGTGATTTTGAGGAAGAGGAGGTGGGTCCCGCTGTGATGCAATTTCAAACTTAATAAATAGTTAACATTTATTTATTGATGTGAAAGATAACAGCTGCTCCACATAGCTCATACTTCAAGAATCATATCCCTTCTGATAGAACATAGAATCATTATTAAATGAGAATAGCTGAAACAGTGAGAATAGTTATGAAAGAAGAATGCTGGCATGATAGGTTTGCTTAATCAGCACAAGAGAATTGCAGTGTAAATACTAACCAAAAAGCAGAAGCATTGAATCATTGACAGGCTCACACAATAAAAACAGAAAACTTGTGAACTTGTTCAGAGTGAATCCTTTGAGGTAGAGTACAAACCCATATGCTCGCGTGCACACGTGACCCCCCCCCCCCACACACACACGCGCACACACACACACACACACACACACACACACACACACACACGCGCACACACACACACACACACACACACACACACACACACACACACACACACACACACACACACACACACACGTATCCTTGTGTAAATAATTTGTGCACCCGACCGACACTATATATGGCACAGACGTACGCGCGCGCGCGCGCGCGCGCGTGTGTGTGTGTGTGTGTGTGTGTGTGTGTGTGTGTGTGTGTGTGTGTGTGTGTGTGTGTGTGTGTGTTTCCTGTCTGAAAAAGGCTTAGGTTGAAAGTTCAATGTGTAACAGTCTTTTTGTTGCGGCTTTCTGCAACTCAGTGTGTCATCTTCATGATGAGTAGTGATCTATTGTTTACATAATAGATTTGAAATTCTAACTTCAACTTTCCACATTCCATGTGAGCTTGATGAAGTACTGAAGTGATGTCTGGTATATTTATGATAGTATTTTCTATTTATTTTTAGTAGAATATCCTTCTGTATCACATTACAGATCAACAATTTTTGAATAAAACTTGAATTGATCACTGACAATGCCAATTTTAGCATAAATGTCATTTACTTTTAAGTAAAAGGCAGGCAGATAGCTGTGTAGAATAAAATTTTTACAATATTTTATATGTTGCAGTTTGATAATATTGAAAAAGATAGCTAATATAGATATACCTTTCATGGTATGAAGTAAAAGAAATGGGACTAAAGAGTGTGAAAAAACTCATGAATGTTACTGTATTTATCTGTAAACATAATGTAATTAACATTGTTTCCCTTTAGTCATATGGCAGTACTTTTGTCCAAAATTTTCATGTACTTAGTTTGAATTTGTAGAATACTTTTCAACACAAAATATGAAGGATTAGAAAAATTAATGAAAAATTCGATGATTACCAAAATCTGTTACTTTTGACCATTACTTTGGTCACTGTGGTCAAAATAAAAATTCTAATTTTTGGTTCAAAACAACATTACCCCTTATTGTTAACAGTGGCTTCGAACTGAACTGTATGGGTATACTCAGTGAACTTCCCAAATTTTTGAAAACAAGGTTCATTTTCTTGCATGGAAACTAACTATTCAGTTGTTCCATGAGAAAGCCTATTTCTGATTTTTCTATGCATTCCTCCATGTGTCGATCAGTTGCGCTCACTTGCAGCTATTAATAGTGGTACGCTGAGAAATTTTCAGACAAGGAAACATGTTCAGCACCAGCCCACACCCTATCTTAGGAGAACGAACCGCTACAGTTCTAAATTCAGTGACATTAGCTAGCATGCGTCCTCTTTTGCATCCCAACAATCAGTGCAAAGAGCTGATAAACTGAAATGCATGGCTTTCATATTCCGCATTCAGACCATTGTCTTTATACCATAGATCTAATAGATGTGCTGCAGTGTGGATAGGCATGCAGGTAGATCTTGTTCTGTTTGTAATTGCAGATGTAATACACTGCTGATATTCTGGAGATAGCATTGAGCTATTGCTTTTTGGAAGGTCCATCCTACAGCAATTTAGTAAAGTGATAATGCTCATCTGAGAACAAGGTGTTGTCTGCCTCAAATTGGCTGATGGCAGTAGACACTGTTTCCTCCTTTAACAAAGTACTTTTTAGTGTGTTATTGAAACATATTGAGAAGGGAACAATGGATTCTAGAACACTGTAAGTACGATTGATAGTTGAGTGTGAGGTGTGTGACTATTTTTTAATAATTTTCCATATGATTCTAAAAAACTAATAATTCACAAAAAGTAGTTGCTAGATGTTAATGGAACTCCTTTATTTTCATGCATTTTCTGAGCATAGACCATCATCAAATGACCACAATAAAGTATAATTATAATTGCTGTGACAAAGACATCTTTAGAGTTTTAAGACCATGAAGCTACTGTATTCATATAAAGACATCTGCTAGTTGTCTGTATGTCATATCAGTATTTCTTTCTTTATGTGACTATAGTAACTTAATGGTCTTAAAAGTCAAAAGATTTCTCTGTCACACCTTTGTAATTATATTGTATTGCAATCACCTGATGAAGAGGGTATTGCCGAAACACATTATGAAAATAAAGGAGTTACATTAACATCTAGCGACTACTTTGCAACCTGTCAGCTGTTTTAGAATCATATTAAAAAAAGTAAAAAATTCCAGAATAGCCTCTTTGTTCTTTATGAGGCTCTCAAAATTTCTTAAAACTCCAACCCCACAAATTGGTGAGGGAAGTTTCAAAGTTACAGTTGAAGTCCCATATTTTTCTTTCTGCTTTGCTTCCAACAGAACATGATGTACATGACTGAATTGGAATGCTTGATTATTTTCTTGCAGAGCTGGAATAGCTCCTGGAGGGCAGCTACAGTTATGATGTATTTGATGAGGAGGTTGATGCTATGACCAGCACATCCTACACATTGTATGCATGTACCTTTTCTTTCATTATTTTCCAAGTAGCCTGCATATCTCTTGCATTGTTGTTGTCACCATAATGAAATGGGTGAAAACTCTTAAAGAAAATTAGTTCTGATGTTGTGACAATAAAATTAATCACTTGGTGTCCAGACATCATCCGTCCATCATAAATTAAATCTTATTTGTGACAACAGATGAACATATTAAAAACAAAGATTCCAAGACTTACCAAGCGGGAAAGTGCCGGCAGACAGGCACAATGAACAAAACACACAAACACACACACAGAATTACTAGCTTTCGCAACCGATGGTTGCTTCTTCAGGAAGGAGAGGGAAAGACGAAAGGATATGGGTTTTAAGGGAGAGGGTAAGGAGTCATTCCAATCCCGGGAGCGGAAAGACTTCCCTTAGGGGGAAAAAAGGACTACGGAAAAAGGGAAGATGAATACAAAGTGAAACTACTTGTACAAACGAAAAGAGAAAGTAAGATGATAGAGAAGATTTCGAAATGCAACTTCCCCTAAGGGAAGTCTTTCCGCTCCCGGGATGGGGTCCTTTTTTTCCCCCTAAGGGAAGTCTTTCCGCTCCCGGGATTGGGTCCTTTTTTTCCCCCTAAGGGAAGTCTTTCCACTCCCGGGATTGGGTCCTTTTTTTCCCCTAAGGGAAGTCTTTCCGCTCCCGGGATTGGGTCCTTTTTTTCCCCCTAAGGGAAGTCTTTCCGCTCCCGGGATTGGAATGAATCCTTACCCTCTCCCTTAAAACCCACATCCTTTCGTCTTTCCCTCTCCTTCCTGAAGAAGCAACCATCGGTTGCAAAAGCTAGTAATTCTGTGTGTGTGTTTGTGTGTTTTGTTCATTGTGCCTGTCTGCCGGCGCTTTCCCGCTTGGTAAGTCTTGGAATCTTTGTTTTTAATATATTTTTCCCATGTGGAAGTTTCTTTCTATTTTATTTACAAGAGATGAACATGTTGATATTCTGCACTGAGCAGTGTTGTATGTCTAGCATGATGTTCAGGTGGCTCATAGCCAGGATAAATTACAAGGAAAGCTTTCCTTCTGTATTGGGTCTCTAGCATTGATAACGAGGCTCCTGAAGCATAAACAGCTCTAGCGATGAATTTATCTTGGTTTCTTCCAGAAATTATTGTAGGAGTACCTAATGAAACTGATTATGTGGTGTTCGAGAGACTACATTGTTCATCAAGTATGGTTGCAGATATAAAAGACATTGATGTTTCATTTGTTGTTTCAGAAGTAATCTCAACATTTTTACTGATCCCTGTAAAGGTTCGTGAGTCAAATGTTTGGTAAATTGTGGATAGTGTCTGTACTTCTGGAGGTAATCGCAACAACAAGTAGCCACTGGATTATGATATATGGTTCCACAGTACTTACGTATGGCTTCTGTCTTATTTTTAACGGTCCTTGTGTTGTACTGTTTCCACTCTTCTGAACACGATGCGTGGTGAAGAACACTGGTTGCATACTGATGATGTTCTCTAGGTCAAGCAGTCCTTTATATGTCCTCAGTTTCTAGCTGGTTCAACACTTTGGGTTTCTAAGAGAATCTAGTAAGACACTGATCACGCACACAAACAAAGCGATCAAAATGACGTTATGCCCAATAGGTATGCAGCACATCTAACATACAGGTAATGCAAGTAGGAGCTTAACTATCCAACTCTGATAGGAAAATCACCATAGCCTACACTTACTTATGATAGTCCATAGTAACCAAAAGTAGTTCTAGAACCCTAGATGTTGGGATAGTAGGAGGCAGAGAACGCCAAATCTAGTGAATGTGGTGAACATTCTAACAGTTAATACTTTAGATTTCTCAGTTTTACCATTGCCAAAGCACCTGTATGAACAAGTGCATAGTTCTGATGTAGGGTGATTATATCAAGCATAGAGTCATTCAAACATTCTTTCCACACTCCATACATGGATGGAATGGGAGAAAGTCCTAATAACTGGTACAATGGGATGTTCCCTCTGCAATGGTCTTTGCAGTGGTTTTCAGAGTTTAGATGTAGGTATAGGTGGTCACTATGGTGTCTGCCGTTGTTAGAATTCTCGGTTACTGTTCAGGCTGGTATCACTTCAATCTAACTTTTTTGTGCATTTTGTTCATAAGATATTTGCAGTGTTCACCAGTTAATTTTTACTCTCTGCAGGCTAATTACTATGAGTACTTTTTATATCATTCCTCAAACCAATAGTCATAATATTTCTAGGTGGTGAAATCAACTTTGCCTATTTTGGTGCAGAGTACCAGCTATCATCCACTGGCCTGGTCAGTAACAAAATCGCACAGGAAATCAATGGGATTATCTTTCAAAGCAATCTAAATTACTGAGAAATTCATTTCCACTTTTGCTTTAGGTCAGTATTCAACAATGTGTTACCCATCTTCCACGAATTATTCATGTCTCTCTTGATCCATCGTGGATATGGAACAGCAGCTGGTCAGATATTTACCAAAGAAAAATCTCCAAACGGCAGACTGTTTCCAGAATGAGATTTTCACTCTGCAGCGGAGTGTGCGCTGATATGAAACTTCCTGGCAGATTAAAACTGTGTGCCCAACCGAGACTCGAACTCAGGACCTTTGCCTTTCGCGGGCAAGTGCTCTACCAACTGAGCTACCAAAGCACGACTCACGTCCAGTACTCACAGCTTTACTTCCGCCAAACTGTTTGGTGATTTTTCTTTAGTAAAAAAGGTATTCTTGTAGTGAATTCATCATGTGAATTGTGTTGTACTCTTTCTCTTGATTTGCATATGCCATAACTTGCTTCGTACATCTTTAGTTGCTGATTGTTTGATAACCATTTCTAATGGTTCAGATCAAACATTTTGTGTTTTAAGCTAGTAAGGCATTTTTTATTTTAGCTGTCCAACTGGTTATTGATATACGATGAATTTTTATTGGTGATACAGTCTTACACAGGTAATTTTATGGTGGCACAGTATTCCATGTTATCCATTTGAATGAAACTCATACACTGCTTTAGAAAGCCATATGAAGGATTTATTAGACAAAATGAGTTAACACCTTGAAACCAACATAAAAGAACAAAATCTCAGCGATACCATAGATGTCTTTATACAAGGCTGGGAAATTTTCTGCTTTGCCATCATACTGTATAAATTAACCTCGGGAGCAGTTGAATCGGAGATCAGGCTCACAGTATTTGGGTCTAGGAAGACAGGATGACACAGCAAAGACATTTGGGTGACATTTCAAGTAGCGGGATCATTGGAATGTGGGAACTGAAAGTTTAATACCATTTTGATCTCTAATTAAGTAATCTTCATTAAGAAATTGATGCTAATTTTTAATTTTGTATTTGTCTCACTTCAGCATAAATTTGAAGGGTTGTGAATGTACAGAAGAAGGCAATATGTAAGTTTGCATTTATGATGCAAATCACATGCCAATATTATTCTGGGCTCTGTTACATGTCAGTAGTTTTGCCAATGTCAAACATGAGATTTCCCTTGAACACAAACAATAATTCATTTTCATTAATGGAGAGGATTTTGTTTGTGACAGTAAAAATTAAGTTATTTGTAAGCAAATATTATAAAAAAAAGGTCATGATGCTGAGTGTGCACTGTTACAGTTGAACAGGGTAGTAGTATTAGTACTGTAGTACTAGGAGTTAAGGTATATACAAAAGTAGTGAAATTATCCAGAAAGTGCACAGTATTTTTTTATTTATTTTAGAAAAATTACAATATGTAACAGAAGATTGAAGCTTCAAAAGAAATTCAGCAAGATATCTGGCACATAAATTGGTGTTTGTTTGCACTTATATCTAAGCTTGTCACTTGTTCCACCAGTCATCTCTTCCGCTGTAGTGCATCCACACTGGTGAGGTATAAAAGGAAACCTAGAAAGTGGTACATTCCTAAATGTCTTGTTTACCACTAAGTGGCGGATGTTGGTCCTGGATGCGGTGCCTGTTCTGGCAAGCAGTTAGTAATGGCATCTCATCTAACACAGTGATCCAGATGTAAATTAATGTGCAGCTGACATCCAGAATCAGGACAATGACATATGCATATTTCTTGGGCCCTCAGCTTGAGCATCAGTATACAGGATGAATCACCTAAAACTTGCACCACAAATACTGCGGAAGTGGAGAGTGCTATTGATGTGCGATTTTTTGCAGAATAGATTGGTAGTTAGGGGCTCCAATTGCTAGCCAACCGACAGATTGTAATAATACTTAGAAAGTGTGTTTTTATGCAAACATACACTTTTTAAAATGGAACAATGCCTACTGACATTAATGAACTAAAAGAAGGGTAAATTGGAATGTCAATGGTGTTTGTTGCAGGACCCTAGTGCAAGTCATTTATGAGATATCGTACATTGAAAAGTTTCCACACCAATACTTGTACAATACCTGTGGTAGCACACTCTAAAGAACAAAACAAGTGCACCACTAGTTATATGAATTCTGACCAGTAACGAGTCAATTGAGCTTCACAGGTTGTGTCCAGAAATGGCAACTGGCAGCAGCATTACACTCATCCAGTCTGGTAGGGAATGATTGCTGCACATGTGCTAGTATTTCAGCAGAGATATCTGAGGAGGCTGCAGTAATATATCATAGCTTATAATCAGGTTTAGTTGGCATGTCCTTGTTGTAGGCAGCTTCTTTCAGCTTTCTTTACAGAAAAAAGTCTAGAGTCGTCAAATCCAGTGGACGTGGTGGCTGAGGTACAGGTCCTCTGCATCCAATCTGACGATATGGAAACATTTTGTGAAGACGTGCTGTAGCACTTCTGGCCCTATGGGCAAGACAGCTATCATGTTGGTACCATAGGTTCCTCCTAGTCCCAGAGGAACATCTAGCATCCATGGAAGACAGTCTGTTAGGACGCTGTGATACTTGTGTGTGTTCAGTGTTCCACCTATGAAACATGGGCCTAAGATCTGATGGTTGACTATCCCACACCAATGTTTACACTCCATGGACACTGATGTTCCACCTGACACAGCCAACTGGGATTGTCAACAGACCAATAGTGCACGTTTCAGCAGTTTACCAGCCTAAGATTGGTAAATGTGGCTTCATCACTAAACAAGATACATTATACATCTCTTCCTCAGTAATGATGGGTTTGTCTCATCCTGGGGCCCGAGTGATCTGCCCTTTCTTTTTAATCTTCCTGAACATATCCCTCTCATATCCCCAATGAAGCAATTATTACTTTCGAAAGTTACATAGTGTTTCCCTTTTATTTTTATGTACAGAAGTTAACCAGAAGTTAACATAATTCTCATAATCATTTCCATGCAGATTTTTATCGAGAGATATGCGGTAGGATGGAACGTGTTTGGTGGAGAATGCGTATGACACTTGCCTGACTCATGAACATTAATTTACTCCTCTTTTGTTGTTACTTGTTTCCTTCTGTCATGTTGTCTAGGTATTACACTACCACTTTCAAGTAACTAGTTGAAGAGTTGATAAATAATTGCTGTGATGTCTGTTGGGGGTATCTTGCCACATCACCATACAGGAATGAACTGCATTCTTTCTACACTCTCTGTACACATGAGCATGTTCAGGCTTTATCTGCAGTGGTAAATCCTGTTGTTCACTCATGACCTACTGCTTAGACTGCCACACAGTAAGAACCTAGCAGGTTATAGTGCCTCAAGGGACTCACAAGCACACTTTAAGCAAACATAACAATGCCGTACCCATCAGTCACACAAGTTGAATTGCAAGAACAATTGTCAGTGTGGAAACTTTTCAAAATATGATTTCTCATAAATGACTTGCCCTAGAATCCTACACAAACTCCACTGACATTCTAATTTACCCTACTTTTAATTTGTTAATGTCAATAGGTATTGTTCCATTTTTTAAAAAGTGTATGTTTGCACAAAAATTACATTTTTTAAGCTTTATTACTGTCTGTTTATTGGTAAATAATACAAGCTGCTGACTACTAATCCATTCTGTCTAAATCACACATCAATAGAACTTTCCATTTCAGCAATGTTTGCAGTGCAGGAGAGAAAACAAATAAATTATGAGACAGAATTTCTGTGCAGTACTTATCTCCAGGTAATGAAATATATTTTACTGCCAACAGGTAGGTATAAAAGCAACTGTATTGAGGATAAGTATACACAAAGACCTTGACCTTTGTCTAGCCTCTTCCTCGCTACTGATGGGTCTCTCTCATCCTAGTGACCTGCCCTTTCTTTATAATCTTCATGAACATATCCCTCTCACATCCCCAGTGAAGCAATTATTACTTCCAAAGCTACATAGTATTTCCCTTTTATTTTTATGTATATCTGTCAGCAGTACCATATATTTTGCTTCCTGAGACTTTCAATAACCGTATTATTATTTTGTAGCAGTGCTTAAGTTTCTCTTGTAATTCATTAATTTAATGTAATTAATGAAAATGTTTGTGCTCCAGACACAGTAATGTTTATTTTTCTCACAATTTAAATTGTATTAAGAGTTACATATCCAGTCTAGTGTCTAATTACAATTTACTGCTACATATATTACAATTAAGTGATTACATACCCACAAATAAGAACTAAGTAATGTAAAATGAAGCTGCAAGATGCTTATTATAGATTCATTATGTAACCACAAAGAAATAAGACCTATCTTCACAGAGGCAGTATTTTTGCTATGGAAGAGTACTGTGTGAAACTTCTGTCAGGCAGCAGCATTGTTTGGAATGATGTGACAGCACAACCAATTTGATGTAATGGGTGGTCTGGACACTTTGCTTCTGTGTTTGAATCTGTAACTACCAGTAAGCTGTGATATCCCTGATTATACCACTGAGAAAGAAATAACTAACGAAATGCTGGCAATATAAGAAATTTAAAACCCTGAGAACTCTTGAAGCCACAAAGCAGATGGTTGATAACTTTCAGATAAAGGATGGATTGAAAATGTAAGGACAATTTGCATAAAAATGAGCAACAACAGAGAAAGGGAAGAGAGATAAATGCTGTAGAAGCAGCAGTTAGAAAAACTGCAAGGTGTAAAATAAAGACACAACATGAGAAAAGAGCTATGGGGAGTGGGTAGAAAGGGGTGGGAGTTATTAGTATCATTTCAAAGTAAGTTGATGGTGGTGACCTGAACATTGTGATCAAAGCTGTTGTCTTTGAACATGTTTTACCAGAAAATAATTTGTGTTCACAGTGTATGAACCTCCTCACATTTGAATCTTACTCGAATAGCAGGTATATGATCAGTTTTGCAGAGGTTCAGTGGATGATAAAGCTTTCCTCTCCTTGGTGTCATTTACTGTTGTTAATTCACTGTAGCTTCATTTTTGTGATCTTTTTCTGTAAAGAATATCATAAAAACACAATTTACATCATATGTTCTAATCAGAAACACTGTTTATACAATAATTGGTAGATATGAAGTAAAGTGCATACATAGTGAGGGCCAGGGAAAGGCAACTGTCTCCTCCTCCTCCTCCTCCTCCTCCCTCACCTCCTCCCCCCACCTTCTCCTCCACCCCTCACCCCACCCCACCCACCCCCACCTTCTCCTCTACCCCCCACCCCACCCCACCCCACCCCACCACATCACACCTCCACCCCATTAGAAAAAAGTATGATCTTCACAAACTGAATTCTCATCTTGCCCCACTATAGAGATCGACGTTTCAGTTCAGTGCTGGGTTGAAGATAGGAAGAGAGTCTGAACACATGATGGATGTTAACGAATAGCAAGTGTTCCCACAGCCATTTATCGTGAAGTTTCAAAAAATTTTGCCATTTGCTGGTATTCTCTTTGAATAGAACATGAAAGATGGTTCTGGTTTCTAAAACCTTCCAGTGGCATAACATTTTCAGTACTCAATGTTTTGTTCTCATGTTACCAGCTAAAGTTTAAAACTAATAAAATTGACTGTAGAAAGTATTCTAATGCCTTTGAACATTATCTGCCTGACAGCAAATTCATGTGTGCAACTATCATACAAACTATTCTCTCTCACTTAAATTATATGTAGGTAAAAGGTACCTACAATAAAATGTTAATATTAATATGTTCACTGATTGGTAAACAAAGTTTTTCAACAGCTCTTTTAGTTATATTTTGGAAGAATTTATTTGTTCCTTCCTCTGTCCTTCCCTGTTCCATCAAACCAATGAGAGTCCTTACCCCTCCCTCCCCCCCTCCCCCCCCTCCCCCACCCCTTCCCTTCCCTTAGCTTGAATGTTTGGTACATTCTTGTATGAAGCCCCCGCAAACAGTCATGCATATCCAACTGAATTTCATAAATTTACTATTCAAATTTGCGACATTACACACTGTTATCTTTGTAAATATTGGCTACAGATGTCTCGTAAATAACTTCCTTAATTTTAATAGTATGTACTGAACTTAATTTTCATTTAGGTGGAACATTATACATGCTTAAATACAGAAACAAATGTAAAAATCAACATAGTCATTCATTCCATGTATAAAATATACTTCATTTGAAATTATGCTTCTTATTCAAATTCAAGCTGTACAGAGTTAAAAACATAGTTGTAAAGATGAGATATTGGTAAATACCCATAATTAGTTTCATAAGTGATGTAGAGAATTCCTGCTTGTATTTATGCGTTGGCAATGTATGATGTTTCACGTTTTCAAGACAACTTTTATGTCATACAAGATTCTTGAAGAAATTTGAAAACTGAGCTGCAGAGTACTGTAATTATAGTTTAATGTAATTGATCTATTGGTAGTTATGATGGCTGCTTGATTCTGCTCGGAACTACTTGTAATGAGCAGGCATTATTTGCCTGTCTGCTTTTTGCCTGGATGCTTAATCAAGTGTAACACTGTTAGCGAGTATATCACTTAAATATATACGGTGTACTGCAATTGCTTATATTAGTAGCAGTAGTAGTTTTATTATCTAAAGCTGTCTTCTTCACTCAGTGTTTGAGTTGCATATGACTGTCTCAGTTACAGTACATTGTGGCTTCATATTTATTAAATGTTATGTGCTTTCTTGCAAAGTAGAATATCTAGAATGAAGTGTATAAATAAAAATTCATAGTGCTTTATGTTATATATATAAATCGTGCTCTGCATATAAATTGTTTATGACAGTACAGTGTGGTTGTCATTCGTAACATGAACTCATTTTTACTTCAGGTGTCTCAGTTTCATATTTTAATTTTCAGCTTACAACATGTTGTCTAATTATAATTTCCTTTTGCATAGTCGTAAAACTTGACACAAAATTTGCAGCTTTTGGTCGAGCATTACATTTTAATTCTTTTTGTGCTTGAATTATTTATAGATTCTTCTACATTGTGGCAGTGTCTTACTGACCCAATCATGCATTTCATACAGTTGACAAAGAGTGTTTTTTTTCTAAAATAATAGTTAGTTCTGATGTTTACTAAAGTATTTTTTCTGTTTGTGTAAAATGTGTCAGTTTTTGTTGGACTAGGTAACACATTCTTCAAAAAAGGTGATTTGGAATTGTTGCTTATGTAGAGTGAGAAGTTGAAGCAGGAATGCTTTAAAAAGTGTCCTATGCGTGCGGGTCATCCTGAAGGCTGTTTGATAATCACAAAAATTGACAATAATTTTCATTAGTATGAGAACATTCACACATTGAAAACTCCCAGACTCAAATATGCATTTACATGGAGTGAAGGCCACTATCTGTGTTTTTCTCATTGCTCATATGCTCAGAACGGTTTTTTGTCCCCCTCTTCTCTAGCTTTCTTGAACAAATTGTGCCAATGCAAAACTTGTGATTTTGAAAGGCATTAAATTCCAGAGGCCTGCAATGACAGTTGGACTCTGTTAGGTGCCAATTTGTTACGCTGCTTACAAAATTTGATGAGATATCATTTCTGAATGGAATTTCACAACTTGAATGTTTCCTGTATTCTAGAAAAGGCATATAGTTGTAATGCCCATATTGACAAAGCAAGAGCATGGAGGCAATCGAGTGGACATTATTGAAACTGAGATCTTCTATCAGGTACATGTACCACAGCCAGCAGGAGCATGAGGTAAAGTGTGTTCACCTCACCGTAGTGGCAGTGTTGCACTTGGTGTAAACTACTCTCAGGACATTTGCAGGTAACACACGAGTATGTACATTGGACTAAAGATCAGCTGAAAACCACTGTCTCCATGTAATACTTAAGGTTTCCTGGTGATCTTTCGACATCCTGAGGTGTCAAGACTTCCGCCAGATATCTGTATCATTCAAGCACCATATTTCGACATGACTCGTTTTGTCATCCGGTGCCATCTAAGACTGCCCATTGAGTGGAACCAGTCCAGCCTTCCCCCTCCATCATTGGTTCCTGGCATTCCATCTGCATTCTGGTCCTGCTAGAAATGTCCTTACGCATTGCCGCATTCCCACTTCGGTCTGACATTCCATCTTCAACCTGGTGAGCCTGTCTGCATATTGACATTCCATTTTCAGTCCACTATGGTTTGGTGTTCCCCCTGTGGTCCCTGTCCACTAGAAGCATCCCTAGGTATTTCCTCTTTGGTCCATCCCAACATTCTGAGCACTGGTGTTACTTTTTCAGCTCAGTGCAATTCTAGGTGTTCCCATTACAAGCATCCTGCACTGCTGTATCTTCAGTCCAGTTTGCCTGGTGGTCTGTCTGAAGTTCATTCCCCATGTCCACACTCCGTTCTTTGGTTTGTGGTGTTCTGCTGCAGTTCCCATTGCATTTTCAGCAAACTCCAGTGCAGGACCTCTGGCACTACTGAGTTGGTCCCCAGTGTCATGATTCATGAGATTTTCTGCCACCTTTATCTCTATAAACTCTCTTATAACTGTGTCCCAGTATCTGGGGGTCTGTGCTAGAACCTTCATTTCATAGTTCATGGAATAATTGAGTTCCAGATAGTGATCAGAAATAGCTGGTTTAGTTGCCTGTCATAGTTGGGTATGTCTCTGGTGTGTGTGTGTGTGTGTGTGTGTGTGTGTGTGTTTTTCTCCATCTCATGTCCACTGTCCTAATTGTTTGCCAAAGTATATTATAAATTCCTGGTTTTTGTAGTCCCAGGTCATCTTTCACACTTCCCATTGGTGCTCTTGTTTTGGTAGGTGGACAGAACACACACTTGATATCCTTCTTGAGAATCCTGCTGATTTTGGCAGAAATAGGTTCTAGGGTGGTATGCCACAGCCTTTGCTTCATCTTGCTCTTCTTCTTGATAGTTTTGCGGAATGGCTGGTTAAAGGACCTTCTGAATCTGTTGGGCCGCATATCCATTTTTTCAGAACCCTGTTCATAAATGTTCTGTTTCTGCTGCCAATCTAGCTAGAACTGACAGGGTGCATGCCCTGTGAATCAGTATCTTCAGAACTCCAGTCTTCCATGCTGAGAGGTGTTAGCTGTTGGATGGCAGATAAAAATCAGTGTTTGTAGGTTTGTGATACACATTGTGGTCAAGTGATCCATCTGCTCTTCCTTTGATAAGTGCATGCAGAAATGGCAACATACCGTCCTTTTCCAGTTCCATGGTGAACTTAAATTGGATGGCATGCGTTAAGATGTTCCAGAAACTCCTTGAATCTCTCCCTACCTGACACCAGATCACAAAGGTATCATCAACGTAACTAAAGCAGCATGTGGTTTTGTATCTAGCCATCATTAAAACGTCCTCTTCAGATCTCTCCATGAACATATAGGCAGCAACTGGAGACAGAGGGCTGCCCATGGCTACACCTCCTGTGGTTATAATATTGGTCCTCATACAGAAAGTAAATTGATGACAGCAAGTGCACAGGTCTAACAGGTCATTGTAAAATTTCTCTACAACCAGTTCCAATGAGTCTTTCAGTGGCATCCTGGTGAATAGAGATACATAATCAAAACTGACCTTTATATCTTATTCTGTGATGTGTAGTTGCTTGAGACACTGCAAGGAGACCTCTAAGTTGTGGAATTTTTGAACACACTTTTGCACTTATGGATACAGCAATTTTTTCAACTACTTAGCTGCAGCAGCCTTCGTAGCAGATGAAGTTTCAGACTGAGAGTAGACAGTGTCTCTTATCCTCTAGCAGAATGCACCAGGAAGAATACCTCAGCTTGCCAGTCTGCGAAGTTTCACCTCATGAGTAAGAAAGCACAGCAGATGCAGGACACTCACATGGCAATAAACCGTAGTGGCAAGCAGTTTCATGACACCACTTTGAAGCTACTCAGCAGAGATCTCAACTTTGCAATGACTCCTGGAAATATGCCCATTTCAGGTTTCATCAGTGCAATGGAACAAGTATCCAATGAACTTCCACCAAATGTGGCAAAAGAAGTTCACTGGGAGACTTGCACTCACCAAGACATAGCCACCAAAATTGAACATCTCAAATAATGAAAGGCATACACTCAAGAGGCTCGGGGATGACAGCCACATTATGGTGTTACCAGGAGGCAAAGGGAACAACAGAGTCATTTTGCAGCAGGCTGATAATGATGAGAAAGTGCCTCAGCCTCTGTAGGACCCTGCACACAGTCTTGTGGAATGTGACAGTATGGACAAAGCAGACAAGACGACCAGGGCTCTATTGAAGGAAATGGGTATGGCTGACAAGGTCATCAAACGGCTTTATGTTCGGGAACACCAGTTCCAGTTGGACTCCATAGGCCGCTGAAAGTATACAATGAGGGTCTGACACTGTGCCCAATTTCAGCAAAATTGGCATATCAATGTACCCAACAGTAAAGTATGTGAAGACATGGTTATTCCCATATGTGGGAAAGTATGTACACTACAGCCACAACTTATAAGACTCCTTGCAAACGTCTCAAGCAACTACACATCACAGACTGTGATATGATTGTCAGTTTTGTTGTGGTATCCCAGTTCAGTAGGGTCCCACTGAAAGACTCACTGGTACTGTTTGCAGAGAAGTTCTACAATGCTCTGTGGGACCTGTTCAACCATATACTGAAACCAACTTATTTTGTATATAGGAGGACAATATTACAAGCAGACAGAAGTCGTAACCATGGCCAGCCCTCTGTTCCCAGTGGTTGCCATGTTCGTGGAAAGGTTTGAAGGGGACACATTAGAGATTGCTACATACAAAACTTCATGCTGCTTCAGATGTGGATGATACCTTAGTGATCTGGCATCATAGTTGGTAGAGGCTCGATGAATTTATGGAACAGCTTAACTCGTGCCACCCAAATATTAAGTTCGCCATGGAACTGGAAAAGGGTGGTAAGTTGCCCTTTGTGGATGCACTTGTCAAAAGAACAACAGATGGACTGTTTAGCCACAGCGTGTATGACAAACCTACAAACACTGATTTATATCTGTCAGGCAGCAGCTGTCACTAAGCAACACAGAAAAATGGGAGTTCTGAAAACAATCGTTCACAGAGCACACCTTGTCAGACCTAGATAGTTTGGCAGAAGAAACAGAGCATCTACACTGAGTGTCCTGATAACATGGATACACAGCCAAGCAGATCTAGGAGGCGCTCTCTGCTACAGATAAGCAGGGTGAAGAAAAGACTGTGTCCTGCCTGCCCTTCGTAGAACCTATTTCTGCCAAAATCAGCAGGAGTCTCAGAAAACATATCAGTAAGTGTGTGTTCCATTCACCTACCAAAATAAGAGGACCATTGGGAAGTGTAAAGATTACATGGGACTGCAAAAACCAGGAACTTGTAATATACCTTGCCAATGTAGCATGGCATAGATTGGTCAAACAACTAAGACTGTGGACATTAGATGTGAAGAACATCAGACTCACACCCAACTATGACAGGCAATTAAATCAGCTATTACTGAGCACTGTTTTGAACTTGATGAACTATAGTGAAACGAGGGTTCTGGGACAAGACCCCCAGATACTGGGACAGAGTTACAAGGTGTTGAAGAACCTCGTGAATTGTGACACTGGGTACCGGATCAGTAGAGTCTGAGGTACTAGACTGGAGTTGCTGAAAATGCAATGGGAGCAGCAGCAGAACTTCCCAAACAGAAGAACTGAGACTGTGGACATTGGGAATGAATGCCAGATGGACAACCAGGAACATTGAACAGAAGATAAAACATTACAGGACACTTCTGATGGGAGTGGATTGCAAAAGGAACACCAAGAATCACACTGGACTGAAAACTGAATGCTGGTGTGTAGGCAGATGCACCGAACTGAAGACAGAATGCCAGTGCTCAACCTGTTGCACTGGACCAAAGAGGGAACACCTAAGGATGCTTCTAGTGAAAGAGGACTGTTAGGGGAAACACCAGGAATCACAGTAGACCAAAAACAGAATACCAGGACTCTACCTGATGTAATGGACTGAAGGGAAAGTACCTAAGGATACTTCCTGGAATACCTTGAACCGCTTATGGAAGGCCTTAGGTATTCTCATGTGGCACCTGATGAAAATAACAAGTCATATTGTCAAAATATTTTGCATCAATGATGCTTATATGTGGCAGAATACCCAACACCTTAAATGCTTCTGTCTCCACAGTTTAGCCTGAAACGCGAGAACAGATGTTCTTTGATGATTTGAGAAACTGGAACCTTGTAAGGTGTAGCAGATGTCTGTAGCATTGTTGCCTTTATATGAAATGGTAGCCTTGCGTCATTTGCATCTCTAAATGAACACACAAACCACCAAGCATTTCTGCATGAAACTGGGAATGGCCAGCAATACAAAAATGAGATCCTTGGAGTTTATGAACTCTTGTGCACTTGTACATTAGATAATTTCATGCTACAAGATGACAAAGCATGACCACAGAAGTCTCAACATGGGCAATTTTTTGCATCGACTGGTCACCTGAATTACATTAAGCATGCTTGGGATCCTATAGAAGGATAATACTCTTTCACTACTTTAATGTCCTTAATGTCCTCATTGCTGAATATGGTTAAAGTATGAACAAAATGAAGGTGCTTGGGGCATAGAGATTGTTTGAGATGAGTTAGCATTACTAATTAATTACACTCATTTTCATTGTATGTATTGTCATGGGGAGGAACAGTTCTCAGAAAAAGAGCTATGTCTATACAGTTCAAAGTGTTCACGTTGACGTAGTCATCATTTGGATAATTGAAAAGCAGGATTCATGTTATGAAATTTGCTGCGGATGCTTGCACTTACAGGGGAAAGAAATACAGTAGAAGAAAAATGGATAGCACTGAGATATGAAATAGTGAAGGCAGCAGAGGATCATGTAGATAAAAAGATGAGGGATAGTAGGAATCCTGGGTAACAGAAGAGATATTTAATTTAATTGATGAATGGAGAAAATATAAAAATGCAGTAAATAAAGCATGCAAAAAGGAATACAAACGTCTCAAAAAATGAGATCAACAGGAAGTGCAAAAGACTAAGCAGGAAATGCTAGAGGGCAAAAGTAAGGATGTAGAAGCATATATCGTAAGATAGATACGGCCTACAGAAAAATTAGAGAGACCTTTGAACCAGTCCTTAGCAAAGAAGGGAAAGGAGAAGGTGGAAGGCATATATAGAGAGTCTATATAAGGGCAATGCACATGAGGACAGTGTTATGGAAATGGAGAGGATGTAGATGAAGATGAAATCGGAGATATGATACTGCGTGAAGAATTTGACAGAGCACTGAAAGTCTTAAACTGAAGCAAGGCCCCAGGAGTAGACGACATTCCATTATAACTACTGATAGCCTTGGGAGACCCAGCTGTGACAAAACTCTATCTGATGAGCAAGATGTATAAGACAGGCGAAATACCTTCAGACTTCAAGAAGACTGTAATAAGTCCAATCCCAAAGAAAGCTGGCGTTGACAGGTCTGAAAATTACCAAACTATCAGTTTAATAAGTCATGGTTGCAAAATACTAACAAGAATTCTTTACTGACAAATGGGAAAACTGGTAGAAGCCAAGCTCAGAAAAGATCAGTTTGGATTCTGTAGAGATGTTGGAACACATGAGGCAATATTGACCCTATGAAGGGAAAGGTAAACCTACGTTCCTAGCATTTGTAGACTTAGAGAAAGCTTTTGACAGTGTTGTCAGGCATACTCTCTTTCAAATTCTGAAGGTGGCAGGCGTAAAATACAGAGAGGAAAAGACTATTTACAATTTGTTCAGAAACCAAATGGCAGTTACAAGAGTCGAGGGGCACGAAACGGAAGCAGTGGATGAGAAGGGTCTGAGACAGGATTGTAGCCTATCTTTGATGTTATTCAATCTGTATATTGATCAATCAGTAAAGGGAACAAAAGAAAAATTTGGCATAGGAATTAAAATCCACGGAGAAGGAATAAAAACATTGAGGTTTTCCAATGGCATTGTAATTCTGTGTCAGAAAAGGACCCGGAAGAGCAGCTGAACAGAATGAACAGTGTCTTGAAAGGAGGATATAAGATCAACACCAACAAAAGCAAAATGATGAAATGGAATGTAGTTGATTTAAATCGGGTGTTGCCTAGGGAATTAGATGGGGAAATGAGGCACTTGAAGTAGTATCTGATGATGGTCAAAGTAGAGGGAGGCCACAAGATGAATACACTAAGCAGACTCAGAAGGATGTAGTTACAGTAGTTATTCGGAGATTGAGTCTTGCGCAGGATAGAGTAGCATGGAGAGCTTCATTAAACCAGTCTCTGGGCTGAAGACAACAACAACAATTGCATTAACACAGTTGTTTTACATATTTCTTCTGTATTAATTTTTTATCATTATTAAATTTAATTTGAGCTAATTAACATTGTTTTGGCAATGATATTTTCTGATTTAATCTTGTAGGATCATATACTTACTTTCTTTTTATTGATCAGATACACACTAATAGAATAATTGTTCCTTGTGTATGTTTGGGGGGTGGGAGGGGGGGGGGGGGGGGGAAGAGCAACATTAAACATGTACATACTTTGTTATGTTTTGGTGGTGCTTTCAGATAACCTGCACTAGTCCCATAGATGTAAGAACTTTACAGTGTTATTTTTTCTGTTTACAGCTAGTAGAAGTGGAAGAAGAATTTGTGGCCTTAGCAAACAGTGACATAGCACAGCTCTGTGCTGAGAATATTCTGCTGTGGCAACAGTTTCTTGAAGCTTTCACCTGCAAAGATCCAGTCCATCAACACCTGGCAAGACACCATCACCATTTAAGGGTAAGTTGACATCGTCATCATCACCATCAGCAGCAAAAAATGCTAATTTATTCTGGAACCTAACATGTTAAGAAATGTAGCACTCACTTTTCTTTTAATGTGCCGTGACACTTTCTTGTTGATATGCACGGATATGTCACCAGTACAGGAGTCTCTTTAACATATTTAGAGCATGGTGTCAAAGGGCCATACATCAGCATGTGAGTGGATTTGAATGGAATAGAATGATTGGTCTCTGATAAGTGAGATTGTTATGCCATGACATTTCAACTTGTACAAGGCATGCTGCCAAGACAATGGTGTGTGCGTGTGCGTGTGTGTGTGGTGTTTCTACACACTAGATAAAACAAGCTTTTTGTCATAATGTTAACCCCATATTGTGTCTTTTCCTTGGTGCACTGTGTTATGCTTTATAGATATTTTTCAAAATAGAATTTTGTATTAAATTGCAGAAGTATAAAAAGTTACCAACAGATATCATGTAGGAAATTAAAAATCTCCAGGCATTAAAAAAAAAATGAAAGCATACTCTATTAGCCACTCCTACAATTTATCAGAATATGTAATCTACACCTACATGAGTACTCTGCAGTTTACTTTTAAGTGCGTGGCAGGAAGTTGCACATAGTAATTCAACCATTGTAGTCCCGGGATGTTATTCTTAATAGGAAGAAATCCCCAAGTCTCAATCTTTGGTCCACTATTGTTCCCCGTACATGTAAATGATCATTGTGTATTTTGCAGATGACACTGGTATTGTAATCTGTACGAGCATGCATACAAAAACAGAAGAAATGGTAAATAGTGTTCTTAAAAGTATCACTGGTTTTCTGCAAATGGTCTCACCCTCAATTTTAAAAAGACACAAAATATTCAGTTCTTCGCATCTAGGGATACTATACGAGTGATAAGTGTAACACATGGTGAGGAAATAATAAACAGGGCATAAACTTCAACATTTTTAGGTGTTGGTATTGATGACTATTTAAACTGGAAAAAACACAGTTAGAATTTCTAAAATAACTTAGTTTAGCTACATTTACATTTAGAATCATTGCAAATCTTGAAGATAGACAAGTTGGTAAGTTGACATATTTCGTTATTTTCATTCATTAATGTCATATGGAAAAATATTCTAGAGTAACTCCTCTTTAAAAAAGAAAGTCTTCAAAGCTCAAAAATCTGCTGCAGCTGAATTACTTAGCTCAATTACTGAATTACTTAGCTAATAATAATAATAGTAATAATAATATTTGGTGCTCACTCACAATTATATTGTCATGTAGACATCTGGGCATTTTGACTACTGCTGTACAGTATATTTACTCCCTCACAAAGTTTGTTGTAAACAAACCAATTACAGTTCAAAAGGAACAATGATTTAATAATTATAATACCAGAAGGAATAAATAACATTCATTATTCTACATTAAAATTGTCTATAGTACAAAAAGTGGTGCAACTAAAACGTCTGATCACTTACCCAGGGATATATTATACCTGGCAGAAAGCAAAGTAAAATCTGAGAACTAACTGGGAATGTTTCTGCTTGACAACTCCTCCCATTTGATAGAAGAATTTCTATTACTGTAATGTGTGAAAGGTGATGAGTAAGAATTAGTAAATTATGTCTGTATGCTGAAAAAATAAACAAATAAGTAAATAAAATAAAAAATAAAACAGGAGTTATAAATGTTGAACAAGAAGCCATATTTACAAATTAATTTGTGATGTGAATGTAAAATGACTCGTTCCACATCATTAAGCTCTATCGTGCAAAATGATCCATGGAACATGAAACTAACTGAGAATTCATCAAAGCACTTTCAGACTGTTCCTCTGCCATTCCCTTTTTGAATGACATGATTCAGAGATGTTATTTCTACATAACTCAAATGTTTGTTAAACACACCTTAACTTGTCAGTATATCTGTACAAATTGTAAATAGCCTTTCGCTCCCAGTATTTTACCCTTGCCACCTTTAGAATTTTACCCTTGCCACCTTTAGAATTTGAGAGAGAGTATTCCAGTCAACATCGTCAAAATCTTTCTCTAAGTCTACAAATGCTAGAAATGAAGGTTTGCCTTTCCTTAATCTTCCTTCTAAGATAAGCCGTAAGGTCAGTATTGCCTGACGTGTTCCAACATTTCTACGGAATCCAAACTGATCTCCCCCGAGGTCGGCTTCTACTAGTTTTTCCATTTGTCTGTAAAGAATTCGCGTTAGTATTTTGCAGCCATGACTTATTAAACTGATAGTTCGGTAATTTTCACATTTGTCAACACCTGCTTGCTTTGGGATTGGAATTATTATATTCTTCTTGAAGTCTGAGGGTATTTCGCCTGTCTCCTACATATTGCTCACCAGATGGTAGAGTTTTGTCAGGACTGGCTCTCCCAAGGCTGTCAGTAGTTCTAATGGAATGTTGTCTACTCCGGGGGCCTTGTTTCGACTCAGGCTTTTCAGTGCTCTGTCAAACTCTTCACGCAGTATCGTATCTCCCATTTCTTCTTCATCTACATCCTCTTCCATTTCCATAATATTGTCTTCAAGTACATCGCCCTTGTATAGACCCTCTATATACTCCTTCCATCTTTCTGCTTTCCACTCTTTGCTTAGAACTGGGTTTCCATCTGAGCTCTTGATATTCATAAAGGTGGCTCTCTTTTCTCCAAAGGTCTCTTTAATTTTCCTGTAGGCAGTGTCTATCTTACCCTAGTGAGATAAGCCTCTACATCCTTACATTTGTCCTCTAGCCATCCCTGCTTAGCCATTTTGCACTTCCTGTCAATATCATTTTTGAGACGTTTGTATTCCTTTTTGCCTGCTTCATTTACTGCATTTTTATATTTTCTCCTTTCATCATTTAAATTCAGTATTTCTTCTGTTACCCAAGGGTTTCTACTAGCCCTCGTCTTTTTACCTACTTGATCCTCTGCTGCCTTCACTATTTCATCCCTCAAAGCTACCCATTCTTCTTCTACTGTGTTTCTTTCCCCCATTCCTCTCAATTGTTTCCTTATGATCTCCCTGAATCTCTGTACAACCTCTTGTTTAGTCAGTTTATCCATGTCCCATCTCCTTAAAATCCCACTTTTTTGCAGTTTCTTCAGTTTTAATCTACAGTTCATAACCAGAGTCCACATCTGCCCCTGGAAATGTCTTACAATTTAAAACCTGGTTCCTAAACCTCTGTCTTACCATTATATAATCTATCTGATACCTTCTAGTATCTCCAGGATTCTTCCATGTATACAACCTTCATTTATGATTCTTGAACCAAGTGTTAGCTATGATTAAGTTATGCTCTGTGCAAAATTATACCAGGCGGCATCCTCCTTCATTTCTTAGCCCCAATCCATATTCACCTACTATGTTTCCTTCTCTCCCTTTTCCTACACTCGAATTCCAGTCACCCATTACTATTAAATTTTCATCTCCCTTCACTACCTGAATAATTTCTTTTATCTCATCATACATTTCTTTAATTTCTTCGTCATATGCAGAGCTAGTTGGCATATAAACTTGTACTACTGTAGTAGGCATGGGCTTCGTTTCTTTCTTGCCCACTATAATACGTTCACTATGCTGTTTGTAGTAGCTTACCCGCACTCCTCTTTTCCTATTCATTATTAAACCTACTCCTGCATTACCCCTATTTGATTTTGTATTTATAATCCTATATTCACCTGACCAGAAGTCCTGTTCCTCCTACCACCGAACTTCACTAATTCCCACTATATCTAACTTTAACCTATCCATTTCCCTTTTTAAATTTTCTAACCTACCTGCCTGATTAAGGGATCTGACATTCCACGCTCTAATTCGTAGAATGCCAGTTTTCTTTCTCCTGATAATGACGTCCTCCTGAGTAGTCCCCACCCGGAGATCCGAACGGGGGACTATTTTACCTCCGGAATATTTTACCCAAGAGGACGCCATCATCAGTTAACCAGACAATAAAGTTGCATGTCCTCGGGAAAAATTACAGCTACAGTTTTCCCGTGCTTTCAGCCGTTCACAGTACCGCAACAGCAAGGCCGTTTTGGTTAGTGTTACAAGGCCAGATCATGCAATCATTCAGACTGTTGCCCCTGCAACTACTGAAAAGGCTGCTGCCCCTCTTCAGGAACTACAAGTTTGTCTGGCCTCTCAACAGATACCCCTCCGTTGTGGCTGCACCTACGGTACGGCTATCTGTATCGTTGAGACATGCAAGCCTCCCCACCAACAGCAAGGTCCATGGTTCATGGGGGGTTTGAACATGTAGCAGAAGATATTAAATTCATGAAGCTTTTATTTTTGTGCCTTTACCAATCACATGATGGTAGCATACCAATAGTCACTTCTAAATTACACACAGTGCTACAACTCAAGGGCCTGAAGTGTCCTAACTATGCTTTGTGACCTTAACATAGATGTTTTAAAAGAGACTTCTGCTTGGAAAAAACTAGTGATTGTGTTAAAATGATACAAACACACACACACACACACACACACACACGCACGAACGATCATCAGTGGGCCACAAAGCTGGCTGGAGGGATGTTTATAGTGCCTTTGATCTTGATAATAAGATAGATTGCCTGATGGGTATTTTGCAATGTAGCGTTACAATGTAACATTTCCAATAAGGATTACATGTACACAGCACCAATGCAAAAATAAAGTGGTAAGAAATCTCTTGGTAGGGGGCAAAACAGCAGACATCTGTCATCACCAAAAACATCATTCCAATGATATATACTGTGTATTGTAAGTCAACAGGTGTGTAAAGGGCACAGCAGTGTAGGGCACATGGGCTGTACCATTCTGTAGAAGAATTTATGAAGGCATAACAAAATATATTTTTAAATATTGTAAGTCTGTAGTTGATATAGTTCATTCTGCCAATGTAACCGTTATTTTGTTATTTATGAGTGTAAAACAACAAAGTTAAATGTTTTCTTAATTACTGTTAAGTTTATAGTTAATTCATTTCATTCTATATATGAAGTTGTTGTTGTTATTATTATGAGTTAATTATAATATTTAAACAAATTGTAATTATGAGTTGTTCCATATCCACATGTAGCAACACACAACAAGATTTCTGGGTTCAATAAAAAAAGAATCAAATGAACTTGTTGATCAGCTTAGAGGCATCTTTATGCAAGTGCACCTTAATTCAAAAACTTCTCCCCATTGTTGTTTGTATACTTGAGGAAATTAGCTTGCTCCTGGCTAGAATTCTTATATCTGAAGTTTGATGCCTTCTCATATATTTTGTGCTTTTTTCAATTTTGTGTCATTTACGGTGCTCTACCCTTCATCTTGTGCCAAATAATTCTGCAGAGGGTCATTCTTTGTCATCATACGTGGTCAGAGAAGACTCTTGTACTGTAGAGCAATAATTAATTTTGCTGGCAAACTGAAATTTCATTTCCATTCTTAATTGTAAATGTGGTTCATTCTTGCATTCACTCTTGGCTGTAGTTGACACAGCTGACATTAGGTATAACAATGTCAGTTGTATTTTCCACTTGATGTAACTCTTTTGTTTGAAAAGATAGAAGAAAATAATTTATTTTATCCATTATGTAATTTCGAGCATTCTAAATAGAGTAAACTCACTATATAATTTAAAACAGCATGTAAGCATTCATTGCTATTTTTAGGGTAAAAGCAGTTGCTGTTGTTGTTATAATTCAAAAGAGAAATTATTTTCCTCCTCTGAATACATAATGTGTTACAGTGCTGTTATTTCTTGTGTGTCCAATGATGATAATAAATGTTGCATCGCTATTTCTTTGTAGGTGAAGAGATTTGCAGAGGCATTCTTTGTTTTGGATAATCCACGTCAGTCTGCTGCAGGATGCTATGATGCAAACTATCAGAACTACCTTGCTGTGTCAGAGATGGTGAGGCGCTCCCGCTATCTAGCATCACTACCTCCACTGCCAGTGCAGTGCAATGAGCTGGATGGTGACATTAACACACTGCCAATAATTTTTGAGGACCAGTACCAGGACATGGCAGAGTTTGCCAGGAGACGTTCAGTAGCAGGTCGCAAAGCTGGAAGTGGTAAGATGATATCATTTAGCTTTTAGTCAGTTTATGCTGTACTGTGTTGGTTCTTACAACATTATGGAATTGTTTATATATAATGTAATTAATATGCATTCAAGAATGAAATCTTATATTGGTATTTTAAGTTTGTATAATCACAGTCTGTGTGTGTGTGTGTGTGTGTGTGTGTGTGTGTGTGTGTGTGTGTGTGTGTGTGTAAAATATATTCATGCATGCGCATGTCTGCCTTGTATAAATCAAGACAACATTCTATCTTAAATTCACATATTTGTATGGCTCGTACCCTTATTTGTGTAGTATTAGCTATACATGCCTCTGTTTACTCTGTTTTACCTGCTTTCTTTCCTAGATAATCTTATGAAAGACTTTAAACAGCATTGTGATAAATCTTTAGTCATGCATACTTTACTCATTTTTTGTGAAACATTTAAATTTTTTGCACTGTTCTTCCAATTTGTTACATGTTTAAGATTGAATAAATAGTATTACATAAGATAGTAACATTTTTTTTTAGAAGTGACCTCTGCTCATCTATTGCATAGAAGACATTAACATAAATTTTACTGACAGAAAATTATTCTATTTTTCATTGGCAGACCCATTCCTGAGTGGTACTACTGATGTGAAACCTGATCCTATTTGCCCTCCTCTACAACAACAGGAAGACTGTAGCTGCGGTATAGTTGCAATTCTGGAATCACGATCACAGAAGATTTTACCCCCCACATCACAGCAGCCTACAGTGCAGCACACACCTTCTCAGAAGCCAACTACACCTTTAGTACCTCGTTCTCTGGGTTAGTACGCATAAAGAAATTACTGCTTGATGATGAAAAGGCTAAGGAAATCATACTCTTATCATGTCATGGCTGATAATAACATCCTGGTTGTTTAGTTTCTACTGCTAGTGCCTCATTTTGGAGATGAAATGTGTTTCACTGACAAGTCATTCTAGTGATACTAAAATTATCTGCAGATCAGTTCAGCTGTCCTGTTAGTACTATGAGGAGCTGTGTAATATCCTGGCAGTGATTCATGTTTTCATGTGCCACATTATCCCAATGTTCGCAAATTATAAGACCAAAAAATGATTCTGCTGTGTCACAACTGGTATGGGATGGAGCCATTCTACCACATATTGCTAATAATTGATTTTGGTTTGTATTGTCTGTCACCATAAGTTAAATTCAACTGTGTATGTAACACCATGTAGGTGACAGCTATCTTAAGTGTGCTGCATAATACTAAGAAACCTGTGAGTGGTGAAAATTTTTTAAGAGCCCTCCTTTGAAATACTGTGCATGGCATAGGAAGCATTCTTTTAAATAGCTTCTGTTTTGGAGTAGAGGGGATGACCACTATCCAACAGTGCAAAATGATCGATTTTTCAAAAGTTGTGAATCCATTGTCGCTGTACTAGTCTTTTCAGACAACACTCCAGAGTGGAGCAACAGGGAGCAATTGCAATACTCTGTTCTACTGGGGTGATATGCTGCAACCATTTGCTCTGATTACAATAACACACAGGTAATAACAAACACAACACTTCATTACTTCAAGAATACTGGTACAGGGAAACACCTGCCATGGAGTGGCTGCACTAAGTCAGAGACACGTAGGCTGAAAGTAAATGTATTACTGAGAGCGAGGCTGGCTGAGACATACTCCGTAAGCTGTCAGCTGGCCAGTAGAGTACACTACGAAGAGGCTGTGCGCATCCGAGAGCGGAGGCCTCTGCCGGTGCACCATCTTGCGACTTCTGTGGTGTGCCATACAGTTGTGCACCCAATTCGCAGCTGTGGAGTCTTATGTGGGTCACTACACCGAGAAAAACATGATGAAGAGAAAACATTAGAGCTGCCCCACAGAGTACACAAGCACATAAACATGAAACCAATGAAGTGCTCAGTTTGTGACACTCCATAAGCTTATGCACTATGGCCTTTCAGAGCTTATATTTGTGTTTAAGGAGGGTATATCACATTTAAATTGCACTTCCACCTTTTCCAGATGATAATTGTGCAGAAATTGCAGTCCAGACTCGGCTATTGAATTACTTATACATTATTCAACATGGGCATCATGCAACAATTTAATAATTTTTTTAACATTGTCTATGTTCGTTGATTGAGAAATAAAAAAAAAAGATGTTCCATTCCCTACTTCACTCTCTTTGTGGGTGATCTCCCCCCCCCCCCCCCCCCCCCCCTCCCTGCAAAGTAGCCTATGCTCTTTCTCAGGATTCAAGCTATATCCTTACCAGATTTCGTCAAAATCAGTTCAGCAGTTTAGTCGTGAAAATAAACACTCATATAGTTACTTTCAAATTTATAATGTTAGTATGGATTACATTGCCAATATAATACATTAGTTTTGTAACAATGCCAGAAAAGGGAAGTTGCTACTCATCATATAACGGAGATGCCGAGTCGTGATAGGCACAACAAAAAGATTCACACAATTATAGCTTTCGTCCATTAAGGCCTTCGTCAGCAGTAGACACACATGTGCGCACACGCACACGAATGCAACTTGCACACATGTCTGCCATCTCAGAGAGCTGAAACTACACTCGAGCAGCAGCACCAGTGCATGGTAAGAGTGGCGACTGGGTGGGGCTAAGGAGGAGGCTGCGGCGGGGAGGGGGAGGGATAGCAGGGTAGGGGTGGTGGACAGTGAAGTGTTGCAGTTTAGACAGAGGGCAGGAGAGAAGGTGCGGAGCGGAGAGGGGCTAAATAGCAGAAAGGAGAGAAATAAAAATAAAAGAAATTAAAAGACGGGGTGTGGCAGTCAAATGACAGCGGTGTAGTGCTGGAATGGGAACAGGGAGGGGGCTGGATGGGTGAGGACAGTGACTAATGAAGGTTGAGGCAGGAGGGTAGGATGTATTGCAGGGAAAGTTCCCACCTGTGCAGTTCACGAAATCTGGTATTGGTGGGAAGGATCCAAATGGCACAGGCTGTGAAGTGGTTATTAAGGTGAGGGATATCATGTTTGGCAGCATGTTCAGCAACAGGGTGGCCCACTTGTTTTTTGGCCACATTTTGTCAGTGGCAGTTCATTCTGACAGACAGCTTGTTGGTTTTCATGCCTACATACAATGCAGTACAAGCTAAGCTGCAACCACTGGATTAACCACAAGATCTTCAATGTGTTATGGCAGGTTGGTGAGTGTGCATGTGTAGCCATGTTTCTGACTCCATTTTTACTCCTGTTAGCTGAGAAACCCAGTGTTTCCCAGGTATTTATTTATTTAAATCTTCTATCAGTTGATCACCTCCTCCTCCCTCCTCTCTATCTTGTCCTCCCCCCTCTCTGTATCCTCCTCTTCCTTCTCCTCCCCCTCCTCCTACCCATAATCTCCTCTTCCTCTCCCCTCTCTCTTTCCATCTCCTCCTCCTCCTCCTCCTCCTCCTCCTCCGCCTGGCCATCTCATCATCTCCCCACCACTTCCTCCCCCATTCTCTGTCCATCACTGTGACATCACCCCCATCCCAACCCCAGTGGCAGATTGGTGCTTGCTACCCCCCGCAATATTTATTTACAGATGGTAAGTAATAAGTGTACGAAGTTTGGCTGTAATTGATGCAGAGTCTTAGGAAAAGATGATGAGCAAGTGTGCATCACATAAACTTTTTGCACATGTACATGTCTGTATCTCTGCTGTCTTACACCATACAGCTCCAGAGACGATGTTAACTTTATCTGTGATATTTAGCTTCTTGGCTTGATCATAGGTCCCAGAACATGTTGACAAAATTACTGGCTCACTGCAGTGCTCATTCTCGTGACTCGGTGATGCACCGAGCTGTGTAAATAAATGTCAAATTTGTCTTCATACTTTTAAGAGTATTCCAAGTTGTTTAAATACAGGAAATAAACACCAGTGGGTTTTTTCTAAAAATTTTTTGATCACTTGTAATCCACACCCCACCCTTCAGTGGTAGTGGCAATCTTACTTCCACAGTATTTTTATACAAGTAATAAGTCATCCACCAAATTTGGTTGAGATGCTCCAGGTGTCCCTAAGTCATGCTTAATTATCACCCTGTTTTTAATTCCCACCCCTATGGGTTGAGGTGGATGTTAACAGCATAGTGCCTCATTACAGATAGTAAGTAACCAGTAAACCTCTGATTCTTTGAAGAACCTCCCCCCCCCCCCCCCCCCCCCCCGCCCGTCCCCGTCCCCCAAATAAAACAGCTTCAAAGCTTCAAACTTCTGATTACTTTACAAATGAGTTAACGTGTTCCGTATTTGACATTAAGGATGTAAGTGAGAAAAAATTGAAAAAGTTTTCAAATTTTGTATAGTTTAGTGCAAGTCATTAAGTGCTCCAATTCTGAAATATTGGAATAATATAATCTCAATACTTGCACATGGTGTGTTTTGCTTCTTTTGCACCCCCTCTCACACCACTTTTAGGTGATTTTTTTCAGATAGTGATATGTGTAGATAGTTTGCTCGAAATCGATCAAGTGGTTCAGGAGGAGATGTTGATCTTAATAAATAAATAAATATAAATAAATACATACATACATACCTGCATACATACATTTTTATAATCTGTAGAGATTAAATCCTTGAAGCATTTGTAGATGTTGCCTTTGTCAAAATATTCTTACATTGCACTCTTTTTTAGTAAAGAGAAACATTTGCCATGATGAAGAGTAATTAGTATACATATTACAAAATATTTATCAAAATATCAAGTTATTTGAAGATGTCTCCCCAGGATATTCTGAAATTAACCCTGGATATAATTATTTTATCACACTTTGATATATTATGGGGGAGAGAATCTCTGCAAGTCAAGTAGACCCAAAAATAATCCCATAACTCATCAGTGAGTGGAATTATGTAGAATAAATTACTTTCTTGATAGCCCCTATTGTAACGATTGTACAGCCCTTCAGAATGAAATTTCTTAGAGGAACCAGATGCTTATGCTAATGTTTGTTTTAAAAATGATATGAAAGTATGGGTCATTTAAGAAAAGTAAATTTTTTGTGCACTACAGATCAGAAGTCAGACATAATAAGTTGTGTGTGCAGTTATTAATTGACAAGAAAAATGAAATGAGATTGCTTGAAAATTTAACAGTCTACGGAAAGAAAAAGTTCAGGGCATAAGATTTTGTTCATTTAATACTAATAAGGTAGGATTTTCCCTGTCAGTATATGGTTTCAGTAAGCTGAGAAAACAGTTTTTCCAACAAGAATACAGTTGGAAACAATGAAACACATATTCCTCCAGTGCAGGATCTCCCATGTCCACAATTGTTTGTGGCTCCCATTTTTGCCTGAATTGTTGGTTTGTGAATTTTCATTTTGGGGGCATCTGAAAGTAAGGGTGTATGCAGGAAAATCGTGCACAGTATAGAACTTAAAAGATTTCATTCATCAGGAAAATGTGACAACTGATGCAAATTTTACAAAGACTAATGGTTAAATTTATGTACTGGTTTCAGATGTAAATGTGGAATGACAGACTACATGTTTTTGATATTATTTTCTGTACATAACATTTAGTGTCTGTGTCTTTAATTGCATGAATGTAACTTTTCACTCTGTGTGTGTACTTTAAAGCCATATGTTTCCTCCACTCCTCCCATTCTAAAATGCATACATCCTGTGACATAGAAGAAATGTTCTGCTTGGTAACCCATTTATTGTTTATTGCTCACTACAGCTTTCCATGTGAAAATCATTTTAATTGAGCTAGCCTTATATCCATTATTTTTCTCATAATGTGTATTGCTTTCTTTACTTTGCCTATTTGCAGGACGAGTATGTGTTTAAGCATGCAGTAACTTCTCAATATTTGTGTGTTTTCTATAAATTATAAACTAAGTGTAATGTTACTATTGTGTAGACATGTAATTGGAAAATAATGACTTATCTGTCACATTGGAATTTTGATCTCAGTTCCCATTCTTGCAGAAAAGTAATAATGAATTAAGGATGGATCTGTCTTTTCGCAAGTACACAAATTGTTGTTTTGTGTATCATCCAAGCATGTTTCACCACAGCTGTGACATCCATATATATGTAACTAAAAACAAAGATGCTGTAACTTACCAAACGAAAGCGTTGGTATGTTGATAGGAGACAATAAAAAACACACAAACACACACACAAATTTCAAGCTTTCGCAACCCAAGGTTGCTTCATCAGGAAAGAGGGAAGGAGAGGGAAAGACGAAAGGATGTGGGTTTTAAGGGAGAGGGTAAGGAGTCATTCCAATCCCGGGAGTGGAAAGACTTACCTTAGGGCCTTAGGGGGGAAAAAAGAACAGGTATACATGCGCTCGGAGACACACACACACACACACACACACACACATACACACACATCCATCCGCACATATACAGACACAGGCAGAGATATGTAAATGCAAAGAGGTTATGCAGAGATGTCATTCCAGGCGGAAACGCTTGGTGATTCTCAAAGTTTTAAACATCACTGCTTGGTTTAGTGACCATTCATAAATTAAAAGAAATGAGCCCTTGGTCACAATTTTTAGTCTTATTAACCAGGTTTCAACACTACTAAGAGTGCCTTCATCAGAATTTAAACGTTTAAAGTGGCCTATAACTTAATTATAAATTTATGAGAAAATATTTTTTATCTGAAAGTGTAAGCACTGACTAACATTACAAGATGGAGGCAGTACTTACATGTCATGTATAAAATACATAACACGCCAGAAGGGCTTTAGTCACAAATTTAAAAAAAAAAAGAAATTTTGCAACCTGTGGCTGTACAGGTACGAGCAGCCCAGAGTTGCTCACCTTCATGCATTCTTTTTAAAAAAATATTGCCACTGAAGCCCTTCTGGCCTGTTGTTTATTTTATATGTGACACGTAAGTACTGTCTCTGTCTTGTATTGTTAGTCAGTACTTACACTTTTATATAAAAAATTTTCCCATAAATTTGTAATCATGTTATAGGCCACTTTAAATGTTTTAATTATGATGAAGGCACTCTTAGTAGTGTTGAAACCTGGTTAACAGGACTAAAAATTGTGACTGAGGGCTCATTTGTTTCCGTTTTTTTTTTTTCCCTTTTTTCTTTTTTTCCCGTGATTTGATGACATTTAGATCTTTATTCATTTGTTTGTGAGAGGTAAAATAATCATTGTTTTAGTGCTATGCCATTGACAGTTCGATATAAAAATAAAAAAACAACTGTCCAAATTGCAATTTATTTACATTCTACTCGAGTCATTGGTTTCAGTTTCTGTCTCCAGTAGAACATAAATAAATAGTGATTTGGACTGTTACTTTTTATATCAAGTACAATCACTTAAGTTCCAGCATCAATTACATAAGTACTTTGAAAGTTCCTTAGCTATGCATATGGGCTAGTTTTCTTTCTGATGCTGCATTATTGCTACAATGGATGCTGCCCATGTGTACTAGGCTGCAGCTGGCCTCACTGCGGCTAAAACGCACACTTTCCATTGTGGCTGTATGCAGTTGATGAAATGCTACAATAGCTGTTTTTACATATTTTGTTAATGTTGTTCATAGACATTGTTATTGAATGCCTGTTATAATAAGCATAGAAGTGACTCACCATTGTGGGTTACGTCAGGATTTTTGTTAACACAATGTGTATCTACTGAGGTAAAGGCAATATTGTGAAAAGTCTGAAGGATATGTTGTTTTCTTCAAGCAGATGTAATCTTTGTGTTTTTAAACATGAGCATTTCATTTTATTTTCCTTCTGCTATTGACATTATCTGCCATTTCTATTTTAAAACTAATATTGAACATTTTCTTAGGTCTGCTAGGTGTTAGTGAGCAGCAGCTAGCTTGTGATGTCCTGAAGGCCACTCTAACACTGGGACCACACAGGGGTCGGCAGATGCCAGCCTCTGTAGCAACTTCTGGGGGAACACTTCCGTCACACCGTGGGGCCTCTGACAGTGAAGGGCTGCCTGGTACCAGAGCAGCTTTGCCAACACGACACAGCAAATCATTGGACCAACTGAAGACAACTGGTACATCAACAGTGCCTCAACCCGTGGTATCTGTATGCCCCATTCCATCGCAACCGAAACTGGTGCCAAATGCCGCAACACGGCGAGTGGCAGTTGGAAGGTGGACAGCTGCTGACACATCTACTGCACTGCCAACCACTTCTTCGTCTGCCCCCAATCCTTCTCTGGGTGTTCCTCACATTCTCGGTGTAACACGGTCCTCGTCCACACAGATACGGCGCGAGAGAAGTGTCGACTGCTTGGAGTTACCGGCAGTAGGTGCGGGGCGATCTACTGCACCGACTGTCCCTCCTCCAATGCCTGCAACATTGCCACTCCCTCCGGGCCACGGTCTTAAAGAAAAACTGAAAAATAATCTCCGCTTAGAACTTAAAGTGGCTGACACAGAAGTGGTTGGTACTTCTCCCTCCACAGAGTCTGGTGATTCGGTTGCCAATAGTGCATTTAAGAGGTTGGAGCAGAGTGCAAGTGTGCCTTTTAATCTCAGTGAAACCACAGACCTAACAATGAAGCAATCGAGAAGTACGCCGTCAGTTCCGAGTGTTGCAGTGTCGCAACGTGATCAGAGGATTCCAGATGACATCGAGCCTCTGCGGTTCACGGCCAGTACCGGTGGCTCGATGCCCGATTTAGCAGGACCCCTTCCACCGACGATATCTCCTCCGAAAGACACCCCGTCTGAACCGGAGAAGTTGCCACGGACTCCTGCAGGACCTACAGAGCTCAGCAAGATAGAAGTGGGATTGTACAGTTCAGCAGACCCAGCCTTGATTTCTGTAGAGTCAAGTTTAGTCGAGCCAGTTCCAGCAAGTGTGAGACCGAAACCTCGTTCCCCAGGAAAATCACCTTTGTGCCCTTCTCTGTCCTCACCTCCCTCCTCTTCTCTTTCTGACATAACATCTGAACAGAGTGGATGGGTGTCTAACTCTAGTGGAAGAACATCTGGTGATACATCCAGTGGTCAGTTGAGTCCAGAAGGAAGTGATTTTGTTCCTAAAATTTGTATAGAACGTCGTTTGTCTAGCAAGCAACATCGAGTAGTGAACGGTGATCAGCTGCGTGCCAGATTGCAGGAGCTGGCAGAGCCTTTAGATTCCAAACCGCCCTCAGTGGAACATCCTTACGAAGAGCTTAGATTGCCTCCACCAAAACAATTCCGGGATGATCCTCCACCACCAGAACCTTTCAGAGATCCTCCGCCGCCTCCTCCTCCACGACCTGTTCCCTCTATGACGAGGATCAAGCCTAAGACCTCACCCCCACTGCCAATTGACAATCTTCTTTATCATGTGTATGAAAGTGTGAAAGAAGTTGAAAAGAAATCCTTAGAACCAAATGTGCGGATTTTGAGTGAAAAAGAAACTGAGAAAGATAAATTAGTGAAAGAGAGAGAGATACAGTCCCAAGCTCAAAGTGCATCCTCAAAAGTAGAACCAATAGCAAGCAAAAAAACACCGTCTCCAAAGTAAGTGTTGTTTACTTGTGAAAAAAATGTTTTCTTTATTGTTTACTTGGGAAGATGTGTGTTTTGGAATGGTAAGTATATGTCTAAAAACAAAGTGTATGTGGTTTCAGCCTTTGAAGTTGGGGCAAACAGTAACATCAGAAGAAGGTGAATGAACTTAGAGTTATATAATATTTGTGAGTTATTCATCTAAGTACTTATGACAGACTGAAAGTATTGAAATATTGACACACAAATTATTACTTAACTGATCAGGGCAAAAATAGTAAGTTATTAAAATAATGCTGCCAGTTGCTTTCGAATGATACATGTCTATCCCTCATTATTTTTTAATTGTCAGTCTTATTCGCCTTTGAGGTCATATTTATATACAATGTCGTGCCAGTCTGTTACTAATTGCTCTCAAGTTGTTTGTATAGGTGTTTCATACTTTCTTACTTTTCAAATACAAATTTATTTCTGATTTACCTTTACAGCAATAAAATTTGTTACTTATTCATTTCTAAGTTAACAATGTTACTTGGGCTTTGTCAGCTGACTTTCGAATCATCTACTTTCTTCCTGTTCACTTATGCATCTATACCAGAGGAACACATTAATCCCCAAAATATTTTCAGGAGATGTAGTATCTATTGGCAGTGAAGTATCATTGAACTAGTGTTACTGCTTGGTGTAATGTAAATGAACATGAGTCTTCTTAAAGTGATTTTGTTGTGAATTACAATCAATATTTAGATAGAGTTTTGGGTTTATTATCTATTTACAGCCAAAGTAAGTAAACATAGCAGTCCAATCTAAAATGACATCTTTATTTCTTACATTTTCTATAAGTAATGAAAGCATTCAACTAACGTATTAATGTTTATGATGGCACATTGGTTATGGTGGCCTTTGTTTATGGGCTTTGTTATTTTTTATGATAATAAGTTTATCTGATTTGTATCTTTAGCACTTTGAGAAAATTTCATTTCAGAATCACCAAGACCTACTGGAAAAATAAATAAATTTATTTGCTTCCAGAATGTAACAAAACATGCATGATCTTAACTTATAACATTTTGCATATAATTCTAACAATGTAATGAAAAATATAGATTGCTACTCATCAAATAGTGGAGCCGTTGAGCTGCATTCAGGCATAACAAAAAGATAAATAAGCTTTCAGCCATAAGTCCATTTTCTGAATTAGACAACATACACACACACATTCACACAAATGCAACTTGCACTGACGCATGACCACTGTCTCTGGCTGCCAAGGTCAGTCTTTCCATCTGACCCAACTTCTCAACTCATACACATTATTGACTAGTGTTCCTGTCCACTTAATTAATTTCTTTACAGCATTTCCAGTAATTCCTGCAAGTGGTTTGGACCTTGTGCACCACCACAGAATAAATACAGAGAGGTCCATTGATAGTGACTGGGCCAAATATCTCATGAAATAAGCATCAAATGAAAAAACTACAAAGAACAAAACTTGTCTAGCTTGAAGGGGGAAACCAGATGGGGCTATGGTTGGCTGGCTAGATGGCGCTGCCATAGGTCAAACGGATTTCAACTGCGTTTTTTTTTTTTAAATAGGAACCCCCATTTTTTATTACATATTCGTGTAGTACATAAAGAAATTTGAATGTTTTAGTTGGACCACTTTTTTCACTTTGTGATAGATGGCACTGTAATAGTCACAAACATGTGGCTCACAATTCTGGATGAACAGTTGGTAACAGGTAGGTTTTTAAAATTAAAATACAGAACATAGGTATGTTTGAACATTTTATGGCGATGTACTTCAAACATGATGGATTTCCGGTACATAGCTCGTGTGTGGTTGAAGCGGTATTGAATAGCATAGTTCATGACAGGTGCATTGGTCACCGAAGCACCATACCATGGCCTGCACGTTCACTGGATCTGACGTCCCCGGGTTTCTTTCTGTGGGGAAAGTTGAAGGATAATTGCTATCGTGATCCACCAACAACACCTGACAACATCCATTAGCACATTGTCAATGCATGTGCGAACATTACCGAAGGCGAACGACTCGCTGTTGAGAGGAATGTCGTTACACGTACTGCCAAATGCATTGAGGTTGACGGACATCATTTTGAGCATTTATTGCATTAATGTGGTATTTACAGGTAATCATGCTGTAACAGCATGCGTTCTCAGAAATGATAAGTTTGCAAAGGTACATGTATCACATTGGAACAACCAAAATAAAATGTTCAAACGTACCTATGTTCTGTATTTTAATTTAAATACCTACCTGTTACCAACTGTCCATCTAAAATTGTGAGCCATATGTTTGTGACTATTACAGTGCCATTTATCACAAAGCGAAAGAAGTGGCCCAACGAAAACATTAAAATTTATTTACGTACTACACAAATATGTAACAAAAAATGGGTGTCCCTGTTTTAAAAAACGCAGTTTATATCCATTTGACCTATGGCAGCACCATCTAGCGGGCCAACCATAGCGCCTTCTGGTTTCCCTCTTCAAGCTAGACAAGTTTTTTCTTTGTAGTTTTATCGTTTGACACTTATTTCGTGAGATATTTGGCCCAGTCATGATCAGTCAACCCCCTGTATATATATACCTAATTATACTCAATAATACGTAATTTACTTCCAAACCATAACCTAAAATTTTCAACGCTTTCAACATAACCGCTGCTATAAAATCCATTGTTCCAAGTTTACAAACATTTCGTGTAAACTCGTGAATACTATTTCACAGCTTCAGTTCCTTTCACCCATTACACAACCATCTCAGTTTTTTCCAACAACTTTCGTTTTATTTCCATTCCCGTTTTTCCCACATAACCGATCATTTTTTAGCAGCTTCCCACAGGTTTACACGTTATTATTTCTACATCAAACAATTGTTAGCCTCATTCTCATAACCTGCCAGTACATAACCAGTCCTTTGAATACATTTACACACATATTCTTCGAGATTTTATTCGAAAATTTTTTCGAATTTTATTTTTTCGAATTTTTTTTTTTTTTCCGAAATTTTCTTGAATTTCCCCACCCTTTAACGTGATCTGGAGACAACATAACTACCCAACCTTTGCACCTATTGTTGTTCAGCAACCTAAGTTCTGCACATGATCAACATAGCTCATCTCAAACCAACACTTTTTCGACTTTTTTCACACCTTTATCTCTCCCTATATAAATCTCTATTTACTTTCACTTTAACCTCATATTACCCTTTCCACCTACTAATACCATGTCAACCTCACAACATCCCTACAACGACCCCATTAAATTTTATTTACATTCCCTCCGCAAACATGCCTTCACCCTAGCCAGATTACGCTCCCATATTTTATTTACTTAGGCTTATATATATATATTAAAAACAAAGATTCCAAGACTTACCAAGCGGGAAAGCGCCGGCAGACAGGCACATGAACAAAACACACACACAGAATTACTAGCTTTCGCAACCGATGGTTGCTTCTTCAGGAAGGAGAGGGAAAGACGAAAGGATGTGGGTTTTAAGGGAGAGGGTAAGGAGTCATTCCAATCCCGGGAGCGGAAAGACTTCCCTTAGGGGAAAAAATGGACAGGTGTACACTCGCACACACACACACACACACACACACACACACACACACACACACACACACACACACACACACACACACACATATCCATCCGCACATACACAGACACAAGCAGACATATTTAAAGGCAAAGAGTAAGGGCAGAGATGTCAGTCGAGGCGGAAGTACAGAGGCAAAGAAGTTGTTGAAAGACAGGTGAGGTATGAGCGGCGGCAACTTGAAATTAGCGGAGGTTGAGGCCTGGCGGATATCGAGAAGAGAGGATATACTGAAGGGCAAGTTCCCATCTCTGGAGTTCGGATAGGTTGGTGTTGGTGGGAAGTATCCAGAGAGAGCCACATTCAAGGTCTGATCCAGTCCCGGGAAGTATTCTCTCAAATGTGGCTCTCCAGCAGGGATACGACTTCCTAAAATCCTGCCCCAAAATGAGATCCATCCTTCATGAAATCCTCCCCACTCCACCAAGAGTGTCTTTCTGGCGTCCACCTAACCTTCGTAACCTCTTGGTTCATCCCTATGAAATCCCCAAACCACCTTCCCTACCCTCTGGCTCCTACCCTTGCAACCGCCCCCGGTGTAAAACCTGTCCTATGCACCCTCCCACCACCACCTACTCCAGTCCTGTAACCCGGAAGGTGTACACGATCAAAGGGAGAGCCACGTGTGAAAGCACCCACGTGATTTACCAACTGACCTGGCTGCACTGTGACGTTTTCTATGTGGGAATGACCACCAACAAACTGTCCATTCGCATGAATGGACACAGGCAGACAGTGTTTGTCGGTAATGAGGATCACACTGTGGCTAAACATGCCTTGATGCACGGCCAGCACATCTTGGCACAGTGTTACACCGTCCGAGTTATCTGGATACTTGCCACCAACACCAACCTATCCGAACTCGGGAGATGGGAACTTGCCCTTCAGTATATCCTCTCTTCTCGATATCCACCAGGCCTCAACCTCCGCTAATTTCAAGTTGCCGCCGCTCATACCTCACCTGTCTTTCAACAACTTCTTTGCCTCTGTACTTCCGCCTCGACTGACATCTCTGCCCTTACTCTTTGCCTTTAAATATGTCTGCTTGTGTCTATGTATGTGCGGATGGATATGTGTGTGTGTGTGTGTGTGTGTGTGTGTGTGTGTGTGTGTGTGTGTGTGTGTGTGTGTGTGTGCGAGTGTACACCTGTCCATTTTTTCCCCTAAGGGAAGTCTTTCCGCTCCCGGGATTGGAATGACTCCTTACCCTCTCCCTTAAAACCCACATCCTTTCGTCTTTCCCTCTCCTTCCTGAAGAAGCAACCATCGGTTGCGAAAGCTAGTAATTCTGTGTGTGTGTGTTTGTGTGTTTTGTTCACGTGCCTGTCTGCCGGCGCTTTCCCGCTTGGTAAGTCTTGGAATCTTTGTTTTTAATATATTTTTCCCATGTGGAAGTTTCTTTGATGTAAATAAAATAGAAAGAAACTTCCACACGGGAAAAATATATTAAAAACAAAGATTCCAAGACTTATCAAGCGGGAAAGCGCCGGCAGACAGGCACATGAACAAAACACACACACAGAATTACTAGCTTTCGCAACCGATGGTTGCTTCTTCAGGAAGGAGAGGGAAAGACGAAAGGATGTGGGTTTTAAGGGAGAGGGTAAGGAGTCATACACACACACACACACACACACACACACACACACACACACACACATCCATCCGCACATACACAGACACAAGCAGACACTACAAATTTTGTTGTTCTCATTCTGGAACTTCTTGTGCCTCTGCTGTTGCTATGGTCATGCATGATTTCAGGTTATTATGTATTCATCAGATATGTCTCTAGTAGAGTTAAGAAATTTCCACTGGGGTAATCATTTGCCATATCAACAACAGTATACCATGGTGCACCCTGCCAAAAGCACTGGAAAGATTTAAAAAGACTATTTCTCGTGTTCTTTCATCAATATTTTGTGGAGCCTTATGTATAAACTGTACTGCTGCTGACATTGTGCTCTTCCTTCTTCTAAACCATGCTGGAAACCCTCATGTGTATCCTTACTGTTATAATATTTTTCAGAAAGTTTACTGAAGATTGAAATTAGGACAACAGGTTTATAGTTTTGTAAAAGTTTACTGGAAAAATTTTATCGCACCCTCTTGATTGTTTGTTCTGTAGGATGTTTATCAACTGAAGGACACCTCAGGACTCTCTCGCAAATGCAGTCAGTTCTGTAGCTGTTGAGTCTATGGTGCACTGTTTATTGTACAAATGGCACTCTCTTCACCATCTGTAAAAATAATCATTCAGAAGCTTACTCTCTCTGATTGGCACACTTACTTGTTTATTGGAACAATTATTTCTGTATTATTGATTTTATTTGTAGGTGGATTGTCTTCAAGTGCCTCAGCTATCAGTTTCAATCATCTGATCATCATCATCAGGTATCATAAAATTATTTACTGCAGCCTGTATGACAATATTCTTACTGTGGTGCTAAATAAAAAGAAAACCACCATGCAACACTGCCATAAATAGTAAAATGCACTTCTATAGTTAATTGATCTTTGTACCATGTCATAATAAGATTCTGACCTCCTGTGTAAAATGCATTGTGCGAACTTGAGTGCATTCCACACAGATGGGTACAATTTGCTTTTATTCCATTTGCTATACAGTTTTGTTGTATGGGGAACCAACCTTTGTCACAGAGGTGTCAGTCTCAGATCGTGTCTAGTTGGCTGATGTTTTACTTTGTAGTTACAATATATATTGGCATTGGAGGAATAATATGTGGTATTCTGTCTTAAACAGTGGTTTACAGTTTTCTTTTTGTTGTAAAACAGAATTGTGCAAGCTACTTTCCTTTGGAGTTTAAACATGTTTACTGACTATGGTCCTTGACCCCCCCAAAAAAAAGAGAAAGAAAGAAAGAAAGAAATCCATAGCTGAGGAACAAGTGAAAGAGATCATTGCACTTAAAGGTACTGATATGTACTATATTTCTTATTGATGTACTCACAAAACGTACTTCACTCAGTTTGGTAATGTCATGTCAATGTGATATTCCCATTTGTTTGTGTCGGCAATGGGAACTGGTAGGAATCTGTTTCATCAAAAATTCAACATGGTTATCACTTTGTGATACTGTGGGAACCAATGGTGTTTTGTTCTGAGTGAGTGGAAATGTAGGCCAGCTGTCTTCTTGACATTAAGGAGCAGTCTGTTTGATTTAATCCATTAGTTTTCTTAAGCATTGCTTCCATTCAGCTCAGTCTGGACTAGAATTGCTAGGTATAGTCAGGATGTTTGATGGGGAAGGGAGTGGAAAAGTAGAGAAGTAGAGGAGGCTAATTGGTGTGTTGGTGGAATAGATGGCTGTGTAATGCTGCAGTGGGAGCAGGGAAGGGACTAGCAAAGGTTGAAGCTGGGGGGAGGGGGGGGGGGGGGGCATTAAGGCAACTAGGATATATTTAAGGGAGGGTTCCCAACTGTGCAACTCAGAAAAGCTCATCTTGGTAGGAAGGACTGTGGTGGTGCAGGCTCTGAAGCAGTCACTGAACTTACGCATGTTGTGTTAGGCAGCATGTTCAGCAACTGGGTGGTCTTGCTGTCTCTTGGCAACAGTGTGCTTCACTTCAATGACTACTTCACATCCTGTGCCATTTGGCTCCTTCCTATCAACATTAGTTTTTCTGAATAATGTAGGTGGGAACTCTCCCTGCAATATACTCTACACTCCTATAACCCACCTGGTCTCAGCCTTCAGTGACTCCTGTCCTTCACCTACTTATCTCCTTCCCTGCTCCCCTTACAGCACTAAACTGCCTTCTAGTCTACCAAGTCTTCTCTAATTCTCTCCTTTTCCACTTGCCTTTGCCCCCTCCCTCTGTCCCTTCAAACATCCTGACTGCATGTAGCATCCCTACTCTGTCCCCACCATCCCCCTTCACGCTCCCCGAAGCAGCAATACACCTCCCCCCCCCCCCCATCCCCACTCTGCTATATTTCCCTCTCCCTGCCCCAGCCTTGTCCTTACCCCCTCCACCCACAGATTGCTTCTCCCATTGCTATACACAATTCAGCCTCAGCAACAAGAGACAGTGGTCATATGTGTGTGAGTTGTGCTTGTATGAATGTGTGTGTGTTGTTTTTACTTTAAAAGAATGCCTTTTGGCCAAAAGCTTAAATGTATTGCAGTCTTTTTGTTGTGAGTTTCTGTGACTCAATGTCTGCTCTATATGGTGAGAAGAAACCTATCCTTTTCATAATATTGTCATTATTCCATCCTGGATTTTTCATTGTTTGATATGAGAATCAAGGTATCAACAGCAAAGAAAGAGGTTCTGTTCGTGGATAAGCTTAATGGAAGGTCAGTTATTTATGGCAAGAACAATAAGGGGCTTAAGACCGAGCCTAATGAAATACCATATTGTATGGTTTCTATGGATGAATGTGCATGACTGGCAATTCCTGCAGGCATGATATCATTTATTTGGGCATATTGTTCTCAATTTTTAGAGGAACAATTTTGACAGTTTTTGTTTCATAGAAATAAATCTTTTGCAGTAAGCTAGTGTGATTAAGCTTGGCAAAGGACTTTATGAGAGTAAGAAAAATATCCATGGCTGGTACTTTCTTGTCAATAACACTTGAACTCTACGAATTCATGTATTACATCAGCTGTGGTTTTAGTTTCTTGGAAGTCAGACTGAGCAGGTGACAAATTTTTCTTTTCCTAGGCAATGAAATTAATCTTATAGCCAAGGTCTATTCAAATATTTTCGTGGATACTGCGAGTACTGCAATTGGCCATAGCCAGTAATATCTTCTTTACTCCCATTTTCGTGAATCAGGATATCATCAACCATCTCAGCAACTAAGCTTTGAGTGTAAAAGCTTACAATGTTTTGATTGTGTTTCGATTGCATACAAACTGTAGAGTTATTGTCAGGTATCCACCTATGTAAAGTCACTGATATAAGATAATGATTGAGTGCTCAGCGTTCGTACCATACCTCGAGTGATAGAGATTGGATGAGTTACACACATAGGGCCTTTTTAGGGTGTACTGCACTGTCACTTGTGGAACTAACAGCCACTTAGTTGTTGCATTTGATGACTCCTATAGTGTTTTTAGACTGCTGCACAGAAATCAGAGATGCTACGTTGGAGGGTGCTGATACTGTGTCCTTACCAGCTCAATAAATGGATGTTGCCTTCTATCTGAATGAAGGCCACTCCATCTGCAAACAAGATTAATTACAATCAAATATCTATATCTACATCTACATCTACATCTTCATAGATACTGCTCAAGCTACCATATGGTGCATGGCGGAGGGTGCCCTGTGGCATTACTTGTCATATCCTTTCCTGTTCCATTCGCAAATAGAGAGAGGAGAAACTGACTGTTTGTATGCCTCCATATAAGCCCTAATTTCTCATATCGTATCTTTGTGGGCCTTACACACAATCTATGTTGGCGGTAGTAGAATCGTTTGGCAGTCAGCTCCAAATACTGGTTCTCTAAATTTTCTCAATAGTATATCTTGACACGGACATTTCGTTCCCTCCAGGGATTTTCATTTGAGTTTCCAAAGCACCTCCATAACATTTTTGTGTTCTTTGAACCTCCCAGTAACAAATTATGCAGCCTGCATTTGAATTGCTTCAGTGCTTTTCTTCAGTCTGGCCTGGTACGGATCCCACACACTCGAGCAGTACTCCAGAACTCTAGAATATGTTGCACCAGCATCCTATATGTGGTCTCCCAGTGAACCACTGTTTCCTAAAATTCTCCCAATGAAGCCGAGTAGACCATCTGTCCTCCCTACTACAGTTCCCACATGCTCATTCCACCTCATATCGCTTTGCAACATTATGCCCAGATATTTTCAACTTGACTGTGTCAAGCAGGGCACTAGTAATACTATATCTGAAAATTACAGGTTTGGTCTTCCTATATATCAGCATTTGCTTACATTTTTCCACATTTAGGGTTAGCTGTCATACATCACACCAGCTAGAAATTTTGTCAACGTTGTCTTGTATCTTCCTACAGCCACTCAACTTCGACCCCTTACTATACACCATGGCATCATCATCCAACAACCACAGATTGCTGCCCACCCTGTTAGCCCAATCATTTATTTATATAGAGAACAACAGCAGTCCTATCACACTTCCCTTGGGCACTTCACACAGTACCGTTGTATATGATGAACACTCGCCATTGAGGATAATTTACTGTTTCATTATTTAAGAAGTCTTTGAACCACTCACATATCTGTGAACTTATTCCTTATGATCATACCCTTAACTGACTGCATTGGTGCACTGTGTCAAATGCTTTCCAGGACTCTAAAAATATGGAATCTGTCTGTTGCCCTTCATCCATCTTCTCAGTATGTCATGTGAGAAAAGGGCAAACTCAGTTTCACATGAGTGATGCTTTCTAAAACCATGCTGATTCATGGACATAAGCTTCTCAGTCCCAAGAAAGTTTATTATATTTGAAATGAAAATATGTTCAAGGATTTTGTAGCGAACAAAAGTTAGGTATATTGGTCTGTAATTTTGCGGGTCTGTTCTTTTGCCTTTCTTATGTACTGGAGTCATGTGCGCATTTTTCCAGTCTCTTGGGACCTCAAAGAGGGTTTTCCAAAACCCAGACATTGTGCCCAGAATTTCACTTTCACCTAATTTGATAATATGCTTATTATTAAGTTACTGCGACTTAACATGACATCTGGATAAACTATTTATTTCATTTGATCAGTATGCAAAGGTCCAAATTGATATTTATTATTATTTACTTATTCTCTTTGTAAGTTTAAGTTATTTTATTCAAGCATGTCACACTTTTAATTGTAGTGCACCTATGAAAAACATAGCTGATTTACTATTTGGGTAAAGAAAGTACTCTAAACTTAAAAACAGGTGCCATTAGTGTAGTGAATTTAAAACAGTTTCCTGTGTGTAGCTCTGTGTAAAAACGATTTGCATTAGACGTTCTCCCAGGCCAAAATTCTGAATATTCATTTTATCTTATTCAGATGATCATCGTAAGATAACAATTCCTATCTATCTATTCTCTCCATGTCAAAATATGTGAAATTCGTATAGTTTGCAAATTGTAGTGGCAATTCTTCATACACAGTTCCAAATTGGTTATGGATTTTACTGTACAAGACTGTACATCACAAGATACCATCACTATATTATTGTTCCAATATGTTTAAATCAGGTACCCATAATCAGTGACCTTTCTCCAATTATATTATAAAACATAAGTAAGTGGTCCCGACAGTCGGGATACCAGTTACTTTGGAATAAGGCTGGGCATCTCGGACATATTCTGAGTCGTGGTCACCTTTGTGCTCATACGGCAAAGACTACCAAATCCTCAGGTTAGTCCCTCAACCGTTAGGGGTAAAACCCAATGGGACTCGGGGCAAGTAAGGCTAGCAACCTGCTTCCCTGGTACTTTAAATATGATGCTGGCAACAATCAGAGCAAAATGCCTCGGACCTTTGGAGGTGACGGAGTCCCACCTCTAACTGACAAACCAGGGACTCCTAAGATACGACTTGGCAAACAAATGGTAATGAGATGGGGAGCTATTAATATCAATGTGGGCTACTCTGGGAAGAAGGTAGAGCTGGCAGAGGCTGCAAGTAAGATGGGGCTGGACGTTTTAGCTGTTAGTGACATTCGGGTAAGGGGTGAGAAAGAAGAGGAAGTGGGAGAATACAAGGTCTACCTGTCAGGAGTCAAAGCAGGAATAGCACAATGGGATGTAGGGCTTTACATTAGGAAAGAAATGGAATCCAGCGTAGTTGCAGTAAGGTATGTAAATGAATGACTGATGTGGATAGATTTGACAGTGTCTAGCAAGAAAATTAGGATTGTGTCGGTATATTCGCATTGCGAAGGGACAGATCAAGATAAGATGGATAGTTTTTATGAGGCACTCAGTGATGTAGTTGTTAGAGTAAAGGACAAGGACAGTGTTCTGCTCATGGGCGATTTTAACGCCAGGATTGGAAATCGAACAGAAGGTCTTGAAAAAGTTATGGGTAAATTTGGAGAGGATATGGAGGCCAACAGGAACAGGAAACAACTCTTGGATTTCTGTGCCAGTAAGGGCTTAGTAATCACAAACTCCTTTTTTAAACATAAGAACATTCACCGGTAATCTTGGGAACCCGGGGGAACCAGATCAGTCATTGACTATATAATAACAGATCAGGAATTCAGGAAGGCTGTGAAGGACACACGTGTATTCAGGGGATTCTTTGATGACACTGATCATTATTTAATCTGCAGTGAAATTGGGATTGAGAGACAGAAAATGCAGGAGGTCAGGTCCATATGTAGGAGGATAAGAGTGGAGAAACTTCAGGATAAGGAAATCGGGCACAAGTACATGACAGCGATCTCAGAAAGGTACCAGTTAGTTGAATGTGGTCAATTACAGTCATTGGAAAAGGAATGGACAAGGTACAAGGACACAGTACTAGAAGTGGCTAAAGAATGTCTTGGAACAGTAGTGTGTAAAAGCAGGAAGAAGCAAACAGCTTGGTGGAATGACACAGTCAAGGCAGCTTGTAAAAGGAAAAAGAAGGCGCATCAAAAATGGCTACATACTAGAACTCAGGTAGACAGAGAAAGTTATGTTGAAGAAAGAAACAAAGCCAAACAGATAATTGCAGCATCCAAGAAGAAATCTTGGGAAGACTTTGGAAACAGGTTGGAGACTAAGCGTCAAGCTGCTGGAAAACCATTCTGGAGTGTAATTAGCAGTCTTCGAAAAGGAGGTAAGAAGGAAATGACAAGTATTTTGGACAGGTCAGGAAAACTGCTGGTGAATCCTGTGGATGCCTTGGGCAGATAGAGGGAATATTTTGAAGAGCTGCTCAACGTAGGTGAAAATGCGATCAGTAATGTTTCAGATTTCGAGGTAGAATGGGATAGGAATGATGATGGAAATAGGATCACATTTGAGGAAGTGGAGAAAATGGTCAACAGACTGCAGTGCAATAAAGCAGCTGGGGTGGATGAAATTAAGTCAGAACTCATCAAATACAGTGGAACATCAGGTCTTAAATGGCTACACAGGATAATTGAAATGGCCTGGGAGTCGGGACAGGTTCCATCAGACTGGACAAAAGCAGTAATCACACCAATCTTTAAACATGGAAACAGAAAAGATTGTAACAGCTGCAGAGGTATCTCTTTAATCAGTGTTGTGGGTAAAATCTTCTCAGGTATTGTTGAAAGGAAAGTGCGAGTATTAGTTGAGGACAAATTGGATGAAAATCAGTGTGGGTTTAGGCCTCTTAGAGGTTGTCAGGACCAGATCTTTAGCTTATGGCAAATAATGGAGAAGTGTTATGAGTGGAACAGGGAATTATATCTATGCTTTATAGATCTAGAAAAGGCATATGTCCGGGTTCCTAGAAGGAAGTTATTGTCTGTTCTTCGAGATTATGGAATAGGAGGGAAACTTTTGCAAGCAATTAAAGGTCTTTACATGGATAGTCAGGCAGCAGTTAGGGTTGACGGTAAATTGAGTTCATGGTTCAGAGTAGTTTCAGAGGTAAGACAAGGCTGCAACCTGTCGCCACTGTTGTTCATATTATTTATGGCTCATATGTTGAAAACAATAGACTGGCTGGGTGAGATTAAGATATGTGAACACAAAATAAGCAGTCTTGCATATGCGGATGACCAGATGACTTAGGTGTGATAGCAGATTCGATTGAAAGTTTGCAAAGTAATATTTCAGAGCTAGATCAGAAATGTGAGGAGTATGGTATGAAGATTAGCATCTCCAAAACGAAAGTAATATCAGTGGGAAAGAAATATAAACGGATTGAGTGCCAAATAGGAGGAACAAAGTTAGAACAGGTGGACGGTTTCAAGTACTTAGGATGCATATTCTCACAGGATGGCAACATAGTGAAAGAACTGGAAGCAAGGTGTAGAAAAGTTAATGCAGTGAGTGCTCAGCTACGATCTACTCTCTTCTGCAAGAAGGAAGTCAGTACCAAGACTAAGTTATCTGTGCACCGTTCAATCTTTCGACTAATTTTGTTGTATGGGAGCGAAAGCTGGGTGGATTCAGGTTACCTTATCAACAAGGTTGAGGTTACGGATATGAAAGTAGCTAGGATGATTGCAGGTACTAAGAGATGGGAACAATGGCAGGAGGGTGTCCACAATGAGGAAATCAAAGACAAACTGGGAATAAACTCTGTAGATGTAGCAGTCAGGGCGAACAGGCTTAGATGGTGGGGTCATGTTACGTGCATGGGAGAAGCAAGGTTACCCAAGAGACTCATGGGTTCAACAGTAGAGGGTAGGAGGAGTCGGGGCAGACCAAGGAGAAGGTACCTGGATTTAGTTAAGAATGATTTTGAAGTAATAGGTTTAACATCAGAAGAGGCACCAATGTTAGCAATGAATAGGGGAACATGGAGGAATTTTATAAGGGGGCTATGCTCCAGACTGAACGCTGAAAGGCATAATCAGTCTTAAATGATGATGATACTCACCAAAATGCAGAAGCGTTGTTGTTGATAGGCACACACAAAAAAGAAAATCTGCTTAATAATTTTTTGAGATAGATTACAAGTAAACACACACACACACACACACACACACACCACACACACACACACACACTTAAGTCCCTGCATGATTGTGAAGACACAATGCCTGTGCTCTATTTTGCCAAGTGAACTAGGCTGGGTTTCTTGCGTGGGGCAGGTAAAGAGTAAGATAGGGAGAATTGTTCAGGGTGCGTGATTAGTAGCTAGGAGAGAGGCAGTCTGTTTGCCGGCTGGGAAAGTGCGGGAGGGTGTAGCAGGTGAACGGATTCGGAATGTGATGCACAGTTGTCAGAGCCAGGGAGGAGTGGCTCACGCTGAAGGTGACGCAAATTGGGAGGGGGTGAGTAGACTGAATAAGGAGAGCAGTCTGGTGGAGGGTGGAGGGCAGTGGGTTACAAGAGATTGAAACTAGGGCAAATACAGTAGCAAAGGATGTGCTGCAAGAATAACTCACATGTGTGAATTTAGGAGAAGCTATTGGTGGGGGCAAGTATCCAGATGGCAAGGTTTGTCATGCAGCCATTGAAATTGAGCATATCATGCTTGGCTGCATGGTGGGCCACTGTATGGTCAACTTTGTTCTTGGCAGCAAGTTGTTAGTGGCCATTAATCCTTATTGACAGCTAGTTGGTAGTCATACAGATGTAAAAAGCTCTGCAGTATTTGCAGCAGAGTTGGTATATGACATGGCTGCTTTCACAAATGGTTGAGCGTGTGATGGAGTAGGATAAGCCTATGACAAGACTGGAGTGGATTTGACAGATCTTGCACCTTGTACTTCAACAGGCGTCATGTAGGTTGGGTAGTTGACGGAACTCCAATTTAGGAGGGATGGGAAGGATTTAGGGTAGGATGTCCCCATTTCAGAACATGAGAGATTATCAAAGCCCTTAAGAAAGGTATGGTTTAGTGTGTCTGCTGATTAGTCAAGCTTCTGCATTTTGGTAAGTAGTTCCTTTACTCCAAGATATTCACATTCTTTCCTACAAAATTAGAATATCTTCAGAATACTTGTGTTTTTATGCTGTTTTCATGTGAGCAATGTCTTCAGATCTTTTTCGTAAAATAATTGGCTACTGGAGGAAACAAAGGACTTCTCATGGTAACCTGTCTGATCATAAAAGTTGCAACTGAAAAATATGTGGAGGAGATACACGGTTTAAAAAAGATAAAAAGATTTAGTTACATTTTGTTTGGTATGTAAGTCCTGTGTCCATATTGCAGGGCGCCAGCTGTCGATCAGCCATGTTCCTGCCCAGTGCCTTCATCACTCCCTGGTCCACCGCCGGCACCGGCACCGACACAAACTCCAGCACCTCAGCTGCCTCAAGCACCAGCAGCTTTGTTGGCTCCAGCACCCCTACCATCCTCTGACAGGACGTGTGAGTGCTACTCCAAGGATGGGGAGGAACGCTTAAGGCAGAAGTTGGTCTCTTCCATCGCAGATGAAGAACTGAGCTTCATCAAATTCAAAGAAGATTTTAAAAGGCAGATGAACTTCACAGGGATGATTTACAGGTTATATACGCTGATAATGAAACTGTGCAGTTATATTAATTCTCAGTTTTATATTCGTGGCGTGATGAACAACACACCTCCTGATAATGTGTTTCTATAGTGCTGTCTCTATTGAAAAGGCAATGTTAGTGGAAAATTTTGTTTTGCAGCATCATTTTGCTGTGAATATGGAAAAGGAAATGTACGTATTCTCATAATTGCATTGGAGTACAACTACTTGCCATCAGTGCTTAATTGTGTGTATAGGTGTACGTATTAAGTGTGATGAGAATTTCTATTGAGCAGCTTATTGTAAATCTTTCTGTTATAAATGTGATTTGATATTTCAAAATGAACATTACCTGATAGTAGGCCATGAGTGAATGCATTGTCATTTATTACAACTTTCTTTATCACAAGCTTTTGTGGCATTCCAAATTTTATAGTTTCAAACCATGGCCTTGAAAGGTAATATAGTTTCTCAGTTCATTTTAGTCATAGGTAGCCAGTTATCAAACTGCAACTTTCATTTAGAGCACAGTTCCCTTTCTTAGCATGTGCTGAGACGTCCCACAGTGGGTTACATTCTCACTACTGGAGAAGCACATTTCACAACAATGGTTTAGCTCCAAAGTTGTCCTGGTTTTCTCCAAAGTATGTTAGTTCTATACTGATCTTCATTTGATGCTGTAACAATGTTTCTGGAAAGTTAGAACTTGAGCTAGGGAACTTCAAAGTAAATAGGAGTGGCACAATGCTCCAGTTTCATTCCGTGCCGTGAAACTGCCGGCTTCCTTAGAAAATTTTAACTCATTTTCACTATTAATTTGTGTCTCTTAAGACCCTAAGATGTATCAGAAAATTTGTGGAATGTTTGATAGAAATTTGAGATTCAGACACAAGGAGGGAGAGAGAGAGAGAGAGAGAGAGAGAGAGAGAGAGAGAGAGAGAGAGAGAGAGAGAGAGAGAGAGAGAGAGAGGGAGAGGGAGGGAGAGAGAGTTTTCAATAATTAATGCTTTGTGCACCAATGAAAAATGCCTAGAACTTACAAAAGTTCTCACAGGAAAAAAAAAAAAATTATTGACCTTGCTTGCGTGACTTTCTACAATCTGACAAGTTATGAAAAGAAGCTTCTAGAGAAATAACTCGCAAATCAAAGTAAAATGCAACCCCGCTCCTTCCCACCACAACTTAAGTTCAAAACGTTTGAATGCCGAATAGTATTATTAATTCCTCTTTGTTGAAAGCAGTTGGTACTATGTCAATATGACTGAAAATTAACTTGTCCTAATTTTTATTCATTCATCCCTCAGTTTTTATCAAATATTTTGAAAAGTCGTGATTTTAGTTAAAAATTAACATTGCAATTTTATTTGTATATTACTTGAACTGTGAATTTTGCCTTACTGTAGTTGCAGTATTTGCCTCAGACAGCCTTTACTGATGCATACTGTTTATTGGTTCAGTATTAACTGTAAAAATATATGTATTCCCTAATGATACTACAGAAAATAGGTAATGAAGAAAAAATTTACATAAACAAAGTATGTTCTTACTATCAATATTATGAAAAGGATGGTTGCTACTCATCATGAAGCGGAGATGCTGAGTTGCACATAGGCACAACAAAAAAGCTATCACAAAATAAGCTTTCAGCCAACAAGGCCTTGCCAAATATAGATGACAGTCGCGGGCACACACACACACACACACACACACACACACACACACACACACACACACACAAATACTACTCACGCACACATGACCACAGTCTCTCGGCTTCAGCTGCCAGAGACTATGGTCGTGTGTGTGTGTGTGTGTGTGTGTGTGTGTGTGTGTGTGTGTGTGTGTGTTGTCGTCTACTGTATTTGACAAAGGTCTTGTTGGCCAAAAGCTTATTTTCTGTCAGTCTTTTTGTTGTGCCTATTTGCAACTCAGCGTCTCTTCTGTATGGTAAGTAGCAACTATTCTTTTTATAAAATTGTTACATTCCATCCTAGATTTTTCGTATGTTCATAGTATTCTAGACTGGAGTTTTTAGAGTGAAACTTTGGTTACCCATTTAAAGCTTGTGGAAAAATCTCTGGTAATAATTTGTCTTTTCAACAGTGACTTTCCAACTCTGGCCTCCACTTTGCCTTATTTTCACATCAGTGATGAATATAGAATATTTTCTCCAGAAGGCTTACATTTGATAGTCTGTGTTCATGGCTTGGATGGGAACTCAGCTGACTTGAGGCTTGTGAAAACGTATCTTGAACTGGGCTTACCAGGTGCCAATCTTGAATTCCTTATGTCGGAAAGAAACCAGGTAACAGTATGTTTATGTCTGGAGCTTATAATTATTTTTATGTCTTCATGTGTAATTGGGTACTGACCCAGACTCTCCAAATGCAAACAAAAATATGAAAATTTTAAATAATGTTAATCAGTAATTAGCATGAACAAGAAACTTTGTCAAACTCAGAAGTAAAAAGTGAAGTTTTGGGTTTGGCTATGTAATTTTCTTCTGTTGAATAACTTATGTAATTATAAACTTCTGACTAAGATACCTGAATTAGAATGTAATATTTTCATTCTAGGAGTTATATGATACAATAAAAATGGCACTATCTGTTGTTACGGTAACTTTTCAGAGAGAAGATGAATCTGACTGTACCATACCAAAATAGTTCCCCCCCAGTTTTTAGGCTGTGAATAAAAATTTGCTAACAAGACTGTTTCACTTGAGAACTCTGTTCTTGTAATTCTGCTGCAAGGAAAGCAGGAGGATAGGAAATAGGGAGATGTGACCGGGATAAGTTGAAAGGACTTGAGATTGTTGAAAGGGTCAAAGATAGCATTAGGTAATGACTGGAACAGGAATTAGAAATGTAATAGAAGATGAAGGGGTAGTCTTGAGAGAAGAAATAGTGAAGGAAGCAGATGATCAAATAGGAAGAAAGATAAAGCCTAGAAGAAATCTCTGGATAACACCTAAAATATTGAATATAATTGAGAAAGGAAGAAAATAGAAAAATATAGCAAATGAAGCAGGCAAATGGGAATAAGTACATCTAATACATGAGGCTGACAGAAACTGCAAAATGGTGAAGCAGGAATAGCTAGACAAGAAATACAAGGAAGTACAAGCATGCATAACTGTAGTTGAAGTTGGGTGGCGGTCACGTTAGGCTTCTTCTGAGCATCTACATCACAATTTCTCCAACAGCCAATAAGCATTCATTAGTTTCTCAGCACTCTACTGTGAATCTTGCAGCCAGTGCAAGCATTAAACATTATCATAGTGAGTTATTTAGTGAATTTTTATTCCATTTATTGTGAGTTGCCATGGCTATGGTGATGGTAAGGAACAAACTCCGCACAAGAAAGCAAGGGACATAATTTGCAGTATACACACTTTCTTCAAGCATAGAGCACATGAATGCACTTACCACAGTCATTGCCTGTAACTAGCAACAGTGCAGTCCCCATCTGTCTCTCAAGCTGCGCAAACCGTCATTGTTTGTGGATCAGATTATAGGGAAGGATATACTCCACCTATAGGAAACCTTTGAGAAAACAGAAGCAATTACACAAATAGTAAGAGCACAGAAGGCAAGAGGGCGCTGATGACTTCGACATTGAGCCCCAACATACACAAAATGCAACCCCGTACTAGGCAGAGAAGTTAAAGCTGAAAGGAGGAAGGAATAAATAGAAGGGCTACACAAGGGAAATGTACTTGAAGACAGTTATAGGAAGGGACAAGGATGTGGGTGAAGATGAGTTGGGATATATGATGAGTTAGGGTATATGACATTGTCAGAACGATTTGGTAGACCGTTGGAAGGCCAAAGTTTAAACCAGACCCCTGGAGTAGTACAATTTCATCAATATTGGCTGATTGGTCACATTCTCCTGAAACTATTTAATTTAATTTGCTTTTTTTAAACCATATCAAAGAATTATTACATTTGATGTTAGATTGCTTAATTATTGGCTATTGAAGCATCTTCTCTATTTCTTTTCTAACAATTTATTTCTTGGAATAATAAAAGGTTTGTGAAACAATGCTTCACATTCTTTAAACTTTGACCTGCAATCAGAATCTTTTCCTAACAGAGGCATATCTGAAAATACCTCACTGTTCTGTATTAACACTTCTTTTAAGTGACTCTTTTGGTCGTAAGTATGGCTTCAATATTTTCTGCTCTCTCATTTATCTGTACATGTACTTGTTCTTCAAACAATGGAAAGTCCATGGTGGAACAGCAACAATATGAAAATGATAGATTGCTACTCACCATGCAGAGGCGGCACTGAGTTGTGTGTGTGTGTGCGCGCGCGCGCGCGCGCGCACACACACACACACACACACACACACACACACAGCCTGATCAGCCCATCAGTGGGCTGCACATGTATCTGACGTGAGCAGTAACCCAGTGTAGGTGCTGGGTAAGGAGGAGGTCTGGGGTGGGGAGGGAGAGGGATAGCAGGGTAGGGTGGAGGAGATGATGTGCTGCTGCAGGAGCGAGCAGGAACATAATGGGAAGAGGATAGGGCTGCTAGTTGCAGAGTCGGGAGGTTGTGCTGGGTAGGGGCAAGATGAGAAGGGAGGTGTAGAGAAGGGGGAAAAACTACTAGGTGCATTGGTTAAATAGAAATAGAAGGCATGCATGGTGCTAGAGTGGGAGTAAGGAAGAGATGGAGGACAGGTACTAGTGAAGGTTGAAGTCGGGGGGTTACAAGATTGAATGTTAAATGAATTTTATCCATAGTGGATGCTGTTGAACTCCGTAACTGTTCCTTTATATGGTGTAGAAAAATTACCACTACCAGTCACAATAAAAGATTATTTATTCGTCACGCAACTGGTTTCAAGCTTGTGCCCGTCCTCTGGTGTTTGTACATCCACATACATGTTTATATTGCTGGAGATCACTGTATAAATACAAAAAATTATTTGCTGGTGACTAAACAGATGGAAGTGGAACAATTTAAGTGGCAAAGCAGCATGTGTTGAAAATACCTCTGTACTTACATAAAGATGAAGCATCATTATTATAATTACGCTGTGGTGACAGTTGTCACATAAAAGTTTGTAAATACCTGATTTGTGGTGGCATTGGTTATTTGGCTTACTGTTGTGGATGATGTGCTGTTGTAACTTGTTGTTAGTGCTGAAAACTGGTATTCAAATTTCTTTCAGCTACAACAGCACATCATCCACAATAGTAAGACAAATAACCACTGCCACCACAAATCAAACTTTTATGTGGCAATTGCCCACAGTTCTACATAGTACAACTGGAAGGAGTTTAACTGTAAGATACCGTGAGCATATGGATGCCTTCCGGTTAAATAACTTTGATAAAACCACCTTTGCAATGCACCTAAAAGACCATGATCACTCAGCCACAGCCATTACAGACAACCTACAAATACTACACATTGTCAACTAAGGAAAGAAAATGAATCTGCTCAAAGAGCTAGAAACTTACATCCACACTTCTAACTCACCACACCTTATTCTCAACGAACAAGTAGAGCATGCAAACAAATCTTATCTCCACATATTTCATGAAATATTCATAAATAAAAGCTCATTATCCTCTGATACAATAACAAAGTAATATGCTATGGAAAGCCGATGTAGCAATCGTACAACAGTTGAAGTGTCAGTATCGTAATTTGTAAAAGTCATATTGTAAACACAATCTTTAACAGTCATTTTCGTAATTTGTAGTAGCTTTCAAAATTTCATGTGTACAACATCATTGTACTTCCTAGATACTAGTTCTATGACAACAGTGTGACTAAAAACAGGTGTCTCATTTTTTTTATTTGCAATAGCTTTTAGTACTTTCATATATATATAAAATCATTGTACTTCCTAGATCTAAGTTCTCTGACAAAAATGTGGTTCAAAAAACAACATGATGTGGATCAGAAATTTTTTTTCAGTTTATAATAGCTTTTTAAGTTTCTGTATGTGCAACATCCTTGTACTTCCTATGGCTAAGTTCTTTGAGCATCACCTACGTGTTTCTGTATGAGCAACATCTTTACACCTCCTACACATAAGATCTTTGACCATAGCCTACATGTTGATATGTAAACACAGTGTATTTCAAGTGCACATTGTAATAGTGAAATGTGCAGCTAAACTTTATAAAACTGAAATATGGACTTGAAAATTATAACGAAAGTGCCATTAGGTGGAAAAACTGCCACCACAGCATAATTATAATAATGATGCTTCATCTTTATGTAAGTACAAAGATATTTTCAACAAATGCTGCTTTGACACTTAACAATTGTTCCACTTGAGTCTGTTTAGTCACCAGAATTTTTTTTTTTTTGTATTTATACAGTGATCTCTAATGGAAAATCCAGGATGGAATGTAACAATACCAGAGAAGGAAAGTTGCTACTCGCCATACAGCAGAGATGCTGAGTCATGATAGGCACAACAAAATGATTCACCCAATTATAGTCTTCGGCCATTAAGGCCTTTGTCAGCAGTACACACACACACACACACACACACACACACACACACACACACACACGCGTGACGTTTGTGTGAGTGCGTGTGTCTACTGCCGACAAAGGCCTTAATGGCAAAAGCTATAATTGTGTGAATCTTTTCCAGCTGGTTCTTCGTTACAGTTTGTAGGTGGCCATTCGTGTGGGCAGACAACTATCAGGTTGTCATGTCCATGGAACACAATGGTTGCAACTTAGCTTGTAGATCACATAACTGGTTTCGCAGATAGCCTTGCCTTTGATGGGATGGGTGATGCTTGTGACTGGACTGGCGTATGTGCTGGTGGGAGGATGTATGGGGACATGAGCCATGAGACAAGGAGTGGGGAGTAGGGGTGGAGTAGGGATGGGCAACGATATTGTGTAGGTTCAGCGGGTGGTAGAATACTGCTATGGGAAGGATAGTGGGTAGGATATTCCTCATTTCAGGGCATGATGAGAGGTAGTCATAGCCCTGGCAGAAAATTTAATTCACTTGCTCTAGTCCTATGTAGGCCTAGTACTGAGTCATGATGGGACTGCTCCTTTGTGGTTGGACAGTGGTACTTTGGGAGGTATTAGATCATTGGAGAGATAAGGCATGTGAAGTGTGTTTCCAGACATGATTGGGAGGATAATTTCGGCCTGTGAAGGCCTCAGTGAGAGACCTTTGGCACATTTGAAGTGGGACTTTTCATCGCTACAGATGTGACACAATGGCTAGGCTGTATGTAAGAGACTTCTTTGTATGGAAGGGGTGATGGCTATCAAAGTGGAGGTATTGTTGGTGGTTGGTAGGTTTGATCTGAATGGAGGTACTGATGCAGCCATCATTGAGGTGGAGGTCAGCATCGAGGAAGGTGGCTTGCTGGATTCAGGAGGATGAGGTGAAGCAAATTGGGGAGGTGTCAAGGTCCTGGAGGAACCTGGATAGGGTGTCCTCACGCTCATTCCAGATAACAACGATGTTGTCAGTGCATCTGAACCATGTGAAGGGTTTGGGATTTTGAGTGGTTAGGAAGGATTCCTCTAAATGCCCTATGTACAGATTGACATAGGATGGTGTCATGCAGGTAGGTGCCTATTGCTCTACCTCGCATTTGATTGTAGGTGATGCCTTCAAAAGAGATGTCATTGTGAGTGAGGTTATAATTTGTCATGGTGACCAGTTAGGAGGTTTTGTAGGTTTGGAGTCAGTCTGTCATTGCGAAACATAGTTTCAATAGCGGTAAGGTCTTGGGCTTTAGGGATATCATTGTAGAGGTAGTTGACATTGATAGTGACGAGCAGGGCACCAGGTAGTAAAGGAACAGGAACTGTGGAGAGTCAGTAGAGAAAACATTGGTGTCTTTTTTTATATAGGTAGGAAGATTACGGATAATAGGCTGAAGGTGTTGGTCCATGAGAGCAGAGATTATCTAAGTGAAGGTCAGAATAGAAGTGCAGGAAGTGGTGAGGGTAAGGAGGCTCTTGTAGAGGTAGTGAATAGTGGTAATCCAAGGTGACATTAAGAAGGTGAATAGGGTGAAGAGTTTTTGAGGCAGCATTGCACGTGTTGTTTTACTTCCTGGATGCCAAGAGTTTGTCTGGGAAATGGGACATACAAACTTGGAATTGCAAAGCAGGAGAATTTTATGGGCGGAGAGGAGGTATTATAAGGAAGTTTTGGTTTGAGGCTCTTAGAAACTTCCCCAGTGACACCCACAATTCTTATCCCTGACACATGCGTAGCTACAATCCCATCATTATCCTTAATAAACTAAAAGAATATTTCTGGTATTCCATTTAATTCATTTTCACCATCCAGCAGACATTAATAGGTGCTATGAGGGTATTAGCCACACTTAAATTGCTTTGGTTTCCACAGTTGTGTCACAAAGCAAATGTGAATGTTGGTTGAGATTTGGTGACAGGGTTCGGAAAGAAGGGAAATATGAGTTGGTCTAAGTGGGGTCAAGTGTAGACCTGGCTGTGTTGTTAAAAATTCCATTATTACAAAAGGTAAGCCTTCAAATAGGTAATGAAATGACAAACAGTATGAGTGTTTTACAACTTTGACTCTGTGATATACTTGCTGTAAAGGAATTGTACCCATGAAAAGACCAAGTCTCTACACAGAGAGAATGACTGACTAGCACCATTCTGTCTGCTTAAACTGGAATTCTCAGTACTAACTGACCCTGCTCCCATGACAGGGCATGCAGAAGTTCGTAGCTAAATAATTAGTAGTTCATCAGCTGCAATGCGTCTGCTGCAGATAACTCTTCTTAGCCCTGCATGGTCACTCTCTTTGGCTGCCTCTGCAGATACTATTGCCAACTTCTTACTCTGACTGCAATAGACCTTTGAGTGTGTCCGGCTTCCGAGTTTCATTCAGTTTTCCCCATCACCCCTCCCAGTGCACAACATGGCATGTTGTCGAAGGGCCCTGTCCATCTTATCGGCTCTACTTGCGTACTGTTTTTTTGAGGCTGAGTAGTGGGAGGGAGGTGTCTGTCGAGGGAGGGAGGTGTCTGTTGTTAAGTTATGTCTCATGTGTGCTGTAGGCTTTCATGATGTATAGGTGCCACTTCCAAAGACTCTCTCCTCTTATACCTCTCTTATACTTGCTCCTTGCCCTTGTATGCAGTTACATCACTCTTGTTTTTACAGCTTCTAGTGTTATTGCTATACATGACTATTGCCACGCTGACACCTCTGGTCGGTATTTTCACAGTGTGTGCAGGAGCCTCGGATATTTTATGTGACCTCCCTCCAAGGTCTGGCTATTGTCGCACGTAGGCTATCAGTACCTTTTGTCTCGTAAGTTTCCCTTTGTTATGTTTTGAACTCATAAGACATGGCCGTTTCCCTTGGCTATTGCTGTGGGTTACATTTTTTCATAGTATCCTGATACCGATTTTGATAATATGTCTTACACTCACCATCAAGCACTTTTTTGTTTTATCTGTTTGCTTCTGTTGATTGACTTTTTCTAATTTAATTAGATCCCCTACAGTGGAAACAGATCTGTTTATTAGTAGACGTGGTTCCTCTGCCTACATGAGTGTTACTCATTGTTGGTTTGTTTTCCATTCACTGGCAGCTCGTTTCTGTTTCTTGCTCAAGTGTGAGCCACAACCAGAGCAAATTTCAATTATGCATTTTGAGCCTATAGTTGCCATTCCCTTACCTCTGTCACTGGAATTTCTCCTATCAATTCTATTCCCATTTGGAACATTTGCCACCTGGTTGTTTAGAAAACCTCAGTTATTCCTTCCAGAACCTACTCTACTCACTATTCACATTGTAATCTCCTATTACTTTGTTCGTAGTGTCAAAATTCCTTCCACTACCCTTGGGTGTGAGTTTTATTTGTTCTTCGTGTGAGTTTTATTTGTTCTTCTTTTATCATATCATTCAAAAAATCGTCTCTCTAACCTGCTGGAGATTTTTTTTTCTAATCTATGACTATGGATTCATTACCCAATTTTTTGTGCTGATACTTCAGTTCATTAATCGAATACTGAAAAAAATCCCTTAATAGTATTTCTTCTTGACCCATACCTCTCACCATCCTAAAATTCACTTAAGAGTCTTTGCTATGTGTCCTTAGACCAATACTCTTCCATAAATAACTTTTTAAACCCTTTCCAGGAATTACATGGCTCTCCAATTTTGGCTGCTGATCCATAAGCACCTAACTTCAAATAACTTCTTACAAACAGACATTTTTTCTTTATCAGTCCAACTACTGGGCAAATATTAAACACTGATGAAATCAAAACTGATATAGGCTATATGAATCAGTACATACAAAATGATTTGTACTCTGAACTTTACGAACTTAGTTTTCAACTTCTAAAAATTTAGATTCTGCATTCTCATTGACCTGTTCCATTTTCTTTTTATGCATTTATTTTCTAGATCTTTTCCTATTGTTCCCACTGTACTACCCAGATCTGTTTCAATGTGTTCAATTTGATTCCCAAGCTTTTCCCCGTTGTCATTGCAGACTTTTAAAAATACATTTTATTTTTTGTGCTGCAGTCAGAAACAGCAATCATCCTTGTTTCACATTTTTTCTAGTTATACCTTATAAGTTTAAGACATAAAGTCTGTAAATGAGTCTGCAGTCATGTTGTGGCACTTTGTCAAGGTCTGTCATGATAAAGACAGACCTTTATAAATAAACTATCTTTATTAACTTCAGTCTCTACTCCATCTTAATTTTTAGATCTGTTCTGTACCTCTTTCTATAACTTATTTTCAAAGCAAACTTTCATAAACTCTAGTTTTTTGTCCAGGTTTGATTCTAAATTATGAATATCATTTCTCAGCCTTAATTTTAAACTGCCAATGTCTCTTTTTGATGTCCCTATTATTTTTATATATGTTGGCTACTATTACCAACAGTTGTTTAATGTTTTCAGCTGCAAGCTAATCTTGTATCTCTCGACTTTTTTCATGCAATTCCTGCCCAGCTTTAACCAGTTTATTGATTCAGCATGGTCCTCATCCGAGGGTGCCCATACAATGATTTGTAGCGGGAGGAGGGTGGGGGAGGGTGGCTAGAGCTGGGAGTATGGAGTATTTTTAATGTTTTGGAAGACAAATGGCAACTTGTAAGTAGCTGTAAAAACTTCCAGTTCTGACTGTTAAAAATGTGGATAATACTGGCTTTTAAATAATTTTCTTGAAAGAAGCACACCTGATTACCATTTTTTTTCCTTTTTTCTGAGTGCTGGGGGGATGCATCCCGCCTCGCCTCCAGGCATGGGCATCCTTGTCCTTGTCCTTGTCCTCGTCCTCTTGCACATTACAGTAATCAGTGGGTGAAGGCCTTGACATTTTGTTTAATATTTGCCTAGTAGTAGTCTCATCATTAAAAGTGGTTTCCTCTATCATCTTCAAGTTCACTTTTAACAACTACTTCGATTATTTGCAAATTTTATTTCCTCCTCAGCATCTTCCGATGCAATACCATCAGGTTAACTCTTACCGTTTACTGTTTGTCCCTCACTGTCAAACACACTGTCTTTCCTCCCATCGCTGCACGTTTTAGGTAATTACATTCACTGACAAAACACTTTATCTTCAGGTCAATCCAACACCATTTGTTCCTGCTGCTGAAATCTGTTGCTGTTGCAGCTCATATCCCCTGTCTGTTTATGGTTTGCCAACAGCTGTGCTCTGTGCTGCTTGGCTGCAGCTCAAAATGATGATGATGACGTCAGTTGAACTTGTTCTCCTGTTCATTAAATGGTCGAAGTCCTCTCCGTAATGGTGTCTGCTGAATTTCATATTTCACCCAGCATAATTCACAATGTCCCAATCGCTTCCTGGGCACTGTTCTATGTAGTCAATTCATCACTGTAAATTGATAGTGAACTATCTTGAACTACTTGCGTTCTTTTTATTTGTTCCAGGACATCAGTCCTCTCATGTATGTATGAGTTCTAATTATACCGGAATGGGACTGTTCCTCTCCTGATAGGGCATCTGTTGTAGTGATACTGGCACGATTCTCACTGTCCTTCCTTGCTAATGCAAACTCTTGGTCATCTCAAAGCTGTAAATCTACATGACCGTGTGATATTGTTTGCTCAAGAATGTACATGATGCCATAACTTGAACTGCAGAAACACTATAAAAATATATTAACACCTAGAACCAGATTAGAAGCTACCATCACCTATCAGTAGTTCCATGGCAAAGTTCGTTACCCTATTTCGGACACAAAACAGTTCACATATGTATGAAAACATCACAGTTCACAGTCAGTACAGTAACAGTTTATCAAAGGGAAACACAATGAGGTAATCTGACTAATCCAGTCCATTATGAGCATGCCCATGTCCAATAATCATTTTTTTTATGACAATGACGTTCCCCACCATTTGTTAATCACAACACAGTTCAGTTAAAATGTTCAGTAATTTAGGTTACTGAAATGTGAAAGTCTATAAACATTAATAAGTTCTTGAGTTTTGGACATATTTCCACATGCAGAATGGACAAAGTAGTGTCACTGGTCAACACGGGGCGCACCAGACAGAGGTATTATTTGTGATCTTTCTAACTTCTCTAACTGAAAACTGCCGATTTTGAATGATTTAGCTTGTATAATGTAACTTTATGTTATCATTGTCTAATTAAACTAAAATTAAACTGTGAACTAGCTCATATGTGTTTACTTTGGTAATATAAAGACAGCTGCTATTTACATGTGAACAAAGTACACCATCCACCCACACGTGTTATAAAAAAACGGCATGCTCAGTCGAGAGTTAAGTGGAATGACCACATAAAACAAGCAGTTAGAAAAGCAGATGCTAGACTGATATCTACTGGAAGACTCTTAAGGAAATGTAACTTATCCACAAAAGAATTGGTTTACAAAAAACTTGTCTCACTATTCTCAAATATGGCTCATCATTGTCGGAACCTTGCCAGGTAGGTCTAATAGAAGAAATAGTGAAGATCCTAAAAAGAGCAGTAAGTTTTATGACAGGGTCATTTAGTTGTGTGCAAGTGCATTACAGAGATGTTCAACAAACTGCAGTGGTAGACACTACAAAGAGGCATTGTGTATCACATAGTGGATTACTATTGAAATTGTGAGAGAGTATGTTACGGAAAGATTCAGACAATATATTACTTCCTCCCACATACATCTCACAAAATACCCACAATGAGAAAATTCAAAAAATTGGAGCTAATACAGAGTTTTATTCACAACAATTCTTCCCACTATTTGTGAATGGAACAGGGAAGGCCGGATCAGATAGTGGTACCAGAAGTAGCCTCCCCAAACACAATTAGGTGGCTTGCAGAGTATTGGTGTAGTTGTGGGTGGTTCTGTGCTTTAGACACTTGGCTCAACCAGCCATCCAGAAAAAGACATCCTTAATTTACTTCAGGCAAATTCTAGGATGGCTCCTTCAAAAATCCTGCATTAACACATGCTTCCTTGTCAAAGTGACTTAGTACTCTACCTCCAGTGATCTAAATCTCAACAGACATTCTGACCTTTGTTCATGTAATTAGATTTTCTTCTGTGTTAAAAACTTCCCATGTCGGACATGACAGATAATGATGATAAAATTTATTCCAAACTTTGACAGTCATGAAGTAATTAAATATATTCCTGCATACTTGTGCAGCAGTATCAATAGCAAAGTTGAATTAAGTTTACACAACGATTTAAACTGTGATTTACAATTATATGCAGCGCTATGGCAATAAATGTTTTGTAAGTATCGATTCAAGTTTTAAGTATGTGATTTTATTGGAATGGTACCATTCTACATCATTCTCCTGTATAAGAGTTCTATATAAATCTATTTAAATATTCTTAACCCTCAAGTTGTTGCATGGTACTTTGATACACAAATGCTTGAGTGTCTGTCTGACCCAAAACTGAATCACAAGGAACAAAAAAAGTACTGCATCCTTCCATGAGATACATATTTAAAATATACATTTTTAATTCCCTTTTAATGCTTTCACTAAGACATTAATGTACAGTTACTTTAATCAATGCCATTGTCAGAAATAACAACATGAAAAAAATATTTCCACCATTTCATTGCCAAATGCAGGGAGCTATGGGATATATAGTTGGTTAGCTAATCCAATGTTCCTTGGACCAGTCATATGTTTCTACATTTACAGCCATGCTCTGAAAACCACCATACAGTGCAGAAGGTACATCCCATTAGTTATTAGGGTTTCTTCCTGTTCCATTCACATATGGAATGTGGGAAGAATGATAGTTTGAATGCTTCGGTGCTTGCAGTAATTATTCTTATCTTATCCTAATGATCCGTGCATGAGTGATACATACGGGGTTGTAGGGTATCCCTAGAGTATTCATATGAAGCCAGTTCACGAAACTTTGTTAATAGACTTCCTTGGGACAGTTTACATCTGTCTTCAAGAGTCTGCCTGTTCAGTTTCTTCAGGATCACTGCAACACACTCCCATGAGTCAAACAAACCTGTAATCACTTTTACTGTTCTTCTCTGTATGCATTCCCGCTGCCGGTCTCTGTATACATTCAATATCCCCTGTTGGTCATATTTGGCACAGGTCCAACACATTTGAGCAATATTCTAGAATGGGTTGCTTGAGCGATGTGTAAGCAATCTCCTTTGTAGACTGATTACAGTTCCCTAGTATTCTACCAATAAACTGAAGTCTACCATCTGCTTTACCCAAAACTGAGAATATGTGATCATCCATTTCATATCCCTACAAAATGTTACACCAAGGTATTCGTTTGAGATGTCCAGTTCCAGCTGTGACCCTTTGATATTATAGTTAAAGGAGTCTACATTTTTTTTTTCATTTTGTGAAGTGCATAATTTTGCATTTCTGAACATTCAAAGCAAATTGACCATCTTTGAAATCTTATGAAGACCTGATTTAATATTTATTCAATATAAAGTAAATGGATAGGTTAAAAATCTACTTACCAGGTGGCAGCAGGAGAACACACACACACAAAAAAGTTTGACATTTACAAGCTTTCAGAGCTAATGGCTCCTTCTTCTGGCAGAAGAGTTGAAGGGGATGGAAGAGGGGTAAAGCAACAGGACTGGAGAGGTTTAGGAAAAGGGCTACAGTTCAGGTAAGTCGCCCAGAACCCCGGGTCATGGGAGACATACTGGATGGGATGAAAAGATAAGAATGATTGTTAGGCACATTTATGCAGCTTCTTTCATACTATACTTCAGTGTAGATAACTCCATTGTCTGCAAAACGTGAGAGGTTACTATTAATATTGTACACATCAACCCACTTTCCTGGGACTTACCCGAAGCTACTTCTACATCTGACAATGCCCCTCCGTCCAAGATAACATGCTGTGTCCTTCCTACCACAGAGTCCGTGACCCATTCACAGATTTCACTTGATATCTCATATGATCGAATTTTTGACAATAAGTGTTGGTGTGATACTGAGTGAAATGCTTTTTGGAAATCAAGAAAAACCACATCTGCCTAACTGCCTTGTTCTATAGCATTCTGTATGTCATGATAAAAGTGCCATTTGGATTTCACATGGTCGATATTTTTGGAATCCATGGTAGTTGACATGGAGGAGGTCGTTCTCTTCAAGATACCTCATTACGTTTGAGCTCGGAATATGTTCTAAGGTTCTACAACAAATTGATGTCAGTGATATTGGATGGTAGTTTTGTGGATCACCTCCTCTATCCGTCTTGTACATGGGTGCTTTCTTCTAACTGCTGGGCAGGGTTTTTTGTTTGAGGTATCTACCATTCCTTATAGTTAGAAGAGGGGCTAACTCAGCCACAAATTCAGTATAGAATCTGGAGCTTTGTTCAGTTCGAACGATTTCAGCTGTTTCTCAACACCACTGACACTAATACTGATTTCAGTGGTACAAAATTAAATTGGGGCAAAACTCTTGGGTTTTCATTCATAAACGAACATTTGAAAATGGAGTTAAGCACATCAGATATTGCTTTGCTACCCTCAATTTCAGGGACTTTACTCAGGACTGGACCCTCACTTTGGTGCCACTAGCAGCCTTTACATACAACCCGAATTTATTTGGGTTTTGTGAAAGATCATTTGCCAATATTCTGCTACGATAGTTACCAAAGGCTTCACACATTGCCCTCTTGATAGCCAAATACATTTCATTCAGAATCTCTGTATCTGTAGTCCTTTGTTTTGTCTTACGTCTATTATGCAGTAGTCTCTCTCTTTTTTTTTAGAAGTATCTTTCCAGTGATTGTATACCATGGAGGGTTCCTCTCATTATGAACTGTTATTAATCATAATAATGTAGAATGAGTCTTTTTATATTCACGTTACACATTCATATCTAAATGTCACATTCATATCTAAATGTCTACTTTCTGATGATGTTCTTCCCACCCCTTTTTGTGTGAAAGACAGCCTTAATGTGGAGTGATGAATGTCATTTTTTTCTGTTATTGTTAATTATGTACCCCATTGTTCTTTTTGAATGCAGTGGATTATTTACAACAATGTGTAAGGCAGAAGTTGAAATGCCTCACTCCTTAAACAGGTGTCTATATGATGATTGTGGGTGAGTACCGCATATCATTGTTACAACACATTTTTGAGCAATGTACACTTTAAGAAAGAAAGCTGAGTTGCCCCAGAACATTATTCCATATGACATTATCAAATGGAAATACACAAAATATTGAGATTTACTGATTTGTCTCTCCCAAAATTTGCAGTGATTTGAATTTCAGGTGTGATAGAACAAAGATGTTATTCAGAACTATGTACAGGGTTTCAAAATATGAGTGCAAGGGAGGGGGAAAAAAACAGACATGCTGCAATGGATAGAGCACCTCTCCGAGTTTTTATCACACATTAAGATGCTCAGAGTGGAAACTGTTTGTGACGTTGCAAACATCAAAATGTGTGTCAGTTCATTGACATGAATTGTCTGGGAAGGTGTGACGGCAGAATGTTTTGCAAATCTGTTCGTTAGGTTGCCTGTCTGCAAGCACGAAGTAATGCAGTGTGACGTTATGGAGTGGATGATTTGCCTACACATTCTGACATGTCTGCCCCATAGTGGAACTATGATGCTGCATATATTATAGATTGAAACTTGAAGAGATTTGTCATTTTTCTGCATGTCTTGTGGCTTACACACAATTGTCTTATGAATAATGCTGTACATGTCCCACCAGTATTTTGATGTGGGACCTGTATGTCCCAGAAGTAAGGAGATGTATTTTAATTTATGATATTTTCATTTATGACATATTTTCAGAAAAGCACTTGCATTATCGTTGTTGTGATCTTCAGTCGAGAGACTGGTTTGACTCACCTCTCCACATTACTCTATCCTGTGCAAGCCTCTTCATCTCTGATTAATTAATGTAACCCACATCCTTCTGAATCTGCTTAGTGTATTCATCCCTAGGTCTCCCTCTACAATTTTACCCTCTTTGCTTCCGTCCAATACTTAGAATGTGTCCTCCTAACCGATCCATTCCGCTGCTCAAGTTATGCCACAAATTCCTCTTCTCCCCAGTTCTATTCAGTACCTCCTTATTAGTTACGTGGTCTACCCATCTAACCTTCAGTATTCTTCTGTAGCACCACATTTTGCAGCTTCTCTTCTTGTCTACACTGTTTATCGTCCATGTTTCACTTCCATACAGGGCTACACCCAACACAAATACCTTCAGAAAGGACTTCCTGATACTTAAATCTATAATTCATGTTAATAAATTTCCCTTCTTCAGAAACACTTTCCTTACCATTGCCAGTCTACATTTTATATCATCTCTGCTTCAACTATCATCACTTATTTTGTTGCCCAAGTAGCAAACTCATATGCTACTTTAAGAGTCTCATTTCCTAATCTTATTCCCTCAGCATCACCTGATTTAATTTGGCTACATTCCATTATCCTCATTTTGCTTTTGTTGGTGATCATCTTATATCCTCCTTTCAAGACGCTGTCCATTTCGTTCACTTGCTCTTAGAGGTCCTTTGCTGTCTCTCACAGAATTACAGTGTCATCGGAAAACTTCAAAGTTTTTTTTTCTTCACTGTGGATTTTAATTCCTACTCCAATTTTTTCTTTTGTTTCCTTTACTGCTTGCTCAATATGCAGATTGAATAACATCGGGGAGAGGCTACAACCCTGTCCCACTCCCTTCCCAACCATTGCTTCCCTTTCGTGTCCCTCGACTCTTACAACTACGTCAGGATTGTGTACAAATTGTAAATAACCTTTCACTCCCTGTATTTGACCCCTGCCACCTGCAGAATTTGAAGAAGAGTATTCCAGTCAACATTGTCAAAAGTCTTCTCTAAGTCTACAAATGCCAGAAATGTAGGTTTGCCTTTCCTTAAGCTATCTTCTAAGATAAGTCATAGGGTCAGCATTGCCTCGTGTGTTCCAACATTTCTACGGAATCCAGTTATAGTTATGAAGTACAAATATTTGACATTTTGATAGATAATTTCAAATGACAAGATATTTATCATTACATGTAAATTTGATCCTCCTACTTGGGATAGTGTGTGAAGTGGTTTTTGCACAAAACACCTTGACACTTGGTGCATAATGCATTTGTTGTAGTTTCCTTCTTTCTCTTAGCACATCCTTGCACACCTTCTTGTTTCACCTTCAGTTGGTAGGTGGTCACCAATGTTCACCACATAATTGTATGCAGCAGTTGGGTGTCCAGCAGCTCTCCTCCTCTTGATAATCACATATTTGTTTCCCAATGCAATTATTTGGCATACAAGGAGGATAAGAAAATCAGTTGATGGAATTTTGTTGTTGTGAGACATCTAGGGAGTAAAAGGTTGACAATAAAACTTGACAACAGAAAAACCTATAGGTGCGATCTGTTCTTACAAGAATTTAGCAGACCATTAGCAGGCTTAACTCGGCAAGCTATTACCAGGTTTCCCGTTAACATGAAGATACTGATACATAGGTTCTCTGATTACCTATCATGGGACATATATGTCCCAATGGTAATGAAAGAGTTGAAAGGATAGTAAACATTTCAGTAATAGTTTGATCATCCTATATTTTTGGAAAACTAATTTCAGTAACCTCTTAAGATAGTGACGTATCGTTTTTCATTTTATATGGAATAAAATATTCATTCTTTTTTGTCATCTTTGCGGGATGTGCATACGTGTTTGGATCGAATCACACATACTGTGGAATGTTTGATGTAATTTATACTTTGGTACATGTAACATATTCTTCTCTTGCTAGGCAATGGTAGCTGGTCCTGTTCTACACATCTTTACATACTGGCACCAATTTCTTGCTATGCTAGATAAAGAGCTTTATTTATTCGTCTTAGATTTTTATGCCTATGGGACCCATTCAGTCTTTGGGCAGCATAGCTGAATAATAAATCCTTACCCACATTCTTCAGAAATTGATGTTGTGTAACTTTATCACCTGAAGTCATTCCAAAAAGTATACAAAATGGTGTGCTCAGAAGCAACACCTCTGAATTTTTTAAGTGGAAAGTCTTAAAGTTTTTTAAATAAAACAATCATTACTAAGATTCTACATCTTTATTCTTAATGTCTGCACCCTGCTGCTAGAGGGCTTTTGTAAAACCAAACAATTGTAGTGTATAACATGGTGGTGTGTAACAAAACTGTGTGCTGTAATTGATTTCTGCATTCGAAGAGATTGTTCACACCTGGAGGACCTTCTCCTTCAGCATGACAATGCCAGACCACACACAAGCACTGCAGCAGTATGACGCCTTGAGTTCACTGTCGTCATCATCCTTCATACAGTTTTGACTTGTCCCCATCTGATTTTCATCTGTTTCCAAAACTTAAATAACACATTCGAGGACTTCACTTGTATAATGATGAAGCTGTGCAAGCAGAGGTGAGCCTGTGGCTCTGTCAACAAAGTCAAACATTATATAGGGACATTATCAATAAACTGGTATCTCGTTTGGAGAAATGTGTTCTGTCACCACGGGTGGCTGTGCTGAGAAAGAAACATGTAGATGTGAAGAATAAAGATGTAGAACATTAATAATATTTGTTTTATTTAGAAATCTTTAAAAGTTTTCTCTTTTAAAAAATGGAGGCATTACTTTTCAGCATGTCCTTGTATGAATTCGGAGCACACAAATTTGTTGTTGTGGTCTTCAGTCCTGAGACTGGTTTGATGCAGCTCTCCATGCTATTCTATCCTGTGCAAGCTTCCTCATCTCCCAGTACCTACTGCAGCCTACATCCTTCTGAATCTGCTTAGTGTATTCATCTCTTGGTCTCCCTCTATGATTTTTATCCTCCACCCTGCCCTCCAGTACTAAATTGGTGATCCCTTGATGCCTCAGGACATGTCCTACCAACCGGTTCCTTCTTCTAGTCAAGTTGTGCCACAAACTCCTCTTCTCCCCAATTCTATTCAATACCTCCTCATTAGTTATCTGGTCTACCCATCTAATCTTCAGCATTCTTCTGTAGCACCACATTTCGAAAGCTTCTATTCTCTTCTTGTCTAAACTATTTATCGTCCATGTTTCACTTCCATACATGGCTACACTCCATACAAATACTTTCAGAAACGACTTCCTGACGCTTAAATCAATACTCGATGTTCACAAATTTCTCTTCTTCAGAAACGCTTTCCTTGCCGTTGCCAAGCTACATTTTATATCCTCTCTACTTCGACCATTGTCAGTTAATTTGCTCCCCAAATAGCAAAACTCCTTTATTTCTTTAAGTGTCTCATTTCCTAACCTAATTCCCTCAGCATCACCTGACTTAATTCGACTACATTCCATTATCCTTGTTTTGCTTTTGTTGATGTTCATCTTACATACTCTTCTCAAGACACTGTCCATTCCGTTCAACTGCTCTTCCAAGTCCTTTGCTGTCTCTGACAGAATTACAATGTCATCGGCGAACCTCAGTTTTTATTTCTTCTTCATGGATTTTAATACCTACTCCGAATTTTTCTTTTGTTTCCTTTACTGCTTGCTCAATATACAGATTGAATAGCATCGGGGAGAGGTTACAACCCTGTCTCACTCCCTTCCCAACCGCTGCTTCCCTTTTATGTCCCTCAACTCTTATAACTGCCCTCTGCTTTCTGTACAAACTGTAAATAGCCTTTTGCTCCCTGTATTTTACCCCTGCCACCTTCAGAATTTGAAAGAGAGTATTCCAGTCAACATTGTCAAAAGCTTTCTCTAAGTCTACAAATGCTAGAAATGTAGGTTTGTTTTTCTTAATCTTCCTTCTAAGATAAGTCATAGGGTCAGTATTGCCTCACGTGTTCCAACATTTCTACGGAATCCAAACTGATCTTCCCCAAGGTCGGCTTCTACCAGTTTTTCATTTACCAAATGAAAAAATACTTGTAATGGCCACCTTCTTCTTCTTCTTCTTCTTCTTCTTCATCATCATCATCATAATCTTCTTCTTCTTCTTCTTTTGTCAACACTGTAATTAATGCATAACTGATCTCAAATGTCTTCTCCACCTTTTGTATAGTTATAAGATATTATAACTTAAGAGTTTTCCTGAGAGCCTGTGTCTTCATCGTTCTTTCATAGATAGCATAGCATAGTGAAAATGAGTACAACAGATCATAGGTTGGCTGGAACATATGACTACATTCTTACATCTTTCTTAAAACCAAACAAGCATGAAGCAACAGTTCTTAGTTTATTTTGTAAAATTTGTGGAGGGATATCTTGTCTATAATGTTTCACCCTCTGCCATAACCTACTAGAGGAATAATAAAATGTTACATTATTTCTGAAGGTTTGTGCTGTGTGCCTATGCATATTTCGAAGTAAATAAGATAAAAATAGTCTTCCATGTTTGTTTGGCTTTTTGGGCAGCTACTGTTGGAAGAAACATCCTCCTCAAAATGGAATGAGTTGCTCATCAGTTGTCGCCTATTCTCCCAAAGTGTTTCAACTTAATTTAAAAGAACTCTTCAAATGAAAAGGTACCAAACATCGTAACAACCAAACCAATTGAAATTTGTGTATGCCACTTTGGGATGACATATTGAGGCATTCAGGAAATGGAAGCATGCATGCATTGTCACATCCATCTAAAAAAATTCATTGCTGTGCTCACTGTCTTTTTCAGTGTCTGAGGTCTGGTACTCATCAGATTCCTCGAGCATGGAAAAATCACAAACCATGATGTGTACTGTAAGGCCCATGATAATGCAAGTTCACATCTGTCAAAGGTGACACTAAGTGTAAAGGCCAATTTCAAGTGGGAGCAGCTTGGGCATCCACCTTACAGCACAGACATATCGCCCTGCAACTTCCGTGTGCTTGGTCCTCTAAAGAAGAGCCTCAAAGGGAAGTATTTCAACTTGGTTGACGAACTGTAGGACACGCTGGAAGACTGGCTCATGTCACAGCCACAGGAATATTGAAACAGTGAGTCCTTCAGCCAATGAATCAGTGGGATAGTTGTGCTCAAGCCTCTGGTGATGTCTTTTGAATAAAGGTTTCAGTTATACCTACAGAGTTGTTTATTACCTTTTCTTGTGGAAACCCCTCATACTTATGTTGAAATGGTATGATAAGTTCAGGCACAGCAGTGAACTTGTCAGACTTTTTCCTCTCATTTACAAGGTTTTTATCACCAAATGAGATACACTATAGTAAAATCAGGAATCTTGTAAGTCATGGTAACTGCACGTACATCAGGCCCATTTGTATCTTACGGATCTTTGCCACGCATAGGTACTTACAAAGCTTCCCATCCCTTTTTCAAAGGACTGAGAAAGCCATTCACCTTCACACAGCCTATCTTTTGTGCCACACTGTCTGTAAAACTACGCATGAATGTTGATTATGTGCATATTACTGAACATAAAAATGTCATCCATCCATTTATGACAAAAATAGAGAAAAGATTTCCACTAGTGCTAAAGTGCCTGGTTTATAAGAAATTATGTTGTTGCTTTTGGACCTTCCCCCTGTGACCAAATGGTGTCATTTGCTATCCAGTCTGTCCATAATTACTCAGAAGCAATCTTTAATAAGAAATGAATTTGAAGAATCGTCACTTGAAGAGGCAACCACATCTGAATCTGTACGATGCTCATTTAGTTCAACATTGTCCTCTCCATCTTCTGAACTTTCCCCAGATATAGACTGTATATAATTAGTTCATAGCTGCTCTGACAATCTCATCATGTTAGTGAAACTATGTTAAAATCTTTTAAATGTACAGTGAACACTTCCTAAAACATGGGACTAGTCAGAAGAATGATCACGACAGATTTACTTACAAGATGATGCATGTGAAAAGGATGAACAGCAGAAGACAAAACTTCCTGGTCAGATTGATTGTACACAAGCATCTTACATAGGGGGTATAGTTTTAGACACAGAATAATATATTTGAATATACTGATGTAGGTGCTCTGTAACTTTCTCTGTATGAGAAGATAGTTTTTGCACTGCTAGAATAAAAAATGTGTGTTGTAACGTGTGTTGCAACTGTAGGTACGTCCTCTGATTATGGAGTGAGATCACCTATATGGGCTGTAGTCCTTTGCACAGATTCAAAGATATTGTTGATGAGTTCCTAAGGACGTTTTGACAATTTTGAAAAAGAAACATCTCCAGCCCTGTAGTCACCATACGAGATGTTGGTTTGGGTACAGTACATTTTCTTTCAAGCAGTTCATAGACATGTTCAACATGATTCAAGTCTGGGAAGCATAGCATTTGAGTGATATCCTCACACTGTAGCCTGTTGTCACAACTAAGCTTTGTGGAGACTAGAAGATGTGTCGTTCACAAAAAGAAAGCAACTGCCATTTGCTATGCTATACATCTGAACACGGTTTAGTAACTAAAAACTGTCAGTTGCTTGTTCCACATATCCACCATTGTTGATTACTGCTCACACTATCACATCACATTCTGCACAGCTATTACATGGACACTGTCCAGTCATGTTAGTGTGGCCTCTTTGCAGCTGCGAGACGTGCAGGCAGAGCGTCAGTGAGGTTCTGAAAGGTACCAACAAGGATGTGGAGCCACCCCAACTCCAGTGCTGAGGATCCGTGGCACAGAGAGACTGAAGGAGGTGATCCCACAAATTTTCGATTTGGTTTAAATCTGGCAAGTTTGAGGGTTAGGGGAGTAGAGTTAAATCATCCTGGTGCACTTTGAACCACGCATGTACATTGCGAGCAGTATGTCAAATTGCATTGTCCTGCTGGTAGGTGCTGTCATGGTGAAGAAAAACAATCTGCATAGACACAGTCTCCCTGGATAGATGCATACTTGAGGTGATCCATTCCTAGAGAGACCTTTCACGCTGTACATTCCAACGGCGCTCTTTATGGTGGAACATAAAACACGATTCATCTGAAAAGGTCATCTGTCGCCACTCATTGGACGCCCAGCTGCGGTATTGATGAGCAGATTCCAGCCTTTGTCATCAATGAACAGCAGCCAGCATGGGTCCTTGAACCAAGTGCCTGCTGTGGAGGCCCATATGCAGCAACGTTCACTGAATGGTCATTGAGGAGATTCCGTTGTTAGCCTTTTGGTTAATCTGGGTGGTCAATTGCTCAACAGGTGAATGTCTGTTTGCCCAAACAGATCCCTGGAGACACCGTTCATCTGTGTCACCTATGGTCCGTGGTGCACCACAGTTGCCGTGGCACACGTTTTGGATAACATCATTTTTCATGCACGGTATACTTTAACCACAGCGGCACATGAACAGTGTGCAAACTTAGATGTTTCGGAAATGCTCCCATGCATGGCCTGAAAGCCATTGATAATGCCCTTTGGGATGTCAGAGAAATTGCCCCATTTCCACATTATGACAATGACTGCACTGTTCACCTCCCCCATAAGTCACACTTTATATATAGTGCTGCCACGTGCCGTCTGTGAATGGTTACTGCATATACACTGAAGCGCCAAAGAAACTGTTATAGGCATGCATATCCAAATACAGAGACGTGTAAACAGACAGAATATGCTGCTCTGGTTGGCAACACCTATATAAGACAACATGTGTCTGGCACATTTGTTAGATTGGTTACTGCTGCTACAATGGCAGGTTATCGAGATCTGCATGAGTTTGAACATGGTGTTATAGTCGGTGCATGGGGGATGGGACACAGCATCTCCGAGGTAGTGAAGAAGTGGGGATTTTCCCGTATTACTATTTAATGAGTGTACCTCGAATATCAGAAATCCGGTAAAACATCAAATCTCCGACATCGATGTGGCCAGAAAAAGATACTGCAAGAACGGGACCAATGATGATTGAAGAGAATCGTGCAATGTGATCGAAGTGCAGCTCTTCCACAAATTGCTGCAGATTTCAGTGCTGAGCCATCAGCAAGTGTCAGTGTGTGAACCATTCAGGGAGACATCATCAATATGGGCTTTCAGACCCAAAGGCGCACACGTGTACCCTTGATGACTGCACGGCACAAAGCTTTATGCCTTGCATGGGTCTATCAACACCAACATTGGACCGTTGATGACTGGAAACATGTTGCCTGGTCGGATGCGTCTCATTTCAAATTGTATTGAGCAGATGGATGTATATGGGTATAGAGACAACCTCATGAATCCATGGACCCTGCATGTCAACAGGGGACTGTTCAAGCTGGTGGAGGCCCTGTAATGGTGTGCGGCGTGTGCAGTTGGAGTGATACGGGACTCCTGATTTGTCTAGCTATGATTCTGACAGGTGGCATGTACATAAGCACCCTGTCTGATCACCTGCTTCCGATGGACTTGGGCATTCTGATGGACTTGGGCAAATCCAGCAGGATAATGTGACACCTCACATGTCCAGAATTGCTACAGATTGGATCCAGGAACACTCTTCTGACTTTAACACTTCCGCTGGCCAGACATGAACATTATTGAGCATACCTGGGATGCCTTGCAACGTGCTGTTCAGAAGTGATCTCCACCCCCTCATACTCTTACTAGAAGATGGGAAATGGCTGAAATATGGAAAACAATATCATTGTATGTAAGTGATAACCACATTGTAGGTCTGAATTTATAATGCCATAATATTCTTAAAGACACTGAAAAATGTTATCAATCCTGGAAGACTGAGTTCTGATCTATGAATATCTCCCACTCTTTGAATGAGAGTCCACAGCTATGAAGTTATACTTCACTTTGCTACCTTGTTATGTAATTGTACTTTATTTGTGTGTAAATCATTTGTATTACAGGAGTTACAATATCTTATGCTGTAACTAAACAACTTGCACTGGCATTGGCTCATTGCAAGACAGATTGCAGCAAACAACATTGCAAAGACATTTCAAATTCTTTTCTCACATTTATATTAACTCAATGGACATTTCTGGAGCACCAACAGTTGAGCAGCATACATGTTTATTGTCATATGACTAGGAAACTGGAATGTCATTTTTTCCTGTTACTCTAGTAACATGCCCCAAAAACACTTTCCTCAGGATTTTACATGATACCTTGGCTTATTCCTTAATAGTTTTGACATTGTAAGTATGTTTACACAAGTGGCTCATGGAATTACAGTTTTTAAAAACCACAAGGTTGTCAGTTATAACAAAATTTATTTACATATATCTTCAATAAATGCACCTTAACAGCACTGCTTGATTCCTTTTTCAGAAAAATGCTCAAAAATTGTTGTACAAGATACTTAATTTTAAAAATTTCTCTTATGTATTGATGATAACTTCTCATACCATGAGACTGAAGATAGAGCACCTCATGAAGATTATCCATTGATTTTTGTTCACCTAGTGTCTATTTTTCTGAGTTTGTGGACTATAAATGCAAAAAGTGATGATCACATCTAGTCGAAAGACCAGCTAAATTTGATTTAAATATTTATGAAAATGTGAATGTGATTTTTCCAAATTAACAGGGTGATACATTCTCGGATTTTGATACGCTGACGGACAAGTTGGTGGCAGAGATCCTGTATCATGTGGAGGCCTGTGGACTAAATCCAGCAAAGATAAGCTTCATTGGACATTCACTGGGGAACATCATTATACGGTCAGCAATCACACGCCCTCAGATGAAGCATCTGCTGCCTCGTCTACACACGTTTCTTTCATTGTCAGGGCCTCATCTTGGCACACTGTACAATAATAGCGGCCTTGTCAACATGGGTATGTTAAATGCTATTTATTATTCACTTATTATTTTAATACTGCAAATACATAATGTTTTTAGAAAATTGAAATATTTTTGTAATTCAGCAAAAAGAGTCAAAATTGAAATCATCAGCTACTAATACAAATAAATCAACATCCTGTACTCACCCAAAAGGAGAACCATGAATCAATCAAGAGAACTTATATTTTTATTGGCTCCCTGATTTTTCTTTGTTGGGGAAGCAGTTTTTTCTACTTTTTCTCTTTTTTTTCTTCTTCTTTCACCTCCTATTCCATTTATAATCTTTCTGTCTTTGCAAGTGGAGAACTAAAGTAAGCCATTACAAACCTAAGAATTTTATTTACAATATTATGTCAGGTCATATTCGATTTGGTGCAGTAGCTTTAGAATGGAAGGTACTATTTTTGGAACTAAACTGAACTCTCCATAAATGTAGAATAAGTTTTAGAAATTAACACAATTCCCAAAATTCGTTGTATTTTTACTTCTTGGCGTGAAGGAGCCTCATGTAAAACTCCTTATCATGCTATTCAATTAACTAAATTGCACCTCCTCAAGTTCACTACAGTTTTTATGAATTTCCCCATGAATGTGGCATCCAAACATTCAGATAATAATCAACCTTCATTTTGCTTAAGATGAAAATAAATATCTCAAAACTCATTCCCCTCACTTGTCACAGTATAATGGAAAAAAATATGGTATAATATAATTATGAATGCAGTGATATGCAATAATAATATGGTCTGTCCTTGTGAATCATGAAAGTAAAATAAATGGTTGCCAGATAAGTTAGGATATACACTGATGTTAACCAGTTGGTCTTATAGCACTATGTAAGTAGGACAATGTCCTATGAAGGTCTGTGAATTTGCCAAGAAGGGATGGCCTGGGTGCCTCAGTAAGACGGACAGTCATACCATGGATGTAACCACAATGGAGGTCTTATCTGTAGAGGGACCAGACTGACTTGTAGCTCATGAAGAAAGGCAGAAGCCATTTCCATAGTTGCAGTAGTGACAGTCTGGATGATTGACTGATTGGTCTTTTAACATCAGCTAGCATGACCTCACTGTGCTGTTACTGCAAATACCTGGAAGCAAGGAGAAACCACAGCTGAGGTTATGCAGCTGTACTGTATTGCTTAATAATGATGGCATTCTCTTGGGTAAAATATTCCAGAAGTAAAATAGACCCCTGTTCATGTCCCAATGTGGGAACTATGTGGAAGCATAAAATAGACAGGAAACAAAACTGGCATTTACAGATCAGAATGTGTAATGTTAGATCCTTTAATTGTGTAGGTAGGTTAGAGAATTTAAAAAGCAAATTGGATAAGTTGAAGCTAGATGTAGTGGAGTTTTGTGAAGTCCAGTGGCACAAAGAACCTGACTTCAGTTCAGGTGACTGTAGGATTGTAATTACAAAAAGAAATAAGGGTAACACAGAAGTAGGTCTAATAACAAACAGAGAATGGGAATACAGGTAGGCTACTATACACCATAGGAATGCTTTGTCGGAGCCATGATATTCATGAAGCCAGCACCTGTCACAGTAGAACAAGTGTACACCATCCATCCAAAATGTTCCTAAACTAATTGTATTACTGGCATCATCAGTACAGTAAATACTGTGGCAGTTTGAACTAACAACTGTAACCAACCGATGAGCATTTGCCCAGTAAGCTGTGAGCAGGCAGTTTTAAGGAATAGATGTGGGAATGTAGTGCGCAGTGTTGTGTAACAAATCACAGTGGAGTAACATATCAGAAACATCTCCAGAATGTTTTGAAGAAGAGAAAAGTGTGTGAAAAGTTTGTCCCCCCACATCTTCACTCATGAGCAAAAACGATGATTTGCGGCTGCATGCTGCAGCTTGATTGAGATTCAAAATTTGAGTTTTTTTTTTCCCCAGGAAAAAATTATTGCAGGTGATGAGATATGATGATATCAATACGAACATACCACAAAATGATAAAATCGTGAAATTCACATTATGGCCCAACGCTCTAATGACTGACAGACATTTAAGCCAGTGTAACAAGCGAGTTGAACAGTGTCCCAAAAATCCACTTTCCTCACAGTTTCACAGGGTTGTATGACCCTTCTGTGCATTGTACTCAAGTGGAGGGAGACTGTATAGAACACTTGACACATTAAAACAACGATTTCAACATATTTCCATTTTACATTAATCCAGTGTCAAAACTATTTGGAGTGGCAGGGTGTATGCCAGTTAGATCCACAGATGATGAAGTGACTGAAAGAATGTATGATCAGATAGGACAGTTTAATTGTGATGGTGGTCTAGATGTTAATGCAGGAAAAGGAAGAGAAGGAAAATAGTAGGAGAAAATGGACTGGGGTAACAAATGAAAGAGGGAGCCCCCTCGTAGAATTTTGCACAGTAGTTAATCAGCACTGACACTTGATTTAAGAGTCATATAAGGTTTCAGATTGATTATATAATGGTAATACACAGATTCTGAAACCAGATGAGGACTCTGACCATAATTTATTGGTTATAGACTGAAGGTTAAAACTGAAGAAATTGCAAAAAAGGTGAAAAATGAAGTAGTGGGTCCCGTATAAATTGAAGGTACCAGAGACTATTAAGAGTCGTAGAATGAACATTAGGCAACATTGGACTGAAATGGGGGAGAGGAATACAATAGACGATGAATTGATTGACTTGGGGGTAGAGAATGCAGTAGGCAAAAAGACAATGTCTAGTAGAAATCCTTGGATAACACAGGAGACATTAATGTTAACTGATGAAACGAGAAAAATATAAAAATTCAGCATATGAAGCAGGTGGAAGAGAATACACACATCTAAAACAATGAGATTGACAGGAAAAGCAAAATGACTAAACGCTTATGGTTAGAGGAGAAATCCAATGCTCTTGAAACTTGCGTGACTGGGGAGAAGATAGAAGCAGCTGTATGAATATCAAGAACCCTGGTGGCATACCATACCAAGAAAAGAAGGTAAAGCTGAAAGATGGAAGGAATCTATAGTAGAGCTGTACAAGTGAAATGAACTGGCAGGTTGTCTTGTGAAATGGGGAAAAGGAAGTAAATGAAGGTCAGACGAGAGATATAATACTGAGAGAAAAGATGGACAGAGCATTGAAAGACCTAAGTTGGAACAAAGCTGCTGGATTTGATGGTGTCCCCTCAGGATTGTTGAGATCCTTTGGAGAGCCAGCTATGACAGAAATATTCCACTGTGTGTGCAATACAAGGTGTGTTCCATAAGTAATGTGACCAAATTCATAAAAAATGATTTACTGAATACATTCGTACAAATTTTTAAAAAATTTCAAAATAGCTCCTTCTTGCGTCGACACATTTCTCGAGGCGGTGTTTTCGTCCCTGGAAGGCATCCTGGAATGCTTTTCTGGAATGTCCTTTAGAGCTGATGTAACAGGCACCTGTATGTTTTCAATCGTGTCCCAATGTTTTCCTTTCATTACTCCTTTTAACTGAGGAAACAAATGAAAGTCAGTGGGAGCCAGATCAGGACTGTAGAGAGGCTGGGGAACCAATGGGGTCTTGGTCCTGGCCAGGAAGTCATTGACAGTGAAGGTGCTGTGACTCAGCACATTGTCGTGGTGAACTTTCCATGTGTCCTTGATGTCGCTTCGGAAGCGTGAGACCTTCCTTTTCAGACTTTTGAGCACTCCCAAGTAGAAAACTGAGTTCACTGTAGTCCCAGTAGGTATGAATTTGTGGTGGACAATGCTTCAAAGAAGACAATGAGCATGGTTTTGATCCGGGGTTTGCTCATGCGTGCCTTCTTGGGGTGGGGCGATGATGGGGTGTGCCACTCTGAACTCTGCCTTTTTGTCTCAAGGTTGTACTCAAAAATCCACGACTCATCACCAGTGATAACAGAGTTTAAAAAATTAAGATCATTTTCAAACGTTTCCAACATTTCTTGGCACCGAGGCACTTGCATGTGCTTGTGTTCGTCGGTCAACACTTTTGGGACGAGTGTGGCACACCTTTCTCATGTTCAAATCTTCAGTCACAATGCAGAAAATGGTTGTTTTTGACATGTTCAGAGTTTGTGCTATCAATTGAAGGCTCAGCCGTCTGCCAGAGTTCAAACAATCGCGCATGAGCATCACATTTTTGTCGACTCGTGTGGTTGATGGCCGTCCACTGTGAGGTTCATCGGTGATCTCCTCTCGGCGCTTCATGAACGACTTGTGCCATCTGAAAACTTGTGATTTGGACAAGCAATCATTCCCAAAGGCATGCTGAAGTAATGGAAACGTTTCGGTGGCGGACTTCCCAAGTTTAATGTAAAATTTGATACCGTGCCGTTGCTCTACAGAATGATCCATTGTACCCTGTTACATAAACTCAAAATGGGGTTGACGGTAACGCACGTTCTGACTCTCCGGCAGCTCATAGCTGAACGAGACAAAGAGCATTTCGAAGCTAACACCTCCTTCCACTTAGCCCATCCGGTTACAACACGTTGTGGTGTACCGTTACGTGAGGAAAAATTAGTCGTATTACTTATGGAACGCGCTCTGTATAGATGAGATGGGTTTTTGTCCTCAGATTTCAGGAAGAATGTAATAATTCCACTTCCAAAGAAGTTAGTTGTTAACAGATGTGAATACAACTGAATCATCAGTTTAAGTAGTAATGGATCCAAAATATTGACTTGAATTATTTATAAGAAATGGAAAATGTGACAGAAGGAAACATTAGGAAGATTTGTTGGGATCCTAGAGAAATTTAGGAAGACACAAAGCAATACTGACTCTAGACTTCTCTTGGAAGATAGCTTGAAGAAAGGCAAGCTGACATTTTAAAGAATTTGTGGATTTAAAGAAAGCTTTTGACAACATTGAATGGACTACACATTATACCACTTGTACAGAAACCAAACTGCAATTGTAAGAGTCAAAGAACATGAAAGGGAAGCCACAATTCAGAAGGGAGTGGGATGCAGCTGTAGCATATGTCTGGTGTTATTCAATCTGTACAATGACCAGCAAGGAGAAATCTGGAAAGAGAAGTAAAATTCAAGGAAAAGAAATAATAAATTTGAAATTTGTTGATGGCCTTATAATTCTGTCGATACGAGAAAGATCTTGGAACAGCAGCTGAATGGAAAGGATAGGGTCTTGAAAAAAGATGATAAATTAACATCAACAGAAGTAAAACAATTTTAATGGAGTGTAGCCAAATTAAATGAGGTGGTGATGCAGGGGTTCGTCTAGAAATTGAGGCACTGTAAGTAACAGAAGACTTTCCCTATTTGGGCAGTAATAAACTGATGATGGCAGCATATTATTAAACGCAGACTGGCTATAGCAAAAAACACATTTACGAAAAAGTGAAATTTGCTCATCTAAAATAAATTTAAGTGTTTGGAAGACTTTCCTGAAGGTATTTATATGGAGTGGGACATTGTAGGAAAGAGAAACATGAGCATCAAGCAGTTCAAATGAGAATAGAACAGAATAGAAGCCTTCGAAATTTGTTTCTGCAAAAGAATCCTGGAGATGGGTTGATCATAAAACTGATGAAGTACTGAATCAAATTAGGGGGCAAAAGAAATTATAGCTCAATATGACTAAAAGTAAGGATGACAGACATGAGTACAGTAACCTGGTTCAGGTAGATATGGGTTTTTGTAGTTATTCGGTGATGAATAAGCTTTCATGGAATATGCTAGCATGGAGAATCAGTCTGCAGACTGAAGACCACAACAATACAACATGGAGCACAAAAATTCTACATGGATTTGATTAGTCTTTTTGCTCATCATGGAATATGGTTAATCAGAAAGAACTGAGAGTCACTTCACTGAAATAATTTTGACCAGATGCTGACACAGTATCACCCATGTCCACAAAGTGACATGTACTTACTAAAAATATCAGTTCATTGGCAGTGCAAAAAAATGTACTCAGCGAAGGAAGAATCAGATGGAAATTGACAGATGTGCTGTACATATACAGGGTGTTACAAAAAGGTATGGCCAAACTTTCAGGAAACATCCCTCACACACAAAGAAAGAAAATATGTTATGTGGACATGTGTCCGGAAACGCTTACTTTCCATCTTAGAGCTCATTTTATTACTTGTCTTCAAATCACATTAATCATGGAATGGAAACAGACAGCAACAATCGTACCAGCATGACTTCAAACACTTTGTTACAGGAAATCTTCAAAATGTCCTCCGTTAGTGAGGATACATGCATCCACCCTCCGTCGCATGGAATCCCTGATGCGCTGATGCAGCCCTGGAGAATGGCATATTGTATCACAGCCATCCACAATACGAGCACGAAGAGTCTCTACATTTGGTACTGGGGTTGCGTAGACAAGAGCTTTCAAATGCCCCCATAAATGAAAGTCAAGATGGTTGAGGTCAGGAGAGCGGGGAGGCCATGGAATTGGTCCGCCTCTACCAATCCATCGATCACCGAATCTGTTGTTCAGAAGCGTAGGAACACTTCGACTGAAATGTGCAGGAACTCCATCGAGCATGAACCACATGTTGTGTTGCACTTGTAAAGGCACATGTTCTAGCAGCACAGGTAGAGTATCCCGTATGAAATCATGATAACGTACTCCATTGAGCGTAGGTGGAAGAACAAGGGGTCCAATTGAGACATCACCAACAATGTCTGCCCAAACATTCACAGAAAATCTGTGTCGAAGACGTGATTGCACAATTGCGTGTGGATTCTCGTCAGCCCACACATGTTGATTGTGAAAATTTACAATTTGATCACGTTGGAATGAAGCCTCATCCGTAAAGAGAACATTTGCATGGTGGCAGTTGACGCTAAATAACGAAAAGTGTGAGATGATCCACATGAGTTCCAAAAGAAATCCGTTGGAATTTGATTACTCGATAAATAGTACAATTCTCAAGGCTGTCAATTCAACTAAGTACCTGGGTGTTAAAATTACGAACAACTTCAGTTGGAAGGACCACATAGATAATATTGTTGGGAAGGCGAGCCAAAGGTTGCGTTTCATTGGCAGGACACTTAGAAGATGCAACAAGTCCACTAAAGAGACAGCTTACACTACACTCGTTCGTCTTCTGTTAGAATATTGCTGCGCGGTGTGGGATCCTTACCAGGTGGGATTGACGGAGGAAATAGAAAGGGTGCAGAAAAGGGCAGCTCGTTTTGTATTATCACGTTATAGGGGAGAGAGTGTGGCAGATAAGATACACGAGTTGGGATGGAAGTCATTACAGCATAGACGTTTTTCGTCGCGGCGAGACCTTTTTACGAAATTTCAGTCACCAACTTTCTCTTCCGAATGCGAAAATATTTTGTTGAGCCCAACCTACATAGGTAGGAATGATCATCAAAATAAACTAAGAGAAATCAGAGCTCGAACAGAAAGGTTTAGGTGTTCGTTTTTCCCGCTCGCTGTTCGGGAGTGGAATAGTAGAGAGATAGTATGATTGTGGTTCGATGAACCCTCTGCCAAGCACTTAAATGTGAATTGCAGAGTAGTCATGTAGATGCACTGAAATGAGTATTGACACATTGTTGCATGAACCATTCGCAGAAGTGTACCCGTGGAGGCCAATCAGCTGCTGATAGTGGCTGCACGCGCTGTACATGGTATGGAAACAACTGGTTCTCCCATAGCACTCTCCGTAGAGTGACGTGGACAATGTTACCTTGTACAGCAGCAGCTTCTCTGACACTGACATTAGGGTTATCGTCAACTGCACGAAGAATTTCCTCGTCCATTGTTTGCAGGTGTCCTCATCGTTCTGGGTCGACCCGAGTCACGAGTCATAGGCTGGAATGTTCCATGCTCTCTAAAACGCCGATCAATTGCTTCAAACGTCTTCCTGTCGGGACACCTTCGTTCTGGAAATCTGTCTTGATACAAATGTACCGCGCCATGGCTATCGCCCCGTGCTAATCCATACATAAAATGGGCATCTGCCAATTCCGCATTTATAAACATTGCACTGACTGTAAAACCAAGTTTGTGATTAACACTAACCTGTTGATGCTAGTACTGTAGAACAATGAGTTGCATGTCAACACAAGCACCGAAGTCAACATTACCTTCTTTCAATTGGGCCAACTGGCGGTGAATCGAGGAAGTACAGTACATACTGATGAAACTAAAATGAGCTCTAACATGGAAATTAAGCGTTTCCGGACACATGTCCACATAACATCTTTTTTTTTTTATGTGTGTGAGGAATGTTTCCTGAAAGTTTGGCCGTACCTTTTTGTAACACCCTGTATAGACAAACAGCTGGTGACAATTTTAGAAAAATTGGATGCTATTTTCAAAATTCTTTTAGAAATTGACCAGGTTGGTAGTATGTTGGTCCATTTAGGGTGCCTATGCAAGCAGTTATTCAGCTCGGCATTGATTAACAGGGTGGTTAGATATTCTCCTGTGGGATATCATGACAAATTCTGTCCATTGGCACACTAGTTGTCAAACTCCCAAGCTGTCTGGAGGGCCCTGACCATAATGTTCCAGTTAAGGATAGATCCACTGATGTTGACAGCTGTAGTAGGGTTTGGAAAGCATGAAGACAAACAGTAGGAACTCTTGTCCTGTGTGGATGGGGATTATTTTGCTGAAATACACTGATCAGCCATAACATTATGACTAATGATCTACTATTTATATAAACCTGTTGAAGCAATAGCAGTGTCATGTGGAGAGGCATGACTGACAGTCAGACTCGTGCTTGGTGCATGTAGTATCAGTGAGTGTGCTGTCCATGTTTAGAATGGGGAAGGCGCACGATCTATCTTAGTCTGACCGAGGGCAGATTGTGATGGTCCAGATGCTTTTTACAAGCATTTTGCTAACTGCATGACTGGGATGTTCGAGGTGTGCTGTGCTGAATGTCTTTAAAATGTGGCAAAACCGAGGTGAAACCACGTCGAGGTGTCATGGGGTTGGGCAGCCACCCCTGATTACAAATGTCGAACGTCATAGGCTGAACAGACAGGTAGAAAAGACTGGTGGTGAACTGTGGCAGAACTAACATCAGTCTTTAATATCGGGCAGAGTACAAGTGTGTGTGTACACACAGTGCATCAAACACTCTGAATGATGGGCTCTGCAGCTGACAACTCATGCATGTGCCAATGTTATCACTACAACTGAAATGGGCAGTGACCATCAGCACTGGATGTTCGTGCTGTGGCAGAGCATTGCATGGTCTGATGAATCTTGACACCACCTTCATCAAGCTGATGCGAGGGTGCGAATCCGTCATCTTCCAGGGGAACAGGTCTTTGAAACCTGTACTGCAGGCTGAGGACATGCTGGCAGCGGCTCCATTATGCTCTGAGAAACATTCACATGTTCATCTGTGGGTCCATTGGAGCTCGTACAAGGCACCATGATGGCCAAGGAGTATCGTACTCTGGTTGCAGACGACATACAGTCCTTCACGATAATCATGTTTTCCGATGCAGCGGCATTTTTCAGCAAAATACTGCACCGTGTCACAAGGCTGGGTGTGTGATGGGAGTGCTTTGAGAAACACAGTGCCAAGTTTGACTTGCCAAATCTGAACCCAAACAAACACATCTCGGTTGTGACCTACTGTGGCATCAGAGCCAATCGCCCCCCCCCCCCCCTTTTACTCCTCCTCACTCCCCTTTCTCCTCCGCCCCTGAAATTTACAGGAATTAGATTACTTATGTGTGCAGATGTGGTGCCAACTTCCTCCAGTGGCTTACAAAGACCTCATTCCTTTCCTGTCATGATGTTTCGCCAAAGGTGGGCATGCTGGCTATCTGTTAGGTAGTCAGAATGTTCTGACTGATAAGTGCATAAGCCCCAGGTGGCTTTCCATGAAAGACACTGAAACATGGGGTAGGATATCATTGACGTACTGCAGTGCTGTAAGGGTGCCATGGATGACAACCAAAATGGTCATGACCATAATCCTGGCTGTTGGGCCATATATCAGGTGATAATCAAAGTGGTATATGGCTGCTGTGTGTGGCATCTGCAGATGCATCTTCGCTGGTCATCATGGCTCAGTTCATCACTAAAGATAGTTCTACTGCAGTTGATGCGATTCCAGGCCAAATGTGCCTGACGCCACTGCAAACCAGCTCGTTGGCATGCAGAGGTGAATGGTAGTCAATGCAAGGGTCACCATGAGCTCAGCCCCTCCTTTCCGTGGGCCACTTATTAATGGTTCTTGTGGTCACTGAAGCACCAGTTGCACATCAGCTCAATGGTGATGATGAATCCAGGGCTCCTGGTGCCCCTCTGACAATTTCTCAGTCCTCACGTTCTGTCGTCTCTCTATGTCGACTGCTTCCTTTTTGATGCCGTGTTGAGCCTTCATTCACCCATTCTTGCCAACATCGCTGAATAGTGGCATCGCTCCTGTTCAAATGTTGAGTGATTTGCTGATATATGTGTATATTGCCCATGCACCTGTCTGTGAGACGCAGTTACTATCCAACTGAGTACACAGAATGAAATTTGCGAAAAGATCATGTCCTGGTATCAACATGTCCCCTGTTTACTATTCTTGCCAGCAGTGCAGTGAAATTGTGCTGGAGCATCACACATTCATCCATCAGCCACCAAAGTTTACAATTTTGCATTTTCTGTTGATACCTTTGTGGTGCTTTTTATTTCTATTATTTTTTAGTGTGTAACTGAAGACAAGTGTGCAAAAAGGGCTAACCCACTGGAAAAATACATCAAATTATTATTATTATTATTTTTTTAACAGAAATTTATACAGAATGGACCAGTTAATGTTCCTGATCTGTCATATCCTTTACTTTGCAATGTAACACAAAAAATAATAATTTATAAAGAAGAACAATATTATGTGAAGATTTGTTTTGTACACTATGAAACATTCAAATCCTCAGGGTACCATTGTAATGGTAGCAAAAAGTGTTTTTCTAGCCTTAATATTGTATACTATGCTTGATGTGTTGTAAATGAGTTTATTCTGGAAAAACTCCCAAAATCTTATTAATAACAATCAGTGTTATCAAACCGTGCAGCGTCATTCCTGTAATACCCATGGTGAACTGCTGGAATGTAATTTGTAATTGCTGTAATCCTGTAGCTTGGAAAGTTTTATCAGTCTTGTGCCATTGTATTTGAGGCAAAATGTGACATTAGAAATGTAAGTCATACTTGTCCCCTTGTCCCTCCCCCTCATGTCTACAGTATCAAAATTCTCAATACTACCATAAACATATTTAAAGAAAAACTTAAAAAGGGCCATCTTTCATAATTTTCAAACATGTAATTTTACTTTATAAAACCTTCTGCCCAAATTCAGATACTGTTCATCTTTGTACCTTATCGAGAAGAGGTTTGACAGTAATAAACATGTCACTTTTCATTTTTACAACATTGAAAGGTTCCTTTACTCTTCTTCTTTTTAACAAGTTCCATCCACTGGTCTGGAACAAAAATAAAAGATACCTGAACAAAAATAAAAGATACCTGTCTTTTTTTTTTTCTCAATTAACCCAAAATGACGGTCAAAGGGTAAATGCATAGGACCAGGCACTAGACATTTAGGTTCCCCATCAAATCACCCCGACTATGTTAAGTACATCCAAAAGCTAACTAAAGAGAAGTTTTTATTTTGGTCAAAGCAAGAATATGAACACACAAATAGCTGACGTACAGTGTCAGGAACCAATGCTGTAATATACTGTCTAAGACACGAAATAATGTCGTCTACCCCCATACCAGCTACTTACGCTGACCACATAACTATTATTTCATCATTATTAGATAGTAAATTATGCACACAGAAGTTAGATGTCCAGTGCTGGTGTTTATAGAATGTGATTCCTACGGACAAGTGGGGTGCAGAGAGACATTGTCGTGTGTCAAAAGCAATGACCATAACAGAGTTATTAGTTTTTGAATATTCTGAGTCTCTTTTCAGATATTCATAGGCAGTATGTGTTTGTTTAACATTAAAGTTCAATTTGCTCAAGTTATTTCAATTTTATGACCATTTTTCTCAGAAGAAATTTGCATTTTAAGGTGGTCACAAAATTGACAGGAGTCAAACTATGTGATTGTGCAAAGCCAATAATATAAAACAGATAAAATATTTTATGATACATGTCAAGGCTAAGATGTCTTTTATTTCTGTCTTCACACTTACCTTCATAAGGACTATTTGTCTTCCTAATGTTAAGATCTCCATACAGATATGTCATGTTGGGATTGTTTTTCCTGGAGCAGTGACTTGACTGTGTAGGAAAACTATATGAGCTGTGGTCCTCCTTGCTTCATTTATTTGGGTGATTGTCATGTCTCCCCCAGTTATCCACATTAAATAAAATATTAAGCTTTTAAATCTATCATTGTGAATGTATGACATATGTTTTGTTGTGTAATGAAACACAGAAACTTACCACCGAAGTTCCAGATGTATTCTTTTGTTGATTCACATGGGATAAGCATCCAGTGCTTTCACAAAAAATTCTTAGAAAAGCTTTCTTACAAATCTAAACGTGTACTTCACCTATAGTAATTTTAAAGATAATGGATGTCTGCCCCCTACTCCTCTCCAGACCAGATTTGTTGTTACTTACATTCCAGAAATCAAGAAACCACTTGTCTCGTGTTCTTTCAGGTACAATATCGAAGGATTCTCTTGTACAGGCACAATCTGAACCTTGTAATTCTGCCCTTTTCATTACACCCTTATAATTACTGTACTCTTCAGCACTGTTTGACTTTTTCTTCTCAACTTCTTTACGCAGTTCTGTGGATTACGCTTCCTCTTTTGATAGTTACTACTGATTTTCACGCTTTCATCAGTGTTTCCCATTTCTACATCTGCCTTTTTCAGTATTTCTATTCTATACAGAATGTGCACAACTGAACACTTCAAACACCCTAAACTTGGTTCATAAAGTAAGTAATATTACATGCTGCACGATGCTTATATTTTGTGTTTACACTTTTATTCATTATTCTGAGCATGTCTTAAATTGCAACACAGCTACAACAATGTAGATACATACACAAAAAAGAAAGAAAAAACAGATGCATAATACTTATCTAAGCATGTTAAAAAAATATCACAATATTATCAACAAAAAACTTAATAAATCTTATATTTATACCTAAAATTGAAATATTAATATCAAGGGACTAACTTCAAAAGCCAGTTACAATCCATCATATACTGAAAAGTTGAATTAAGTGATCTCTCAAATACTAAGCACAATACATTTGTAGACTGACTCAGATTCAATATCTGCTTTGAAAGCTTTACCAGCATTATGATATTTTAGTACATCTACAGGACAAAGAGAAAAGCAACCTGTCCCAGGTAACATGAAATGAAACGAATATAGACTACACATACACAATTAAGGTTTAATATCTAATATATGCAAATTGCGCCAAACCAGTTTAGAAGACTGATGAGTAAACAAATCCAGTAAAACTACTACTGCCCTATCCATTTACAAACTGAAAAGGACTACTGTGCCTGGAGGCACTGCGAAGCTGTGTGATGGAGAATTTTTTGTTTTCATAGTCTATACATATAGCTCACATATTGCAGTTTAAACCATATTTTGGTTCGACAATTAGTAATATGCTTTGGAGCCTTGCGTGTCTCTCATATAGACTGTTGACACAAAGTATATTACCGTCTGAGGCTATTTTATCCAACTCCTTGCACTAAGTTAACCAGTGCACCTACATTTTTCTGCCAAGCTAGCTTCTGTCTAACTAGGGTATGTTCTTAGCTGGCATGCATGGCAGTATACAGTTTAACAACTTGGGTCTGCACAAAACAGTTCACATGCACAATGGTGAACTTGGGCATTCTCTTGGATGTGTTTGAGGTTGTGTCAAAGCAACAGATGAGTCATATGCTATTGAAAACTGGCTTTTGGAGGAAGAAACTCGTGCAGTTTTCAGAGATATAAGTCCTAGTGAATCCACAGTCGACCATGAAGGAAAAAAGTGATGATGGTGCAGTCTGTCACATGTAACGGTAAAATTTATAAAGCAAGTGATCTTACCAAGTTTCTGTTAAGTTGGTCAATGTGGATTCATGCTTTATCAAAGCACTCAGCCTACAACAGCACTTGGTATATTTACAGCTTTTATCACTGATGACCTTTTTAACAAATTTGTGACTAACAAATTTGTGTGCAGTGGAAAAATACAAAGTTTACTCTTTTAGCAATACAGTGTGTGACTTATGGAAAGATGTTTCTTCAAAAGAAATGAAGACTTTATTTGTAGTAATTCTAACCTGGATCTGAATGTGAAGGGGAATTGACTATTTTACTGATTAGATTCAATTCCATTTGTCAAGGATGTTGAGTCGTACTGAGCATGTTTGGAATATTTATGGCATATATGTTGCCTCTAGACAGCATAGTGGATTCCAGTAAGAATTTCATTTATACTAGTAACCATGACCGGAGCATTCTACACTAGTCCCGTCGAGAGTCTTTATGCTGTAGCTGCCGAATTACCATTGACCTACCGGCGCGACGTACTGCTTTGTCGGTATGCCTGCCAGCTGTTATCAATGACCGACCACCCCTCTTATCAGTCCTTCTTCGCCGATTCTCTCGACCATCAGTATGCGTTGTACGTGTCTGCCCTGCTGCCCCCCGGAGTCCGCTTTTGTCACCTGCTTCGACAATTGGATTTTGCCCTCCCTACCACCTTCGGAGAGGGTGAGAGCCCAACGCCACCTTGGCTCCAGGCTCCGGTTCATATTCATCTCGACCTCAGCTCGCTCCCGAAAGAGGGTACTCCGGCTGCAGTGTATTGCTCACGGTTTGTCGAACTTCGTGCGTGACTTGCCAGTCACATCTTCATTTACACTGATGGCTCCAAAACTGACGATGGTGTCGGCTGTGCCTTTGTCATCGGGACTGTCACCTTTAAATACCAGCTCCTCGACGAGTGTTGCAGCTTTACGGCCGAGCTTTTTGCTCTCCATCGGGCCATTCAGTATGCCCGCCGCCACCGCCATTTATCGTATGTATTCTGCTCTGATTCACTCGGTGCTCTTCAGAGCCTTGGAGCTCCATATCCGGTCCATCCCTTGGTGCAACGGATCCAGCAGTCCCTCCATTCTTTTGCTGATGATGGCTCTCCTGTCAGCTTTCTCTTGGGTTCCCGGCCATGTGGGAGTGCCTGGGAATGAGGCTGCTGATGCTGCAGCCGAGGCTGCTGTCCTCCTGCCTCGGCCAGCCTCCCATTGTGTCCCGTCATCTGACATTAGTGGGGTTGTTTGTAAGAGGCTTGTGTCATTGTGGCGGGATACTTGGTCATCACTTCAAGGAAACAAGCTCCGGGCCGTAAAACCGTTCCCAATTGCTTGGACAACCTCCTCCCGACCATCTCGGCGAGAAGAGGTCCTTCTGACCAGGTTGCCGATTGGGCATTGCCGGTTTAGCCACCGCTACCTGCTCTCCGGTGACCCAGCCCCGCAGTGCCCTTGTGGTCATGCATTGACAGTGCGCCATGTTTTATTGTCGTGTCCCCGTTTTAGTCAATCTGCCCTCTACTTTACAGGATATTTTAGCTGATGACTCTCGAGCAGCTGCTCGTGTTCTTCGTTTTATTACTTTGACTGGCTTGTCCAAAGACATCTTTGTAAGAACTTTCTGGTGTTCCCCCCCCCCCCCCCCCCTCCCTCCCCGCTTGAGTTTTACTAGATTCTCTGTGCTCTTACTATTGTGACTGGGCGCTAATGACCTCAGTAGTTGAGCGCCCTTAAACCCCAAACAAAAAAACAAAAAAAAAAATCCTTCCACCTTTCTGCTTTCCCTTCTTTACTTAGAACTGGTTCTCCATATGAGCTCTTGATATTCATGCAAGTGGTTCTCTTTTCTCCAAAGGTCTCTTTAATTTTCCTATAGGCAGTATCTATCTTACCCCTAGTCCTATATGCCTCTACAATCTTACATTTGTCCTCTAGCCATCGCTGCTGAGCCATTTTGTACTTCCTGTCAATCTCATTTTTTGAGACGTTTGTATTCCTTTTTGCATGCTTCATTTACTGCATTTTTGTATTTTCTCCTTTGATCAATTAAATTCAGTATCTCTTGTGTTACCCAAGGATTTCTACTAGCCCTCGTCCTTTTTACCAACTTGATCCTCTGCTGCCTTCACTATTTCATCTCTCAAATCTACCCATTCTTCGTGTACTGTATTTCTTTTCCCTGTTCTTGTCAATCGTTCCCTAAGTCTGTCTCTAAACACTCTACAACCTCTGGTTCTTTCAGTTTATCCAGTTCCCATCTCCTTAAATTTCCACCTTTTTCCAGTTTCTTCAGTTTTAATCTACAGTTCATAAACTGGAAATGTCTGACAATTTAAAATCTGGTTTCTAAATCTCTGTCTTACCATTATATAATCTATCAGATAACTTCTAATATCTCCAGGGTTCTTCCATGTATACAACCTTCTTTCAGGATTCTTAAACCAAGTGTTAGCTATGATTAAGTTATGCTTTGTGAAAAATTCTACCAGGTGGCTTCCTCTTTATTCCTTACCCCCATTCCATATTCACCTACTACTTTTCGTTCTTTTCCTTTTCCTACTGTCGAATTCCAGGCCCCCATGTCTAAATTTTTTTGTCTCCTTTCACTATCTGAATAATTTCTTTTATCTCATTATAGATTTCTTCCTTCTCTTTGCCGTCTGCAGAGCTAGTTGGCATATAAACTTTTACTACTGTGGTAGGGATGGGCTTTGTGTCTGTCTTGGCTACAATAATGCGTTCACTATGCTGTCCGTAGTAGCTTACCCCTACTCTTAATTGTTATTCATTATTAAACCTACTCCTGCGTTACCCCTATTTGATTTTGTATTTATAACCCTGTATTCACCTGACCAAAAGTCTTGTTCCTCCTGCCACCGAACTTCACTAATTCCCACTATATCTAACTTTAACCTATCCATTTCCCTTTTTAAATTTTCTAACCTACCTGCCCTATTAAGGGACGTAACATTCCATGCTCCGATCCGTAGAAGGCCAGTTTTGTTTCTCCTGATAACAATGTCCTCCTGTATAGTCCCCGCCCAGAGATCTGAATGCAGGACTATTTTACCTATGGAGTATTTTACCCAAGAGGACGCCATCATCATTTAACCATACAGTAAAGCCGCATGCCCTTGGGCAAAATTATGGCTGTAGTTTCCCCTTGCTTTCAGCTGTTCACAGTACCAGCACAGCAAGGCTGTTTTGGTTAATGTTACAAGGCCAGATCAGTCAATCATCCAGACTGTTGCCCGTTCAACTAATGAAAAGGCTGCTGCTCCTCTTCAGGGACCTCATGTTTGTCTGGCCTCTCAACAGATACCCCTCCATTGTGGTTGCACCTGCAGTACAGCTATCTGTGTCGCTGAGGCATGCAAGCCGCCCCACCAATGGCAAGGTCCACGATTCATGGGGTGGAGTTGGACAGGGGGGGGGGGGGGTGTTTATGTAATGATTTCAAATCAAATTCAGATTTTTGTCAGACGTTATCTGACAAGATCAGAAGTAAAATTTATCAGATTTCTTATTAACAACCATTAGTTATAAATTTTGAAAATAACAAGCTGTCACCAATACTACAGACTGAAAAACTTGAATACATTTGAAATATTACAGTGAAAATCAAACCAATTAAAATGGAATAAAGCAGTAACACACAGTTTTACTTGACCCTGAGTGGAGGATGCTGGGAGCAGAAGCTTATGATTGGAGAGCCGCTAGAAGGATCGTGTGCAGCCTCTTTGCTCATTCTTGGTAAAAAATATTAACAATCACTATGCACAACACCACATGTGGGTCAATACTATAGTAACAATGCCTACTTACTATTATGGCACACAATACTGAAAATGTAGCTAATATTGGCAGTGACCATCAACATTCTGGAGCAGCATGAAGTCAGCCAACATCCATCAGTAGATTGGGAAGCCAACAGTATTAGGAAGAGGATAGATTGCTACTCATCGTAAAAATTACATTCTCGCAGTCTATGGTTTTCCTAATATTGTTTGCATTATAACTTCCTTGCATGATCTGTGATTGTTTAGTGCGTACAGGAGTGAGGAACAGATAGATGTTGGTCATGAACAAAGATTTCAGATATTAATTTATTCTGCTTCTAAAATGAAGTAGCAAAACTAATATGTATCATTATTGCCATAGTTGTGGCATCAGTTGCTAACAGCAGCTTTGAATGTTGAAACATGCTTGCATCTCATTGGCAGCAGCGTAAACATGCATGGCAGCACCTTTGTGCTGCAGTGGTGGCTGATGAAAATGCAGCGGCATATCTGGTGGCATGCGTATTTGAAAGTGTGCCCGACCAGATAGCGGCTGATTCCACATCCTTCCCTGTCCACCACGGAAGGTACAGGGGGACGTCTGGGCCGTGGATGATGAAGCTGGTTGCTTGGATGAGGGCAGAGCAGATCAACTCATGTTCCGACATTTGAGTCTCACAAGAAACAGGGAAACTGCCTTGGAAAACCAGGCACAGGATGCTACTGAGGTTGCTGGTGACTAGCTGACAGTGACGCCATCTATGTCTGTGGGAGAGGCGACCTACAGTGTTGGCGGCAACAGTGTCGCAGGTGGGCAGATGGAGACTTCCATTTGTGAGATGGCCACGGGTGGATGCACCCGTGTGGTAAGCTGCATAGGAGGCTGGATTGAGGCAGACAGATGTTACTGCTACACGGCCGCCTGACATTGTGCAATGAAGAAATCTGAAACAGTTTGATCTATGGCAGGATCACTGCATTCACGGAGCTGTAGCTGATTTTGGTGGCACTGATGCATGCCTATGCTGCCACGAATAGTAAATTGCACTCTGCCAGCCGATCTGAGAACAATGCTGGATTTTCGTAAATGTATATTCTATATTGAATTGGGTTGTTCAGGTGAATTTTTGTAGTGAAGTCTGAAGCTGGAGCAGAGCGGTAAGGATGAAGCAAATGCAGCAAGGTCCGATGGCATGTCGTATGCAAATGTTCTGCCGGCGAAATGTCAGGAGCAGGCAAGTTACGACATGAAATCGGAAACTTCAGTAAGGCATCCTTGTTTGAATATGGAGCTCGAAGTTTTGACATTTGTGTATTGAACATTCAAACAAAATATTCGGCCTTGCCATTAGACTGTGGCAAGAATGGTGCTGCCCTGGCATACTTTATTCCATTGTGCTTGCAAAATTGTGCAAACTCCTTGGAAGAAAAAGAAGATCCATTGTCAGAAACAATTATTTATGGCACCTTAGAGAGAAAATACAGAAGCAAGCGCCTTGTTAGTTCTGGCAGCATTCATCAAATGTACTGGTATAAGAAAAGGGTATTTGGTATAGTCATTGGCAATAATTAACCTGTTTTTGCCAAAAGCTGCCAGCAAAGTCTATAGGGATGCTTTGCCATGGAGTATCAGAATGTGGCAAGGAGAAAAATTCCTGGTGCTGAGTGGCCTGACTGTGCAAGTTTTACATTGTGCTGTCACACTTTTGTTTGCTTATATAAACCAAACCACTTACAATGTTGGCATGGCAGTTGCTTAGTGCAGACTGTTCCCCAAAGATCTGTACGTAGAAGATGTAAGTCATGCTTTTGCACCGAGGTGAGGATCAACACACTTTTCTTTTTGTTAGATGTGTGAAGCAAAATCACATCACTCAGAAGAGAGAAACTGTTGCGGTGACATAGAATCTTCACACTGAGGGATTGGGAATACATTTCTGAGATTGTGGCCAACCTTTGCAAATGTAACCCTTTTGCAATTGTAGTGATTGTTCATGCTCCATGGTGTGTACAGCCCCCCTTGACTCAATAGGAAAAGAATTCAGTGCTTCCAAATCAGAAGAATCAATATGTAAACAAGAAGCTTCTGATGCACTGAACACTGCACATCTGCCGAATGGTAAAAGAGGCAATGTGTCACCATTTGCATGTTGTGTCACTACAGAAGTTCATACGGGTAATTTGACTCCTTTCTTTCAGGAGTGCTAGTTCTGCAAGGCTCGCAGGAGAGCTTCTGTAGTTTCGAAGGTGGGAGACGAGGTACTGGCAGAAGTAAAGCTGTGAGGACGGGAGGGGAGGAGGGGGGGGGGGGGGGACTCGTGCTCGGGTAGCTCAGATGGTAGTGCACTTACCCGCGAAAGGCAAAGGTCCTGAGTTCAAGTCTCAGGCAATTGAAGTGAAGCCACACTCATGGTTCAGTTGCCTGAGACTGCAGTTTTGTGTGTGTGTGTTTGTGTTGGTTTGCAGCTGTCAGTGTGCCTTTGATTACAAACCGTAGGTTCCATGCAAGTGCAGAAGCATGCCTCCCACAGCATAATGATGCTCCCACCAGTGCACGTTTTGAGCCGCCATTCACCTTGGTGACTGTGTTTGTGCAGATGACCTTTGAACTAGTGAAGCAGAAATGTGATTCACCTGAAGAGCTGTCACATTTCCAGGATCAATGGTCAGATCCCCATGATCCCATGCGCACTGCAATCATAATTGATGATGTCATTGGATCAACACATGAACACTTAGGGGAGATCTGCTGCAGAGTTTCATGTTCGAAAATGTACATTGAGCAGTCTGCTCTGAAGCACTCGCACATGCTCCAGCATTGTGCTCTGTTAGCAGAGAGGCCATAGGTCACCCTGTATCCTTCTTACAGAGCGGGCAAGCCTCCAAACCACATATTCTGTGAAGAGTCGTGAATGTCCAACTAATGGTTGTTTCGTTGTCGTCCTACCTTTTTCCATAGATGCTGATGACATTAGCACATGAACATTCGACCAGCTTCACTGTTTTCTAGATATTCAGTCACAGACTCTGCATAATAGTAATGTTGTTGTTGTTGTTGTTGTTGTTGTGGTCTTCAGTCCTGAGACTGGTTTGATGCAGCTCTCCATGCTACTCTATCCTGTGCAAGCTTCTTCATCTCCCAGTACCTACTACAACCTACATCCTTCTGAATCTGCTTAGTGTACTCATCTCTCGGTCTCCCTCTACGATTTTTACCCTCCACACTGCCCTCCAATGCTAAATTTGTGATCCCTTGATGCCTCAAAACATGTCCTACCAACCGATCCCTGTGCCAAAGTCGCGTATCTTGAAGGATTTTCCCATTTGCAGCCCAAATCTTCGCTAGGGCCATCCCCTTCCTGTGTCTGCTCCGCTTACATAAATTTGTTGCTGTGTCATGTGCCCGCAACACCACCAGACAGCATCCAGCATCTCAGTGGGCAGTGGTCATAATGTTTCAGCTTATCAGAGCTGGCATCAGAGGGAAGACAATGACTTGGTTAATATTATTTGTCCTGTTGCTGTATTTAAATTTCAGCATACTGTAGTTATGTTCTGCCACTAATTACAACAGACTGTTGCCAATAGATAATAAGCATATCATACCCCTGGCACACGGCACATACAAACCCCTTCCCTCCCCTGGCCAAAAGGATGTTGTTAGCAGGGAAGTAAGTATGAACGAGGCAAGTGGAATTTGAAAAACAAACATCTAGGTCTTGTCAGAATTATACTTTTCAAGTTTTTTCAAATGGAATTGTCTTGAGCACCAGTCCAGCACATAAGTATTTTCTGTCAAGGATATTTAATCCATGTTTGCTTTGTTATTATATTTAGGCATTCACTAAGGGATTGCAGCTTTCAACTCTTAAATTCTGGCATATTTTATCAATGGTGTAGATTTTATACTTCTGTAGGTCTGATGTACTTACCTTTAAAAAACAACTTTTTATGAATAAATGATTTCACATGTTCATGCACTTACATATAATTTCAAATTAAAAATCATTGTGTTGATTACCACAAATTTTGAGAAAAAATATCTTTCAGGAATGTGGTTTATGCAGAAGTGGAAGAAATCTGGTTCACTGTTGCAACTTGCATTACGTGATGCTGCTGATGTGCGTCAAACTTTCCTGTACCGCTTAAGTCAACGCTCAAACCTACACCACTTCCGAAATATTTTACTGTGTGGATCTTCGCAAGATAGATATGTTCCTTTGCATTCAGCTCGAATAGAACTTTGCAAGGCTGCTGTTAAGGATACATCAGTTCAAGGTTAGTGTATAAAAATGCACGTATGAATTCTACGATTTCTTTTGATTTCTCCCCTCAAAGGCAATACAGAAAGATTTATGGATGAGCTTCATTCTTACTACTTTTAAAGCTGCTGTTTTATTCTGGTTTTACAGTAGTGTACATAAATAAATTGAAAAAGTTTACTTTTTATACAAAATGTCTTGCAGTTGAGTTAGTGTTATAAGCAGAATTGTGACTTTAGAGGTAGTGGAACTTCTGTAAGACATTACATTCAGATTCAATTAAAAAACAAATAATTTGGCTCTAAGTTCTTTAAAAAAAATCTTGCATTACTTAACATAATCGATTTTTTCATTACACAGGTGCTGCTTACAGGGAGATGGTGCACAACATCCTATACCCCATTATCAGCAAACCAGAAGTAACTTTTGTTCGCTATGATGTACACCACGCGCTGCCAAATACGGCTAATTCTCTTATTGGCAGAGCTGCTCATATTGCTGTGTTAGATTCTGAACTTTTTATTGAAAAGTTCCTTGTGGTGACAGGCCTCAAGTATTTCAGATGAGCTTAACAATTTATATGTGAAAGAAGCTGCATTTATATGCAGAATTGTATAAAGAGCCGATTATCAACATTCCTTTTTGTGTGTATAACAATCATTGCCACTGGGGAGGGAAACTTTTATCGAGCTTAGAGGCAAATGAGAATTTGCTACTGGGACTGGAATTTTCTTTAAAATGTTTCAGTGTTCCTTCCCACAATTGTTTTTATAAACCAGTCTGGAAATGGACTAATAATGGCAGCTGTAATATTGATTGTGTGATCTTGCCTACTGCTCTGACTGCCAGCAGCAATTTCTATGCCTCATACAACTAATTAAATCACAGTTCGATCTGTACTATATTAATCTGCCGTGTTGTGTTTCAAAACATGAAGGAACTAATTGTGAAAAAGCACCAGCATTCTGGTAGGACTTTTAATAAAATACTTGAAAAGAAAAAAAATATAATTACAAAGTAACTATTGGGCAGAAAGCAAATTTTGATTTCAACTTGAGTTGTTATACATTAAGCAGTGCACATGCAACTGTGCCCAAAACAATTTTAATATGGCTTGTGTTTGTATTTTATCTAACCAATCAGGTAACATGTGATAGGCTGTTGAATCCACGGGGATTTCAAATCGGCATTAAAACTCTTCATTGATATTCATAATATTACTTCTGGAACAATTGTGTTCATGTTTTGCTGTGGTGCCACAAATAACTGGGAAAAAAGGAAAGGACATACACCAAAATTTTAAGATATTTAAAGCTTTCAAAGAGTAGACTGTGTTGTACACTAATAATCTTTTGCAAATTGTTGTTAGAAATTCTGAATGGTTTGTAAAATTATAAAATGTGTGGTAACATAAACTTCTTACAAAGTATGTTGTAATATTCGTTGCTGAGCATATTAGGTGACACATTCATGTTTATTCTTGTTCTTACGACTTTATTTTCCCTCCCCATAATGAAGTTCAAACGATGTCAATTTGTTTGCTCATGTTTTTCAGTCCCTATGAGATCTGAAACCTAAATTGTATAGTAACAGTTCTCAGTTTTTAACTGATGTTCACACCAAGTGCTAGTAATATAAGAGTATACTTTGTCGATTGTCGTATTTGTCTACTTTACCTACACATGTTGATTCTTATTTGTACTGTACATTTATATACAGTGTGGTTAGATGATGTTGATAAAAATTTTAAAAGGAAATTTAAAAAAAGGGCTGTTCTGTATGATTCATGAAGAGTCCCTCCAAATATTAGCTGTTGGTTTATTGCTCACAGTGTGTCAACATATAGGTACATTAATTACTGATGATCTGTAAGCTGTGTATTTCATGAAAGTAGATATCAGGTTTGAATTAAAAGTGACTCATCAGTTTATGATAAATAAAATATGTATTAAAATGTTCATTTAGCGAGTGTAATGCAACCTGTGCATGTTGATTCTCCCAGGTTTATTTCATCTGATAATGCAGATTTAAAATATAAATGTCACTGAACAGTCATGATTTTGTGTTTCAGACAAACAGTTAGTGAAATCTGAAATTGCAATGTGATTATTTGTAATGAAATTCATTATTTCCATGATGTATTGGAACAAGTGGCATGTGACAGGTAAAACGTGACCTTTTTCCATTGTCTTCCATGGTCTTAGCAATTCAAGTCTTCCTATCTCCAAACTTTGCTAACCATTGATTGCATCAGAAGTAACAGAAAAACTCCTCCAGTCTATTTTTTCTCAAACACTTACATTGTGCATCTCATAGTGCTTCGGTTCATCTTACATTATTAAAACTGCATTTCTGTAAAACTGCATATAAAAAAATGTAGATAACAAATAACAAAAATGATGGCTGTAAGCACACTGTGAAAGTATATTGAATGTGTGCAAATGAACAAACAGCCTTATCCACCATAAGCACACATAAAAAAATTACGTTGCTAGTTTATCTTCTTTCTGCATGCCTTAGGATCACAGGTGGAAAACTTGTACCTCCTTCTTTCCTGCATTTCATCTCCATATGATCAGTCACTCCACACTTTCTCCATCCCATTAGCATCCTTAATTTAGCTTCTTAAAAAATGTCAGACTGTCAGATTTTGTTAACATTTTAGCTGGCTTTATTAACTGGGTGAAATTAGAGACTGTTAGTTGTCATAAAAGTTACTAAAACCCCATAACTGAAATCATCTTTAGAAAACTAAACTTGAGATTTTGACAAATGAGGAGCAGCAGTTTAGCAAACATTTTACGCCATTGTGTACAATGTAAAGACTGCTGTGACTGTTTTCCTTAACCTGTTGAAGCATCAGAATTGTATTTTGATAGAGCGCAGATGTCTCAATGGATATCTGTTGTTTTTGTATCAAATTTAAAAAAGAAAGCTTGCATACTAAGACTATTGTTATCCCTGATTTTGATTACTCCAAGGCTACAGGCTACATCACAGAAAATGGAAGCTTCAAAAACATATTTCTAGCAGATTCTAAATCAATGTCATGTGGTTTAACGAATTGTTTCAGTATTAGTGGCTCCTCAACAGTTTAGTTTATTTAATTAGCTTTGTCTTTCCTCATATACTTGCTCAAAAGCTCTCCATTGTCAGCTTCACATATTTTGTGTAAAATGTAACACAACGGCTTCAATGTTGATATTATTAGTATGTTTCTTTGAAATGTGCAGTTTCTCTCTTTGGACTCATCTGACAGCAACCATCACAAACAGTGAAAATGATCATTTACGTGACATATTTTAAATGACTAAATCTGGGAGCTTTAACATGCCTGTTATAGCTTTATTTGAACTAAGTCAACTATTTGTTCATTTCCAGCAATAACTGTTAGAGTGAATTAGTTACATGACAGTGTCATTTCACTCATGGGTGCTGATGAATCTGTATTAGTGTCTTCATTGTATGGATGCCAAAGTATTAAACAGAATCAGAGAAGAACTCTGAATATACTGTACCTGTTACATGGATAATAGAGTTTATCTTGCAGAAATGTTAAACAATTCACACTAGTTTTGTGCTCTGTGGCAAGTATTGTGATATCAAAAACAAAAATTAAAACAGCCCATTAAACATACTTTGCTGCACTGTTGCTCTGTTTTCACCACTGAAAGAGATAAGTAAGCTTTGAGAGCTTTGTAACTGTTAAATAATGTGTACAAGACTATAAAGTGTATCTTCACCTACAAAATGTTTTATAATGTTTAATAAATGAACTGATTATTTATTGTTTGTAAGAACAGTGAAACGCCTCAAATATACGTGAATAATTTTTATATGCACATATTACTGTCTCAAGAAAGTAATTGCAAATCAACTTGTACATGAAGAGGAAAAAATATCCCACATACTTATTTCAAACTGCTCATTTTTAGTAGTTTATCAAAGGTGAGTTTACAGATTATTGTAAACTAAGTATTATGATGTGTGTCACTCTTATGCTCCTCATATTTTTCACAATTTCTCAGGGATCTTGGCACTGGATTATGATTGATTCGACACCTGATGTTGGTGTGCCACATAAAAAATACAGCAAATATCCCATTACATTGTATCAACATAAAAAGTATGAAACTTATTCCATTTTTAGAAATACAGTATTCTTAATCTCCTATTAGATAAAATAAACTCTAAATATAAAGAGTGTGTGTGTGTGTGTGTGTGTGTGTGTGTGTGTGTGTGTGTGTGTGTGTGTGTGTGCATATATTACAGTACTTAATTTTAGAAAATTGTTCCCTAAAATTCCTAAGATTAATCACATTGTGCAACAAAACCTTTTTACATTGGTTCAAGCAATTCAATGTATCTTAAAAATTTGAGAGAATATTGTGCCTTGCACTGCTTGGAGTAAAATTTTTCCTTATTTCTACATTAAAAAGCTTCTACTCATGAACATACTTTGTAAATAGGTGATGATTGGAACACTGGAGGATTAGAGGCATGTTAACTGCTGTTATTCGCCTAAATATGACGGAGCACCTGGCCAGACAGAAGGCAGTGTGGTGGTGTAGCCGGTGGCCTAGAGCCACTGTGGTTAGGCAGTGTTGCTGAAATGCTCATAGTTGCACTGTGTCAGTCACACAGAGGGAAGCTTTGATGTGGCAGCCATCAGCTTGTCACAGAGGCAGGATGTCTAAAAATACAGATTCGCTGTCACGACTGGGGGCTTTGCAGACCTCTATGTTTATTTAACTAATATGTTCCCACACTAAAATGGCTGAGGCAGCAGTAGTGGGAGACAGATGCACTGCATCAGCAGGTGTGTAGTGCACAGAGAGAACATTGTGCAAACAAAAAAAAAAACTTTGATGATGTGATGAAGTACAGCTTCTTCTACAATAGAGATGATGTAGAACAAGAATGTTTTGAAACAGGCCAAAGCACGAAGAGCAATGGCTGCTGAACTGGATCAAGATGTTTCATTATTGCAAAGGTTTTATTTCACACACATGCAATATATTATGTAAAATGTACTGAAGTAGAGCTCTGTATTAAATAATGGAAATTAATTAGTGCATAATACAACATAGTTTACTGCAAGTAGTACATACACTGTGTCATAATGGAAAACAACATGTAGTAGGAAATTTAAATAGAAGAAACCTCCACATTTGTTGAAATCAGAATTTATGTAAGGCAGTCGTGTGTCTTAGGTAAGTGAAAATTAACCAGTAGACCTACATTACATTACTGAAGTTGACACCAACTATTTCCATGCTGAGTTCTAATACTAACAACCGAAGACGATATTTTGTACCCTAGTTTTATAGCACTGTTTCAAACATTTCTTCCAACTTTATTCGAACTATCTTTGGCATGATTTTGTCAATGCTCCAAAAAATTATTGTAATCTAAGCATTTGCTGACACTAAGGAGTTTACACACTGAATTATGCATGGATACAAATAGTTATTTGATATAGTTTAGCAGAGATGCCACTTGGTTCTCTTTCCTTTATAGGTGTTCAATTATTTATATGTTACACTGCTAGTAGCCTATAAAAGTGCTCCACACTGAAAATGTGACACAGCTTGCTGTGAGATTAATTGCATTATGATGTACTATGTTCTGGAGTGTATATTCTGTGACTATGACAGGCTCAGCTGGGGCTCATGCTTCACACAGCTCAAGTAATTTTTTCTGCAGTCGTGCACAAAATTCCAAATTTCAGTGCACATTTGCGTTACCGTCTCATATATAGCAGAATGTTGTACCTTAAAATGAAAATAAGACTATCCTGCACGGGTTTGTAGTTGCCAGGTATGTGGAAAGACAGCAAATGACAACACAAAAAATAAAAACTGCCAAGAATGATTTATGAAAATATCATAGGATGAATGCTGTACACTAGAGGATATATAATGAAATATAAGTTCATATGTGAGTGGGAACAATAGTATACCACGAGAATATTGTATCCTCAAAACAATACTAACAATATTAAGATGGATAGATTGCTACTCACCGTAAAGACGGCACAGTGAGTTGCAGACAGGCATAACAAAAAGACTGTCGCACATTCAGCTTTCGGTCAAATCCTTCAGAAAAGGAAACACACTTTCATACAAGGAGGCATACCTGTGCACACATGACTGTCATCTATGGTACCTTCGACCAGTCTGAGCTGCCGGAGATGGCAGACATGTGTAAGTAAGGTGTGCCTGCTTGTACAAATGTATATGTTTTCCTTTCTGAAGAAGGCTTTGGCCAAAAGCTAAATGTATAAGTCTTCCGTTATGCCTGTCTTATAACTCAGACTATAAAAATAGTGTTTTAATGGTATAAAATTAATGTTCATTGTTAAATGATGTGGAATAAGAACAAATATCAAATGTGTACCGTGTCTAAGTACAGTATAGCCATATTAATGGAATATTGTGTTTTGTGGCTGTAACTATGTGTTGGGTAAAAGCTGGGGGGAATGTAAGTCGACAGAATGCGTCCATGCAGTTCCCTCGTTCATAAGTTTGTAAACGGAAGAGTGAGAAGGTGGATCACCAGTCTTAACTAATCCTCTACATCACAAGAAGCAACTTAAAGATGTACAAAGTTACACCGACCCTCTGTAGTGCGCCTTATGAATCACTGGTGATTCAGTGCGCAAACATGCCTGTGGAGTGATTATTTTCCACAATGTGCATGAACACTAAATGTAATGCAGATATGACCTACTGACGCAAGAAACACATATAAACAGAATTTACATAAATTTCTGCTCACTTGATGGCTTTACACACAACTGGTTTTAAACATGCGTAACAAACTGAATGCCAGAAGTTGAGCTGAATAGTTCCAATATGTGAATGATCTTCCAGTTAACATTCAGCAAGTAGAGTTAATACTTTTGCATATGATACTAGTGTTATACAAAATGCCATTAGAGAGAAAGCAACAAAAGAGATTGTAAATGGTGTTTTCCAAAGAATTCTCAGAACTTTTGAAAAAACACACTACATTCAATTCTGTATAACATATAGTCATACCAACAATTGATGTAGCACATGAGCAGGGGAAAATGCTCATATTTTTGGTGTCTACATTACAGAGCTTCTCAACCAGCCAGGTTCAGTTACTCGTACTTTTGGACTTCACATAATTGCTAGTATTGGAAACAAATGAGTTAGCCTCCTGACATTCTGCATGTTTCCACTCAATAATTTCTTGTGGAATAATTGTCTGGGAAAACTCACCACTTACAGAGAGTATTGGTTGCACAAAATTGAGCAGTAAGAATAATATGTGGTTTTCATCCACAGGTGTCATGTAGATATGTTGTGAAGGTGCTAGGAATTTTAGCTGTGCCATCACAAAGCATACCAATGAAATCCATCATAAGTAATCCATGAGAATTTGAGAAGAACAGTGAGGTCAATGCCCACAATATGAGAGGAGAAAAATTACCTTTATTACCCATTATTAAAGCTGTCAGTGGCTCAGAGTTGGTTTGAGTTGTTTGGGGGAAGAGACCAAACAGCAAGGTCATCGGTCTCATCAGGTTAGGGAAGGATGGGGAAGGAAGTAGGCCGTGCCCTTTCAAAGGAACCATCCTGGCATTTACGTAGAGCGATTTAGGGAAATCATGGAAATCCTAAATCGAGATGGTCAGAAGCGGGATTGAACCATCGTCCTCTCGAATGCGAGTCCAGTGTGCTAGCCACTGCGCCACCAAGTAGTAGCTCAGGAAGGAGTTCAATATGCATCAACAAAAATCTTTGATCATCAGCCCAATAACATAAAATGTCTGAGAGGTAGCGAAGTCTACACTGTTAGAGGGGGAAATTGATTTTTTTTTTCTGTGCGGCAGCTGTAGCTTCCTTCTAGGAAAAACCACTTCCGTTGCCACAAGTGCTGCTTCTCTGTTTACAGGCAGGCTGTTCCTCCCCAGCATCTCCTGTCCATCTCTTTAACGTGAGTAGACAAAATAACTTCACTGACTTTGTGTGTGTATCATCACATCATCATCTCCACCTGTTGCACCCCTAGAACACAATTATACAGCTGTATTGCAGTTGAGACATGGTATACATATTTAATATTTGCTCTTAACACACTTGATTTAACAGAAATAATTAATTTTGTGCTGTTAAAACGCTAATAATGTGCAAGTTTTCCTTCCTGGAAACTGTTAGTGCTAGAGAAAAAATGAGTAAGAGCTTTTTTGTAGAAAATGTAATGTAGTTTAATTTTGTACTGGAACATATTTTCGCTAGAAGCCACAGTTTTTCAAGAATAACATAAAAAAACTGCACCGCATTCCCCCCACCCTGTGCTCACAGCCCACTGGTGGAGATTTTTAGTATGCTGTTCATGGTGCTCACTCATACCACTGTACAAAAATTTGTAACTACATGATTTTCTTTCCCTTTTTTGACCCTTTTTGTCTTTGTTGAATGGTCTATTAACCATATCACCGCTGCACTTTTCAGTTTCACTTGGTGCTCTCATCCTTCATTGGTTTGTTGTACCACATTCCTTTGCTCTAACAAGTACTGTCTTCTGTAAGGTCTGTTTGTGTCACTGTGCCATTCAATGTTGTTCACATGCTTTAGTGTACAGAATGTCAGCTTTGTCTTATGTTGGTCTTAATGAAAGATATCCAATTATGAAATCATGTGCATTCAAGACTATGATAAAAATATGGAAACAATAGGCAAAATCAATTGCTTCTAAGTTCAATTGAAAGTTTACACAAAAAAATAAAATGATACAACAAAGTACTTTTGCACCTCAAAGACTTTGCCATTGTGAATTGTCATGCAGTATGTAACTTAGAACAGGGTCAAAGCTACTATTAGTAAAACTACACTTAGAACTGATGTGAGAGCTCATAAAAAATTACGGTGTTGAGTTGAATAAAAAAACTATAGGGTTTCCTCTATTGAATCATGTAAGAGATTGACAGCCCACAATTTGTTCCACCTGTACCTGGAGGAAAACAAAACCTATGTGTACTATAATATTAATTTGGCTGCAGAATAAAGATAGGACACAAGATATCGCTGTTCAGAGTGCAACATTGGTTTGTTTGTTATTAATGGTTTCCAAAAGCACCATATGCTGAATAAATTCTTACTACCTATTTATATTCCAATCTGGACTTTCATCTGCGTAAAATGGATAGGACTTTGATTTGAGCTGATTTGTACAGAACTTGTATAAGTACATCAGTTACATGATAAAAAAATTTATTTAAGTGAGGTGTTCAAATGAGTGTCCATTTTCCTGAAGACGCAACTCATTGTGCCTTCTAAATGACTTGCAGATGAGATGCAAAGATCTTGATGTTGTAGAATGACAAGTTTCCTCAACGTGTATTTCAAGTCATCTGGGCATGTGGGTCTGGTGTAAAACACGAGTGTTTGGATATCTGCTCAAAAAGAAACATAGCAATGTAAAACTGGACGACCATGCAGACCATTCCTAAGGACCCTTGCATCCCAACCAACTTCCGAGATATCTGTTGTTCAGTTCTTTCGTATCAGAATGTCCTGGGTGAAAATTGCACTGTATCCACAGATAGCCATTAAGACATGCTCAAGAAGATCACTTAAATTGTCTATGATTTAAGTTCAGTGCATCTCACTTGTTAGAGTACCTGTGGAGTAGTGCGGCCCAAATGATTTCATATCTGATGTTTCCACACCACACATTAATGGTCCACCACCTTTGACAATTGACATGTTATTGCTACCCAAGTGTTTCTGTGGCATGCATATTATGATGGATCACTGTACCACAATTTGTGAATGTGGATTCAACTAAGAAAGTTCGAGTGAAATTATTCATGACCCATTCCCAGAAGATAATTCTCCATTTAAATCATTTCCCTGCAGCTTCTGCATCAGTGACTGTTGGTATGACTAAAGCTTTGCTGTTCGATATTTGCCACTTGGAAGGCTGATAACAGTGACCGCAGCCACTTATAGACTGACGTGTGGTTTACTGATGATAAAAAAATACTGGTCTTAGTCTATTATTGTCATGCCTTCTGAAGCTACTTGCTTCTCAAAATTGTTGCTTAACACATAGGAACATAATGCCCGATAGAGCTCTTTCACTAGGATTTCTCACAACATTAAGCCACGCCTGCTTCATTGCCATCGTGTCCGCATTCACTGAGCATCAACAACATGTTAGATGTGTATGCCACGTTCATTCTACATCATTATCTGTGGCAGACCAAACCTCGTTCGCTTCTGCATTCTGATCTGCTTGTATATGGCAATGTTGAAGGATACACTCTATAATCTAACCAAACATTACGTCAAACAGTGCATTAAGGAAGATTGTCACTCCGTTATGGCAGAAACTCCCCATCTCATCAAAAGGTCCATGAGTTGTGCATTCCAGAAAATGGGCTCTTGTTTGAATTCCTCACTTAAATGAACATTGTACCACCATAATATCCATCTTAACATAGCAAATTGTGTACTCCATGGTGCACCCACCCCAAAAACTTTGGTATTTTCATGCTCCCAAGTAAAATCGGTATTAATGTGATTTAAATTAATGTGTACTTGGCTTGTTTAAATACATCAACTACATTATAGAAAAAACACCACTGATTTGGAATGCTACAACCAGAAACTTGACAGACACATATCTTATTGAATATATACAAAATTTGTTTTGAAGATGCACTGCAGTTAACCCAGAAGCTCCACCTCTCTCTGAGTTGATGTATTTGAGATGTGACATGCCATCAGAGCTGGTCAGTGGATCCTGTTTGAAGGCTAGTAAAGTCTGAGTTCCAAATAGTGCATCCACTTCAGTTATCTGCAATAATACAGTAGTAGCTGATGGGCAACTGGAGTGACCAGTCATTTGAAAGGAGTACAGTTGGTTAGTAGGTCCAGTTAATTGGTGAGCAAACCAGAGCTTCTGATTAGTGCACTTCCTGTAGTTATGCACACTTGACAGCACAAAGTGTGGTGGTGGAAAATCACAACCATATTCATATTCATATTCATTCATATTCTTTATTCACCATTGACCACCAGAGGTGGAATAGGCAATTTACATGGATATAATATAACACTTTCCTTGAATAATATCTTAAAGCTAAATGAACATTGCAAATAGTACCCATAGATGCTAACATACACCATAACATAAGATAAATACATTCAGTGACATCACATAATGAAATACTTAAACATTAATTTCAATTGATTTTATATTCATAAATTCTGTTATATTGTAAAAAGGATTGATTAGTAACCATTTTAGTAGCTTGCTCCTGAAGCTACTTATGTGAGCCGACCGAGAAGAAAATGGAAGTTTATTAAATATTTTTATACTATTGATTAGATGGGCATTTCCTGTTCGAGTCAGTCTCGTACAGCACTAATACAAAACGGAATGCAGCCTTCTGCATTAAATTGAAAACCTGTGCTGGAGGAATTATTTTATGTAAAAATGGTCCCTACCTTTATTCTAGCCCTACTCCAAAATGACGCCAAAGCTTTTCTGCAGATGAAGTAAGCAGTTAGTAATGACATGTACTCTACGTGAACTATTAACAGAGAAATACCTACTGGTCACTACTGTAACTGAATGAACAACCAGCAAGCTTTTATGTTAAGAGGAAGAAGTTCAATTCCTATCTCTTGTTTTTCTGTTTCTTCATTGCCGTAAGCGACTTGCTAGATGGAAAACATTTCTCTATTCTGATGATATGCAATTGACTTTCCATAGTTTTAGGCTTTAAATCAATGAAAATCATTTATGGTGGAAAGTATGACCATTGGAAAAATGCTTCTATTGGAGCACAAAAAGGCAAATTACTCCTTATTAAGAATTGACTGAAATGCAGGGGGCACCAGATGGCTCATTCTACTTCCTCAGCACTTTTAAAAATGTTTGCAAAAGTACTGACATGCAAACATACTGTTGCCCTTTTTAGCATCCAACTCACCTGTCACTCTCACAAGCTGCCCTAACTGTAATCACTCATAACTGCTAATCCATTGCTGTCTCATACACGTCCACTCTCAATTGCCCATTCTCACTCACTCATTTGGGCTAACTCACTATCACTCTCTCTTTCTGGCTCTCCAACTGTCACTGTCTCCTGCCTTCATTCTGTCCTGCAATTACTGTCTCCCTCTTGTTCTCTCTTACTGCTACTATGTGAGTCATTCCTTCTCACTGTTTCTGTATCTCCCACTGTCACTATTTCTCCCTTCCTCGTTGTCATTGTCATAGCCTCTGTCTCTAATTATCAATGGCTCTCACCCACTTCCACTTTACATGAAATGTATTTGCAGTTGTGAATATGGATAACCATCAGCTGTACAATGATACAACCACAATGAAAATTTGTGCCAGATGAGGATTCAAACTCGGATTTCCCACTTACTGCGAGCAGACGTCTTACCATTAGCCTATGCGAGCATGACTAACAGCCAGACCCAAGAGTCCAAATTTCTTCAAGTACTCGTAGATTCATTACATATATTCCGATACAGGGGAGACATTTCAACTGAAAGTTGCTTGCCAAGTATCGGTGGATAGATATGATATTGCAGTGCCTGTGTTGTTAAGAAGAATGATGCAATGTTTCTTTGGGCATGTATGTATATCCAAAGGAACACACACTGCAGTGACTACAACAATTATGAAATATGCTGCAAGAAAAAAAATTAGTATGCCCGGAAAGACGACGACCACAGTTTTTATATGATGACGGCATATGCCACATGGGGGATAGTACATGTACTGATAACGGTTTCATCATTGCCTGCCAATAAATAGCATACAACACAGCTACCGGGGCGAAATATGTGTCTACCGTTTAATAGGGAATGTTCACAGCCAGAACGCTCAGTGCGGTGCACACATGAGAACCGAGCAGGCAAAAATGCCACAAAGATGTACTCGTGCTGCCTGCAGTCAACTGAGCGAGTTTGAAAGGGGTCAAATTGTGGCCAGGATGGTCCTTTCGGAGAAACGCCGTACAAGTTGGACATGCTGCATCAGTTGAACACCTATAGTGGTATCAGTATGTAATGTTTCTTTATTTACGTGACCATTACAGCACTCCAACCCCAGTTCTCGATACCAGTAATATTGTACTTCTTTTCTGTGAAGTAACAGATATATTTTTGTGACAATGTTCACATTTGGTTTTATTAATGTATAGGTACTCTGATGTATCGATATATTACAGTGATATGGTTCTGTGAGACTGTCATAATCTTTGACTTACTTGTAACCGTTAATGGTGTGAATGCACACAGAGCAGTCTTTGTTTCACTTTGCAGAAGTTAAGTAGTTTTTAAAGTGGAAATTAAATATATGAAGATTGATACAAAACTGTTTCTTGATGATGTGTCAATTAAGAAGCAGTATATGTGAAAGTACAAGTCTACTAAAAATGTGGACTGTGAACACCAAGTCAAAAATTATTTCTACCATACCATTGTTCTGATCTGGGATTGTTTGATCATTAAGAATTTCCTGAAAAACGTATTTGATAGGTCTTTAAATATTGCTAAAATACAGATCTGGACCTTCTAGTAGTCAAGGTGGAATCACCCTAGAATCAACAAGATGAGCCACAACAACTTCGATGAAATCTACGTGGGAATCCATTCGAGATAAGTGCCAAAATTAATGACTTTTTTACAGTGACTTCATTATTTCCATTCTGACAATACCATCCACAGTAAATAAATTTGATGTTGCCCGATAACGCGAACATATGCTGCATGAGCAACATTATTAATCTGATTTCTAACCTACTTTGCAAGTGGTGGTATTGTTAGAAGTGGCCACATGAACATTATCACACTTGTAGATGAGACCCACAGCGCAAAAAAAAAGTGCTTATGAACCCAGATGAGCCAATATGAACTGTTGAAAACTGGTTATCAGCAGTGGGACTACAGGCAAGGACATCTCTGGCCCATATTCCAGCCACACCACAGCATTGACGTGCACAGCTCAACTTGTGCCATCAGAGGATCGTTTGGAAGTTGGAATGGTGTGCTGTAATCTTCTGCAGTGAAAGCAGGTTCTGCCCGCATGCAAATGATGCTCTTTTGCACATACTACAAAGACCTGGTGAGCACTGACCCAAAGAGTGCATCTGTCCACGACACACTGGTGCCTCTCCAGGCCTTACGGGCTGGAGTGCGATAAGCTACAACTCTCGTTCACCTTCGGTGTTCCTCGAGGGGATGCTAACCGGCACTCAGTATGTGCAGAATGTTGTTAGACCTGTTCTTTTGCATGTCTCGCAACAGGAAGGTGGTGTGTTGTTCCAACAGGACAATGCTCGCTCACATGCTGCCCGTGAAAATCTGTGTTCTCTGCAAGACATGTAGCAGCTTCCCTGTCCAGCAATATCTTTGCACTCATCTCTGTTGAGCGCGTGTGGGATACGAGAAATAATTCGTGCGACTCGTCAACCAATAACTTTCACACAACTATGAGAACACGTGGAATAATGTGTACCAGAGCTGTATTCGCCATCTGTAACAATCAACTGGATGCCAGAGTCAGCAGCTGCATTGCCACCTGTGGACGCATGCCGATTACTACTATGAGTTTTTCAGCATTAACTTGTACCTCAGAACTGCTTGTCCTACAGATATCGGTGGGTTCAGGAGGGTATCACTAGCGGTCGAGATGACAAGCATCTTATCCGTGTCTCGATCCCTGAGTCAAAAGATGGGGACGTTTGCAAGACAACAACCATCTGCACAAACAGTTCGATGACGTTTACAGCAGCATGGACTATCAGCTCGGAGACCGTGGCTGTGGTTACCCTTGACACTGCATCACGGACAGGACGTCCTGCGATGGTGTACTCAATGATGAACCTGAGTGCACGAATGGCAAAACGTCATTTTTTTGGATTAATCCAGGTTCTGTTTACAGCATCACCATGGTCACATCCATGTTTGGCGACGTCACAGTGAACGCACATTGGAAGCGTGTATTCGTCATCGCCATACTGGCGTATCACCCGGCGTGACGGTGTGGGGTTACACATCTCGGTCATCTCTTGTTCGCATTGCTGGCACTTTGAACAGTGGACGTTACATTTCAGGTGGGTTACGACCCGTGGCTCTACCCTTCATTCGATCCCTGCTAAACCCTACATTTCAGCAGGATAATGCACGACCGCATGTTGCAGGTCCTGAACAGGCCTTTCTGGACACAGAAAATGTTCGACTGCTGCCCTGGCCAGCACATTCTCCAGATCTTTCACCAACTGAAAACGTCTGGTCAATGGTGGCCAAGCAACTGGCTCGTCACAATACGCCAGTCACTACTCTTGATGAAGTGTGGTATCATGTTGAAGCTGCATGGACATGCCATCCGAGCTCTGTTTGACTCAATGCCCAGGTGTATCAAGGCCATTATTACAGCCAGAGGTGGTTGTTCTGGGAACTGATTTCTCAGGATCTACGCACCGAAATTGCATGAAAATGTAATCACGTGTCGGTTCTAGTGTAATATATTTGTCCAATGAACACCCATTTAGCATCTGCATTTCCTCTTGGTGTAGCAATTTTAATGGCCAGTAGTATACTTCACATGCACTGTTGTTATAATAAATATTGAGTGAATTGGAAACCTCTAAAAGGGTGTACTATTTGTTTTCCGGCAGTGTGTATTTGCAGTTGCAAACATGCATGCATGTCTGAAGGAACGTTGCATCATTCTTCTCAACAACACAGGTATTGCAATATCGTACATTTCCATTTTCTCCTCCTCTTTATTACTTTCCCGTTAGCGCTGTCTCCTTTACTCCTTTCGTAGCCCTTTGGTCTTACTGTCTACTGTGTTCCACTGCCACTGTGCCCCTCTCCTTCTTTCACATTGCCAATGCCTCCTCCTTCGTTCTTTCTCTACCACAACTACTGCCAGCTGTCGTCCAGTATTTATTACTTTTCCGTATCCTTTCCGCTGCCGCCCTCTTCTTCTCTCACAGCATAAAAAAGCGCAAATATGTTCACATCGCAATATTTTCGCGAAAATTTTTAAAGGTGCTGAGAAAGTTAGAATGTGGCCGCTGGTGCCCAACTTTTCGCAGTCTTTTAATAAAGAGAAGCATATTCCCTTCTTTTACCTGCCACAAAAGGGCATATGACTCACACGATATGGACTTGATGGGTCAGTTAAATTTTTATAGTTTACTTATGTGAGATATAATAACACAAAACTGATTTTACACCTCAGACTGGATTTTACGTGCACAAAAATTTTGTATGTGCTTCAGTACTACAATGTAGAGTTCCCAGAACCCTTCTGATGTTAACGTAGATACTTTACATCATATTTGTCTCTGCTACGTTACTTTTCCAAACGATGTTTACGCATCACACCGCCGTCTACGTGAGTATTGTAGGTGCACAAGTAGAGTAACATTGAACATTTGTATCTCGGGAACGGATAAAGATATCTAGAAACGTTTCGAAGTTCTTCGGGACCGGAGTATTTCGTAGGTATTGAAAAAATTACAATCATTTGCTGTGCATAGTCTTCGAATTCGCGGCTGGGGTTTGGTGCCAAAAAAACATGTTTTCAACAATTTTTGAAGCCAGCATGAATACAATTTTGACGAAGTGTACCTGCAAAATTTATGCAAATGTTTCATTCATTCGTTCATTATCAACTAAGTCACGGAATATCACGGATATATAGCCGTCATCGAACAATTTATTTGATAATTTTTACGTGCGTATTTTACTCACACAAGCATCGTAACTTTGAACCTCTGTATCTTAGAAATGGATTTTATATATATCAAGAAAATTTTCGAGGTAATCACGAGATCGGGATCTTAGGCATACATCGTAAAAATTTCAGCCATTTGACGTACACAGCCGTCTTGGAATCCGCGGATGGGTTTGGTCCGCTGCCGATGGTGAAAAAATGTGAAAAACGATTTTTTTTTTCGCGTTTTCTCAGGAAGCGCTCATGAATTTACGCAGATGCATCATTCATTCATACATGGTACACTAGCCAATTTAATTAAGTCACAGGTACACCCACCATCAATCAATTTAATATTTACGTGCATTTTTTACATGTAAGAGCAGGGTAACGTCGAACCTCTGTGTCTGGGAACGTGATAAAGATCTCAAGAAAACTTTCAAGGTTGCTCGAGATCGAAATCTTTGAAATATATCATAACAATTTCATCATTGGTAACACTTTTTGGGGTTTTCCGAGGAACGTGATAAAGATCTCAAGAAAACTTTCAAGGTTGCTCGAGATCGAAATCTTTGAAATATATCATAACAATTTCATCATTGGTAACACTTTTTGGGGTTTTCCGAGGAACCGCCCATGAGCTAATGGTGCCTCCTCTATCGTAAGTCCCATCAAGCCCACCACAGACCACATCAAACGCAAAAAGAACCAACCGATTTGCTCCATTTGCCTAAGCAAGAGGAAGTGTGTAATATTCAAAATTTTGATCCTGTACTGTGGAATAGTGTCACTAATCCTTCTGTTGGGTATACAAATGGCCCCTTACCCAAGGACTGTCCAAAAAAACTTGACCCTTTCTTTTTATCACAAATAGGACTTGCTGTATGAGCACCGGGAAATCCTGTTTATATGGACAGCGTTTTGGAACCTGTCAGTATAAGCATGCTGTCACATGCATACCGATAAAACTGATTGATAATTCAGTCTACATAACAACAGCAGCAGCACAAACAGCGTTGTTGTCTTGTAATTACATCCCTGAATTATGTCAAGGGGAATAACTCTTATGTCAAGTCACTAGGCCCTTATTTTCGGAAAGATTGATAATCGTAGCACATACCGTATTGTATAATCGTTCAGGCAGTCTGCGCCCAGTCCAGATCTTGAGAGGGCACAGAGTGAAAAATGTCTTGACAGCATTCAAATTTTCTGCATCATGCGTACCGTATAAAATACGCTTTGATGCGTGTAATTTTTTGCGTGATATTCACCGGAAAACAAATTTTGATTATGTTCACGAAAATACATCAATCTGTAATTAGTTAACGATAAGACATGGTTGGAATGAAAATACAAAACAAAATGTGTGTGATTACCTGTGACTGCATATTGTATTATTCAGGGGCGTCGATAATTTTTTCTTCTGCGGTGGGAGGTTCAGTCCTGTTCAAATACTAGATGTCATTCAAGTCAGTCTTGCAAAATATTAGCAGCTGAACTGTCATAAACTGTTTCAACATTTAGAATTGGAACACAGGTTGCATCTACTGAGAATTCTGATGCCACTAAATGGCAATGAAAGCACTGTTGAAGAAAAATTGCATTGCTTATAGGTGAGTCATTCGCGAACGGATCCAAAGGAACAGTTTACTAAAGTGAATGGAAGGACCAAGGAACAAGTTTTAAGGAACGGTGGTTCATCATTCACTTTGCTCCTGGTTCCCGGAGCAGTCAGTCCATGTTCCAGGAACGGTCGGTTCTCTTTCGTTCTTTGTAGATTTTTTAGTTTCATCTGGTTGATTTAACGACTAGTTTTTCAGATCACTTTTAGTCATTTTTTGACTGTAGCATACGAAACGTCACGTAAAACTTGCGATTTTCGCATTTGTTTCGAAAATAAAACGTGACACTTAGGGAAGCTCCTATTTTTCACGTTTGCTTGTTTCCTTGTGCTAACCTCCAGTTTTTTTTCTTTGTACAAAAAAAAAATGAGTTCTCCTTGATTTAGGCTCCGTAGAAAAAGGGGAAGGGATACCTCTCTATGTGGAAAATCGAATAATGGCATAAAACCGTATTTACTCTTTATCTCAAAAAATATTGTTCAGAATACACTGAAGCACCAGAGAAACTAGTACAGGTATGTGTATTCACATACAGAGATATGTAAACAGACAGAATACAGCGCTGCGGTCGGTAACCAGACAAGTGTCTGGTGCAGTTGTTAGATCGGTTACTGCTACTACAATGGAAGGTTATCAAGATTTTAGTTTGTACTTGGTGTTACAGTCGACGCACGAGCGATGGGACACAGCATCTCCGAGATAGCGATGAAGTGGAGATTTTCCCGTACGACCATTTCTCAAGGGTACCGTGAATATCAGGAATCCGGTAAAACATAAAATCTCCTACACCGCTGCGGTCGGAAGAAGATTCTGCAAGAACGGAACCAACGACGACTGAAGAGAATCGTCCAACGTGACAGAAGTGCAACCCAGATTTCAATGCTGGGCCATCAACAAGTGTCAGCGTGCGAACCATTCAACGAAACATCATCGATATGGGCTTTCGGAGCCGAAAGCCCACTTGTGTACCCTTGATGACTGCACTACACGAAACCTGGGCCCGTCAACATCGAGGTTGGACTGTTGATGTCTGGGAACATGTCGCCTTGTTGGACGAGTCTCGTTTCAAATTGTATCTAGCGGATGGACGTGTGTGAGAAGAGTCAATAAATCCTTGGCCCCTGCATGTCACCAGGGGACTGTTCAAGCTGGTAGAGGCCTTGTAATGGTGTGGGCCGTGTGCAATTGGAGTGATATGGGACCCCTGATACGTCTAAATACAGCTCTGACAGGTGACACATACATAAGCATATTGTCTAATTACCTGCATCCATTCATGTCCATTGTGCATTCCGACGGACTTGGGCAATTCCAGCAGGAAAATGCGACACCCCACACACCCAGATTTGCTACAGAGTGGCTTCAGCAACATTCTTCTGAATTTAAACACTTCCGTTGGCCACCAAACTCCCCAGTCATGAACATTATTGAGCATATCTGGTGTGCCTTACAACGTGCTGCTCAGAAGAGATCACTACCCTCTCGTACTCTTACGGATTTATGGACAGCCCTGCAAGCTTCATGATGCTAATTCCCTCCAGCACTACTTCAGACATTGGTCGAGTCCATGCCACGTCGTGTTACGGCAATTCTGCGTGCTTGTGGTGGCCCTACACGATATTAGGCAAGTGTACAAGTTTCTTTGGCTCTTCAGTAGACTTTATTACACTACTGTTTCTTTGCCTCTTCAGTATACTTTATTACACTACTGGCCATTAAAATTGCTACACCAATAAGAAATGCAGATGATAAACGGGTATTTATTGGATAAATATATTGTACTAGAACTGACATGCGATTGCATTTTTACGCAATTTGGGTGCATAGATTCTGAGAAATCAGTACCCAGAACAACCACCTCTGGCCGTAATAACGGCCTTGATACGCCTGGGCATTCAATCAAACAGAGCTTGGATGGCGTGTACAGGTACAGCTGCCCATGCAGCTTCAACACGATACCACAGTACATCAAGGGTAGCGACTGGTGTATTGTGACGAGCCAGTTTCTCGGTCACCATTGCCCAGACGTTTTCAATTGGTGAGAGATCTGGAGAATGTGCTGGCCAGAGCACCAGTCGAACATTTTCTGTATCCAGAAAGGCCCATACAGGACCTGCAACATGCGGTCGTGCATTATCCTGCTGAAATGTAGGGTTTCGCAGGGATAGAATGAAGGGTAGACCCATCGGCCATAACACATCTGAAATGTAACCTCCCCTGTTCAAAGCGCCGTAAGAGAACAAGAGGTGACCGAGACGTGTAACCGATGCCACACCCCACCATCACGCCAGTATGGCGATGACGAATACACGCTTCCAATGTGCGTTCACCGTGATGTCGCCAAACACGGATGCGACCATCATGATGCTGTAAAAGCAACCTCGATTCATCCGAAGAAATGAAGTTTTACCGTTCGTCCACCCAGGTTCGTCGTTGAGTACACCATTGCAGGCGCTTCTGTCTGTGATGCAGCGTCAAGGGTAACCCCAGCCATGATATCCGAGCTGATAATCCATGCTGCTGCAAAAGTCGTCGAACTGTTCGTGCAGATGGTTGTTGTCCTGCAAACGTCCCTATCTGCTGACTCATGAATCGAGACGTGGCTGCACGATCCGTTACAGCCATGCAGATAAGATGCCTGTCATCTCGACTGCTAGTGATACGAGGCCGTTGGGATCCAGCACGGCGTTCCGTATTACTCTCCTGAACCCACTGATTCTATATTCTGCTAACAGTCATTGGGTCTAGAGTAACGCGAGCAGCAATGTCGCGATATGGTAAACCGTAATCGCGATAGGCTACAATCCGATCTTTATCAAAGTCGGAAACGTACGCATTTTTCCTCCTTACACGAGGAATCACAACAACGTTTCACCAGGCAACGCCAGTCAACTGCTGTTTGTGTGTGACAAATAGGTTGGAAACTTTCCTCGTGTCAGCACGTTGTAGGTGTCGCCACCGGCGCCACCCTTGTGTGAATGCTCTGAAAAGCTAATCATTTGCATATCACAGCATCTTCTTCCTGTCGATTACATTTTGCGTCTGTAGCACGTCATCTTCGTGGTGTAGCCATTTTAATGGCCAGTAGTATACTTGCAATTTCATACCGTATTGCTGCATTAACTTTAATAATACAACCTATAAACACACTGTAGCCTGGCAATTGCAAGGAAAGCGTTTCTGAAGAAGAGAAATTTGTTAACATCGAGTATAGATTTAAGTGTCGGGAAGTCGTTTCTGAAAGTACACTCCTGGAAATCGAAAAAAGAACACATTGACACCGGTGTGTCAGACCCACCATACTTGCTCCGGACACTGCGAGAGGACTGTACAAGCAATGATCACACGCACGGCACAGCGGACACACCAGGAACCGCGGTGTTGGCCGTCGAATGGCGCTAGCTGCGCAGCATTTGTGCACCGCCGCCGTCAGTCTCAGCCAGTTTTCCGTGGCATACGGAGCTCCATCGCAGTCTTTAACACTGGTAGCATGCCGCGACAGCGTGGACGTGAACCGTATGTGCAGTTGACGGACTTTGAGCGAGGGCGTATAGTGGGCATGCGGGAGGCCGGGTGGACGTACCGCCGAATTGCTCAACACGTGGGGCGTGAGGTCTCCACAGTACATCGATGTTGTCGCCAGTGGTCGGCGGAAGGTGCACGTGCCCGTCGACCTGGGACCGGACCGCAGCGACGCACGGATGCACGCCAAGACCGGAGGATCCTACGCAGTGCCGTAGGGGACCGCACCGCCACTTCCCAGCAAATTAGGGACACTGTTGCTCCTGGGGTATCGGCGAGGACCATTCGCAACCGTCTCCATGAAGTTGGGCTACAGTCCCGCACACCGTTAGGCCGTCTTCCGCTCACGCCCCAACATCGTGCAGCCCGCCTCCAGTGGTGTCGCGACAGGCGTGAATGGAGAGACGAATGGAGACGTGTCGTCTTCAACGATGAGAGTCACTTCTGCCTTGGTGCCAATGATGGTCGTATGCGTGTTTGGCGCCGTGCAGGTGAGCGCCACAATCAGGACTGCATACGACCGAGGCACACAGGGCCAACACCCGGCATCATGGTGTGGGGAGCGATCTCCTACACTGGCCGTACACCTCTGGTGATCGTCGAGGGGACACTGAATAGTGCACGGTACATCCAAACCGTCATCGAACCCATCGTTCTACCATTCCTAGACCGGCAAGGGAACTTGCTGTTCCAACAGGACAATGCACGTCCGCATGTATCCCGTGCCACCCAACGTGCTCTAGAAGGTGTAAGTCAACTACCCTGGCCAGCAAGATCTCCGGATCTGTCCCCCATTGAGCATGTTTGGGACTGGATGAAGCGTCGTCTCACGCGGTCTGCACGTCCAGCACGAACGCTGGTTCAACTGAGGCGCCAGGTGGAAATGGCATGGCAAGCCGTTCCACAGGACTACATCCAGCATCTCTACGATCGTCTCCATGGGAGAATAGCAGCCTGCATTGCTGCGAAAGGTGGATATACACTGTACTAGTGCCGACATTGTGCATGCTCTGTTGCCTGTGTCTATGTGCCTGTGGTTCTGTCAGTGTGATCATGTGATGTATCTGACCCCAGGAATGTGTCAATAAAGTTTCCCCTTCCTGGGACAATGAATTCACGGTGTTCTTATTTCAATTTCCAGGAGTGTATTAGTATAGAGTGTAGCCATGTATGAAAGTGAAACATGGACGATAAATAGTTTGGACAAGAAGAGAATAAAAGCTTTCGAAATGTTGTTTTACAGAAGAACGCTGAAGATTAGATGGGTAGATCACATAACTAATGAGGAGGTATTGAATAGAATTGGGGAGAAGAGGAGTTTGTGGCACAACTTGACAAGAAGAAGGGACCGCTTGGTAGGACATTTTATAAGGCTACTGTGTTATATTAAGAAAAGTTGTTAAAAATCCAGAAGTATGTGTATCATGTCTGAAATCAGCAACTCGAATAATAAAATTAAAACAATTTGGAATATTATTAAAAGAGAAACAGGTCAACCAAGAGCACAGGAAGACAGTATTACCATCAATTTGAATGAATACTTTACGAACAAAAAGTCAGAAGTTAAAAATATTTTTAATAATCATTTTCTAAATGTTGTGAATATAGTAGGATCCAGGTGTTCATTAGAAGATGTTAGGCTGTTAATGGAAGAGGCCATACCTATGCAATTTGATACAATTTAAATCTCACCCACTTCTCCCTCTGAAATTAGGAAAATAATAAACTTGCTTAAAAGCAAAAACTCACATGGAATTGATGGCATTTCCAGCAAAAAACTAAAAGCTTGTTCTCAAGAGATAAGTAAGATTCTCAGCCACCTGTGAAATAGCTCTCTGGAACAGGGCATTTTCCCTGATAGACTGAAATATGCTATTGTTATACCTTTGCATAAAAAGGGGGATAGATCTGATGTCAACAATTACCATCCAATCTCCCTTCTAACAGCTTTATCCAAATTTTTTGAGAAAGTAATGTATTCAAGAGTAGCTTCACATATCTGTAAAAATGAAGTACTAACAAACGGTCAGTTTAGTTTCCAGAAAGGTTTTTCAACAGAAAATGCCATATATGCTTCATCAATAAAATTTTGAATGATCTGAATAACGGAACACCACCCATTGGGATTTTTTGTGATCTCTCAAAGGCTTTTGATTGTGTAAATCATGAAATGCTGCTATACAAGCTCAAATATTGTGGCATGAGTGGGACAGTGCACAAATGGTTCAATTCGTACCCAGAAAGTTGAAATAAGCAGTTCTCATAATATGCAAAGATCAGCACACTCCTTAAACTGGGGAACTATCAAGAATGGGGTTCCACAAAGGCCAGTCTTGGGTCCTTTGTTGTTATTAATATATATTAATGACTTGCCATTCTATATTCATGAGGAGGCAACGTTAGTTCTCTTTGCTGATGATACAAGTATAGTAATCACACCAGACAAACAAGAATTAACTGATGAAATTTGTCAATACTGTCTTTCAGAAAATTACCAAGCAGTTCCTTGTAAGACACAGTACATGCAGTTCCGTACAGTGAATGGTACGACGCCATTAATAAATATAGACCTTAATCAGAAGCATATAGCTAAGGTAGAATATTCCAAATTTGTAGGTGTGTCCATTGATGAGAGATTAAATTGGAAGAAACACATTGATGATCTGCTGAAACGTTTGAGTTCAGCTACTTACGAAATAAGGGTCATTGCAAATTTTGGTGATAAACATCTTAGTAAATTAGCTTACTACGCCTATTTTCACTGATTGCTTGCATATGGCATCATATTTCGGTGTAATTCATTACTGAGGAATAAAATATTTGTTGCACAAAAGCGTGTAATCAGAATAATAGCTGGAGTCCACCCAAGATCATCCTGCAGACATTTATTTAAGGATCTAGGGATATTGGCAGTGGCTTCTCAGTATACATACTCTCTTATGAAATTTGTTATTAACAACCAAACCCAATTCAAAAGCAATAGCAGTGTGCATAACTAGAATACTAGGAGAAAGGATGACCTTCACTATTCAAGATTAAATCTAAGTTTGGCACAGAAAGGGGTCAATTATACTGCCACTAAAGTCTTTGGTCACTTACCAAATAGTATCAAAAGTCTGGCAGATAACCAACAAGTATTTAAGAAGAAGTTAAAGAATTTCTGAATGGCAACTCCTTCTACCCCATAGGGGAATTTTTAGATATAAATTAAGAAAAAACAAAAAAATTATAAAAAATAAATAAAAAACACAGAAATAAAAAAGTTGTTGTATTAACTTAAGTATGTTGTTAAATTAACTTAATTATGTCATGTATTGGAAAATTTGACTTGTTCCACATCATTACGAAATGTTGTATTCATGATCCATGGAACTAGTATTAATCTAATCTAATCTAATCAATGGATCACAAATTTAGGATTGGAGGGCAGCATGGAGGGTAAAAATCGTAGAGGGAGACCAAGAGATGAATACACTAAGCAGATTCAGAAGGATGTAGGTTGCAGTAGGTACTGGGAGATGAAGAGGCTTGCACATGATAGAGTAGCACAGAGAGCTGCATCAAACCAGTCTCAGGACTAAAGACAACAACAGCAACAACAACAACATAAAATCACTATTTACTAAGGATGTGAGACGAATATGACAAGAAAATCATATTTCCTTTTTTTTTATTCAATGAAGTAATCTTTTTATTTATTTTATCTCTCTCTCTCTCTCTGGAATCTTATGAGGATAGGTCAGGCAGAACATGATGCACACTAAGTCTGTTCCAAAAATTCCAGAACTTTATCCACAAAATTTTTCTACGCCTATCTTTTACTTATTGTGTATGGTCTTTTCGAAATACTCTCCTCCAAAATTGTTACACCGCTCCCAACGCCGTTTCCACTTTTGGAAGCAGTCTTGGTACGCCTCTGGCTGGATCGCGTGAATTTTCTTTTACCTCGTCTATCGTTGCAAATCTTCGTCCTTTCAACGAGGTCTTCAACTCTGGAATTTAAAAAAAAGTCCTCAGGGTCCAGGTCTGGGGAGTATGGAGGATGAGGCAGCACCTGATTTCGTTTTGTGCAATAGTCACGCACCAAAAGGGATAAATGTGTGGGTTCGTTATCGTGATGCAAGAAGGAATTGTCTCACGACGTTTCAGGCTGTTTCCTTCTCACATTTTCTCGCAGGCGTCGCAATACGTCCCGATAGTACCATAGATTAACCGTTTGGCCTTGTGGCACGAATTCACGATGAACTAATTCTTCAAAGTCAAAGAAAATTGTCAGCACGGCTTTTACATTTCATCTGACCTGGCGAGCTTTCTTGACATCATAACCGTAGACTCATTTCTTATCACCAGTTATGATTCTCTTCAGGAACATCTCTTTCTCATTTGCGCTATCCAAATGCTCTTCACAGATTGCAAGGCGAATGTCTTGCTGGTGTTGACTCATGAGCCGTGGGGCGAAATTGGCAGCTACACGATGCATTCCGAGCTGCTGTATCAGGATTGCATGACACAATGCAAGTGAAATGTTACATTCGTCGGCAATCGTCTTCGACTGGCACGCATATTTTCGTTGACGTTCCTGGCATGAGCGTCGTTGGTAGACGTCGAAAGGCCGTTTTTAAACCGTGTGAACCATCCGTAACACCGAGTACGGCTTAAGCACTCATGACCGTAGGCTTCCTGCAACATTTGGTGAGTCTCTGTAAATGTTTTCCTCAGTTTCACTGAAAGTTTAATGCAGACGCTTTGCTCCTCTAACACAGCGATCTCGAAATTCGCAAACTGTGTGACACAACGTTCTACTCTACTCAATGCAGCACTGAACAATTACTAACAAACGTACAACAATGAAACTTCCGGCAGTTACACATTAAACACAGGCGTCTGCAGGGATGCCAACCGCATTTCGCTCCAACACAGCGCGAAATTACGAATGTTCCGGAATTTTTTGAACAGTCCTTGTATTTATCTTATGTTCTTCGTTTTTTTTTAATTCCTTATTACAGTGTTACATCAACTTGGCGCCTGTCTCAGTCGGATAATTTACAACGATTAGTTGAGTAGGTAGGAGTAGTGCGCTGACATCTTCATTTATATGGCACTGTGAAGGATCGGTCTTAAAGAACATGTCACTCGAATCAATGTGTGTCAATATCTTCTTTATTTTATTAGAAACGAGCAATTCAATCCCATTACCCATAATTTCTGGGATGTGATTAATTCCCATTTGAATTCCTATGCATCGTCTTGAAACCCCATGTAAACCTGTTAGTTCAGCTTCACGATTCAGTGTAGTGACACTTTTAATTTTAATACATAAGACTAAGGTGACAGAACAGTGGATAGGAACCATAAATAATATTCCAGTTTTTGTAAAAACACTCGCGGAATATCACTATCGACAAGCAGGTAATTACACATGAAGTTTTGAAAGACTTCTGGAGTCCAGATATGGAGTTTTGGCATCTGAAGCGGCACAGGGTCATGCATGGACATACACAGTGGTAAGAAAAATACAAACAGAACAATTTGCAGTCTGTTCCTGTGGTCGTAATTCAACATTAAGGAACTTAATTTTTTCAGTACATAAATGGTTTTCACCATCCACCCTGCACGTGGATCACTTTGGAACATGAAAGATACTCCATGAGACGGTTCTTCGAGAAGACAGTTCGCAGTTAATTAAAAAACTATCGATGTATCGTCTCATATATCTTATCCCTGCAAGATAAACACAGGACACATTTTTCCAAAAAGTTTTCAGTCAGAACACATCATCTCTAAAAGGGTTCGTATTGTATGCCATTGTGACAGAAACTAATGAATGATTTAACAGAAATGCCATTCAGTGTGAGTTTCGTGGACGATTGTCTTCTGGACTTTTCGATAGTAGTTTAAAACACTGAAACACGTGTAAAATTATCAGCACTGAACTAACAGTGGCCGTTTCTTTTATTTTGTTTTCAAATATCTTTCTGGGTAACATTTATCTTTTAGGTAATTCAATACATAATTCACCGATTTGTTGACTTTATTGTTCGTTTCTCTCTCGTCTGTTAATGGTTGCCTGTGCTGCTAAGGAGTTCTTTGTCAAGTAACTGATGATTGGTTCTATGCGTGTACCTTGGGGAGGAAGGGGGCTTCCCATGATCACCAGTAAACTAGTTCCCAAAGATGAACGCGGTTGCCCATATCTAATGTTTATCAATGTTGACGTTAATCGCTTCCTATACCGCGAGTATTTAGCGCCTATGAACTGCATGTTATGCTACAGTCCACGACATATACTTCTTGAAATTGGTCAGCATCGCTTAAGTTACTTCTATCAATAAACGAGTCAGTTTTCTTACAGATGGAGAAATGTAGAAACATTAACACAGCTGTACCTACCTTCTGAAAACACTCCAGACTAACAAAAAGAAGTAACACTATATTACACGTGCAAACAAAGTTGACACTCGGCGCGGTGGCTGATGGGAGCGACTGCAAAAGCATTTCCCATTTACAGTCGCTCCCATCAACCAGCGCACCCATTGTCAACTTTGTTTGCGTAAGTAATACCTTCCTGTATGTCTAACACAACTTCACTACTTTTTTTAAGGTCTTCATTGAGTGATACCAGTTTTGCTACTTCACTTTGGAAAAATGATCAAGGCTGCGAAGGTCTTTCCTGAGCTGTTGGCTCCGTGAAGCATTCCTAGGAAGGTGATTTTCTACAATGTGAGTTTATTAATGTGTAATCTTATAAGTGAGAGATTACGCAGACCGAAAAGTTTCCATACGCTGACTTTGGTAAAACTCCAGAAGTTAAAGGACCACATCGCTGCAATTTTTTATTCATCTGAACAAGGTAACTATTAACTTTGAAGGTAACAGTATGGCAGTCAGTGGATTATTTTTGTCATTGATTGATTGGCTCCATCGGGTAAATTGAAGAGTGTAGCTGTGGGATGTGGAGAGTTATATTTCTAACTAGCAGCTTTAGTTTGAAGTCTTTTTGGGGGTTTAAATGATAATGTGTGGTTGCTGTACCACTGTTTGCACGTAACTCTGTTTTTTATTTAAAATCGGACAGCTTCCCCATTTAAATGAAAGTAGTGGACATGCTTCATATCGTTACCTTTCCTTTCACACACATGTAGCGGCGATACAAACAATTCACCAGCATCATGCGTAAATATCAAGTGACCTTGCAATTCCTTACTTTTTACACTAGGGGCCACTGCACTTGCATAGCGTGACTACACTATATAGCTAGTCCAATTTTTGTTGAGGCTACCTTGCTCCTGCTCAGAATTCGTCGATAGAATTATAATCAAAACAAAATTGTACTGAAACAGAGGATGACAGACTAAAGGCCGAAATAATAAATGTCTTTTTCCAAAGCTGTTTCACAGAGGAAGACAGCGCTGCAATTCCTTCTCTAGATTGTCGTACGGATAACAAAATGGTAGATATCGAAATAGATACAGAGGGACAAAAAAACAATTAAAATCGCTCAAAAGAGGAAATGCCGCTGGAACTGATGGGATATGTAGCGTTGCTGTTGGGGTGCAAAAAGAAAAAGAATTGTTATTTTATATTTTATTTGAAAAAAAGTCGAAAAGTGAATATTTTGGTGGGTCACTTGGCAACAGAATCAGGGATTGAGTACACTATTATAATAACATACACTGAGCATTAAATACCTGAATAAGAGAAACATTATCATTTCTGTGCATTTTTATATTCGCTATGTAGTCATACCCGGAACAACACTAAGAGACCAGAAGATTTATAGACTTTAAAAGAAATGCAACGCTACACAATTAAAAAAAAGGTTCAAAAATAACAGGAAAATGAAAATGTTCCTTCTGCCTCATGCTGTGTTCGGCCCATCAGCGTGATCGTAATTTCTGGTGATGAACTAACACAAAATAATTATCAATTAAGTAAATGAGGAGATGGAAATAATCAAGGTTAATTTACTAAAATAAGCACACTTATCTTTAACACACGTTTTTAATGCTACGTACCTTTCCATATTAAATTACAATAGATGGTCATTGCGGTTAAATACTTTATACTTAACAGTCAAAATGTCCTGTTCGTAATCAGTTACAAGAAACTATATGTCTTCTGATTGGAAAAAATAACAATTAGCATATCCACTCAATATTTCCACAATTCTTCGATAACTTTAGGCCATCAGACGTTTACTATTGAGCATATATTAATGTTTGTTAGGCGAAAATTACTAATATTACAGATACCAGTTCGATTTTACACAGAATACGCGAAGGAACTTGCCCCCCGCCAGCCGCGGTGGTCTCGCGGTTCTAGGCGCGCAGTCCGGAACCGTGCGACTGCTACGGTCGCAGGTTCGAATCCTGCCTCGAGCATGGATGTGTGTGATGTCCTTATGTTAGTTAGGTTTAAGTAGTTCTGAGTTCTAGGAGACTAATGACCACAGCATTTGAGTCCCATAGTGCTCAGAGCCATTTAAAACTTTTTTTTTTAACTTGCCCCCCTTATTGCAGCGGTGTACCGTTAGGTCTCCAGAAGAGCGTAGCGTTCCAAAAGATTGGAAAAGGGCACAGGTCAACCCCATTTTCAAGAAGGACGTGGAACAGATGTGCAGAACTATAGACCTATATCTCTAACGTCGATCAGTTGTAGAATTTTGGAACACGTATTATGTTCGAGTATAATGACTTTTCTGGAGACTAGAAATCTACTCTGTAGGAATCAGCATGGGTTTCGAAAAAGACGATCATGTGAAACCCAGCTTGCGCTATTCGTCCACGAGACTCAGAGGGCCATAGACACGGGTTCACAGGTAGATGCTGTGTTTCTTGACTTCCTCAAGGCGTTTGGTACAGTTCCCCACAGTCGTTTAATGAACAAAGTACGAGCATATGGACCATCAGGCCAATTGTGTGATTGGATTGGAGAGTTAGTAGATAACAGAACGCAGCATGTCATTCTCAATGGAGAGAAGTCTTCCGAAGTAAGAGTGATTTCAGGTGTGCCGCAGGGGAGTGTAGTAGGACCGTTGCTGTTCACAGTATCCGATGATGCTGCAGTATATCGAGAGATTGTAATAATGGAAAATTGAACTGAAATGCAGAAGGATCTGCAACGAATTGACGCATGGTGCAGGGAATGGCAATTGAATCTCAATGTAGACAAGTGTAATGTGCTGCAAATACATAGAAAGAAATATCCTGTATCATTTAGCTACAATATAGCAGGTCAGCAGCTGGAAGCAGTTAATTCCATAAATTATCTGGGAGTAGGCATTAGGAGTGATCTAAAATTGAATGAACACACCAAATTAATCGTCGGTAAAGCAGATGCCAGAGTGAGATTCATTGGAATAATCCTAAGGAAATGCAGTCAGAAAACAAAGGAAGTAGGTTACGGTACGCTTGTTCGCCCACTGTTTGGTATGGATCCCACACTGCTGAACAGTATTCAGATAGGGTTGATAGAAGAGATAGAGAAGATCCAACGGAGAGCAGCACGCTTCGTTACAGGATCTTTTAGAAATAGCGAAAGCGTTACGGAGATGATAGATAAACTCCAGTGGAAGACTCTGCAAGAGAGACGCTCAGCAGCTCGGTAAGGGCTTTTATTGAAGTTTCGAGAACATACCATCACCGAGGAATCAAGCAGTATATTGCTCCCTCCTACGTGTATCTCGCAAAGAGACCATGAGGATAAAATCAGAGGGATTAGAGCCCACACAGAGGCATGCCGACAATTCTTCTATCCACGAACAATACGAGACCGGAATACAAGGAAGAACCGATAGAGGTACTAAAGGTACCCTCGGCCACACAGAGTCAGGTGGCTTGCGGAGTATAGATGTAGAAGTTGTTGTGACGCTTGCGAATCTACGCGAGCTGCACTAGCCTTTACACAGTGAAATGCTCGACATTGAGCTGTGGCACTGATTTAATTTCATGCCATATTCATAGCTCCAAATACGAGGGTAGTGGTGGTTGTTGTGGTTTTCAGCCCTGAGACTGGTTTGATGCAGCTCTCCATGCTACTCTATCCTGTGGAAGCTGCTTCATCTCCCAGTACCTACTGTAACATACATCCTTCTGATCTGCTTAGTGTTTCATCTCTTGGTCTACCTCTACGATTTGTACCCTCCACGCTGCCCTCCAATCCTAAATTTGAGATCCCTTGATGCCTCAGGGCAGGGACGTTCAATAAAAAACGTAACTCATTTTCTTTTTTTCTGAAAGTACGTTGGTTTCATTCAGAGTTCCAATACATCGCATTATTCCCCACTCTTTTGGCTATAAAACTTTATTTTTCAAAATAATCTCAGTTTACCTTGTCGGCCTTACGCCACCTTATTGGGAGTGCCTGTATTCCCACACTGTACCACTCTACTGGTAGACGTCGAGCCCTGTCCTGCTGCATCAGTAACTTTGTCATCATCCACATACTGCTTCCCATGGACTGCATCCTTCACTGGACACACAGATGGAAGACGGAAGACGGAAGTTGCGAGATCTGGGCCTGTCGGTGGATTGGGAAGAACAGTCCGCTGACGTCTTGGGCGCGCAGACTTGTGTCAGATCTTGCCCTGGCGTGGAAAAGGAGAAGTTCGTTTGCATTTCTGTGGCGAAGAAACTGCTGAAATATATTCATCAGTTAGTCGCCTGGAAAAGCACAACAGACTTCCGAGTTGATCACTGCATCACGAGGGAGGGCATTAAACGGAATAATCTCTTCAGAGTCCCTGAAGACTGTCGTTATGACTTACCAGCTGAGGGTGCAGCTTTTAACTTTTGTCTTCGGAGGAGACGGTGTGTTGCCATTCCACAGACTGCCGATTGTTTCAGTTTTGGAGTGTTGAACCCGTGTTTCATTGTATCTAACGACTTCCAACAAAAAAACTGTCGCGATCAACCTCGTAACGCGCAAGGAATTCCCCACAGATAGTCCTTCGTTGCGCGTTTGGCGGGCACACACCATTGGGAACCCAAGTGATGGAGATGTGTGCCAGCACTACCAGCAGAGACACCGAGCTGAGCAGCGAGGTGTTTTATTGTGATGGGAGTGTGTTCACACGTTGCAATATTGCAGGAGTCACAGCTGTGTGCGACTGGCCGGCACTTGGGTATAAAAGACCTTGTTGACATTATGAGAAATGCCTTGCCCAACTAACCGCCGTGCTTTTGTTGACTGCCAGGTCTCCATAGACATTCTGCAAGCACGATGCTCTGGTTTTCCGCCAAAAGAAACTCAATAATAACTTTGCACCACTTCCATCACAGCAAGTGGTCAGATCATAACGTGAGCTGCAAATATTTTTGGCACTTCAGGAGATTTCCCCCATAACATACCACTGAATAAGCTACAATGCTATTGGCTTATGGCAACTAAACAGGTCCGCCATACCAGATGTACGCGATTTCATCGCATTCAACAGTTTTCGTTTCCTTCGTAACGTAATTTTTGCTGTTTTCTGGATGAACATAATTTGAAAATACTCTCAGAACTGCGTATTATAAGGCTTAATTTTTAGTGGGGACATTAGGAAAATGATTGGCAGCCTTTTGGAACTGTTCCTGAAATTATGTCTCTAGGTATACCAAACTACAGATGGCTTCTTCATGGGCTCTCCCATTCGCCACAAAGCAGGCCCTATGAGCATCGTACTTAAACCCATGTAATACAGTAATGAAAAATTTTCCGTTCATTTATGAACATTTTAATGTCACATTTCTGCTCTTAATGTGTTTTCCTCCAATGGGGCTGTCTTGTGGAACATTATCCTCATTTTTAATGCATTTAAAAGGTCACTAAAACAGTATTTCTGGTTTTTTAAGTAGTAGCCTCCTAACTTCAATACTGAATGGATGATAACAAAAGTTACACATGTTGTCGTGTAAGGTTAACATGGTTAAACTAACACAATTATTCAATAACACTTCTCTTCCAAAATATAAATAAACTTACCATGAAATATCACCTCAAGTGAACAGGATGAACAACACAATCTCAATCCCACAAAGTACTCCAAATTCCTTCTTGCTACCCACTTTAAACATTCCACAAATTCTATTCATCATTTAACCCTCAAGTAAACAAATACACACTAGGCATTTGGTCAGTGGCCTTAGGATGGAACCAACGGGTCTTGTTACACAATTGGAAATATGCCGTAAGTTGTGTATTAGGTATACTCATGGGAGTTCATATTTTTCTGGAAGTGTGGAGGCAAGACTTCAGAAATCAGGTTTTTTTTTACATAAATTAGTTGATCAGTTTTGAGAAATGTCGTGCTATGAGAAATAAGACACACAAAAGATATTATGTCACAGGAAACTGACAGTTTTTTCCTCAATATATGAATAAAAACTCTGTATTTCAATTTCCATGTGGGGCAGGACTAGTACATCCTATTGCCTCCCCATGCCGAAGCCTATGGGAATAGTGTTGTAACATCAATTCAGATTCAACTGAGACACTGTAAGGTTTAAGGCATTAAAAGTGATCAAAAATGAGGTAATCATTATGTTGTTTAACTCATCTTCCTTTTATTTCAAGTTTTAGCTCTGCTCCATAGATATTGACGAAGTCAAAAAAAATTGTCAGTGCTATGGTAAGCTTCGACCTCAGGTGCAGAGAAAGCATGCTGAGGAGGCACATATGAGTGGGAATGTTATCTGTCTGCTATACAATGATGCTACAGCAGACATGCATGCGTGCAACTAATTAACAGCTAAGGTCTAAATTACACAGGAAAGTAACAATATTATGTGATGGCATATCAGATTTCTTCATGTTCACACAAGCTTATTACACTATAACTTCACAGTTTGCAGATATTGTGCCACTTTGAAAAACTTCATGGCTGTGTGTGGGAGGGAGTATTTGAACACCTAACTCTGAATCTATGTCCCTGGTATCATACTTACCTTAACTCTAATTATTGCACAAAGTTTTGTTAAACACGTACTGAAGCACATGAAAAATAGAATCCACGACATCTTGGTTGGTTCCTAATTGCTCTAATTGCTGCACCATCTCTCAAATTGAGAGCTGTAAAGTACTCCAAGGTGATAACTGTTGACCTCAAAATTTTTAAAAAGCTAAGACCTAGAGACAAACCATTTATGGACACATCCAGAGAGAATAATCTGTCCTACTTCTTGCAGGATCACTTTCCCAAAAAGGAATGTCATTCCAAAGAAATTTATTATGTTAAGAAATTGTACCCACATGTTGTGGCAGCATTCCACTTCATTGACTTGTGGCTGTCATCGCACTGTTCATTCTATTGCGGCCAGTGACAGTACATGAGTCATGGTCAGATACCAGAACTACTTCACTTTCTGTCCGTGCACTTTACATTCACGAGCCATGCCTCACTGTCAATGGGCTATTTGTGAATGTTATGGCTCTGGCTGAGTAAGGAATTTAAGAAGAGTCTGAGGCTAATGCTACGGCATGGGAGGGCGCGTTCGTGAGCACACTGTGTATCATGGGTACAATGACATTATGATACTGGAGAATATAGTAGGCGCATGGGAACTGGACGTCAGTGCAGACAACCAAAAGTGTGGGAAAATGAATTCATAAATGTGTCATTGCATAATTCTGTTTGAAAGGTGGGTCTGTTGAAACATGGTTTGGCATCAGCTTTGAAAACCTGGATTACAAAGCAAACATCCGGTCATCAATGAAAAAGTCCATGATGATCACCAGCTCTACTAATAAGCAGTTGCTGAGGAAAATATCTTTCACGACAGATGGAATCTCACATTTCCTCAAATCGATATTTTCCACAGCTAAAGGCCTTACCCTTTCAAAAGATAGTTACAAACACAAACACACAGAAAATGCTTTTATTTGTTAACAACAAATACTATGCCATTTTACATTAGCTGGTTTTAAAAATTATGTTCAATAAATTGCATCGTCCACACACTGACCTAGCCGTTCCTGGAACTCGTCCGTAGTTCTGTGTGTCATTTCCGGTGGAAGGGCAGCCACTTCCTGGGTGATCGCCTCCTTAAGTGTTTGCAGGGTAGTGGTGCAATTTTTGTACGCTTGAATCTTTAAGCGTCCCCACAAGGTGATAAGTCGGGTGACCCAATTGGTTTATCTTAAGTCAAAGGAAGATCTCTATCGTGTGACTGTAGCAATTTGAATTGACATTACTGTTACACCATCTTCTTCGAAAATTCAACATGGCACACCAAAGTGTTGCACAGTGGCTGTGAAATTGTCATTGATGAAGTTCTTGAGGGTTTTCTGCTCCACAGCTACAGAAATTTTGTTTATTTACTCTACCTGACAAGAGGAAGTGGGCCTCCTCAAAAAAATCAAGTAGCATCAGGGGGAATGTTCTGAAGAATTCCAGAAAAAAAATCAAAGTAGCACCAAGGACACTGTTCTGAAGAATTTCCTCACACACGGCTCTGCAGAGTTTCAAAATTTCTCTCATTTAATTCTTGAGTAGCCATTATTTTGTATGCATGCATGTGAAGATGCAAGCATGTGCAGGATTCATCTTACCTCATATCAGACAGTTGCACATTTAAGTGCTGAATACTTTGGAGACTGCTGGATGGATGCTCTCACATTTTCCAGTGTTGCTACCTCCAAATATGGGACATCTTTCTGCAGGACTCCTTACAAAGGTCATATGACGTCAGATTTGAACCCATATATCTCTGTGGATGAACTTTTACCATCGTTTGGGCTACATGTGTTCCACTGAAGTTCAGATGCTTCAAAGGATCAATGGCCGACTTGGTGCTGCCCTGTATTTTTTATATTGGTAAGATTGATCCCATCAGTGTGACAACTATATCCGACAGATCAGTTTGTTCCCAGCAGGGTCAGTCTCAATTACACATGTCAGATATGGTGCAGGAGCTGTTTGTAGGACAGAATAAGAGTACTCTTCTAGAAGGGCTGCTCCTCCCTAAAGACCTCAGCCCCAAGCATAACCCATGGGCAGAGAGAAAATGGATTATAAGAGAAAACTGACATGATTCCGCACCAAGAACCTGCCCCATCAGATCATCCTAGCTGCCTGCAAAAATGCGACAGAAAATAGATTTATTACTTGACTGACTCCTTTCCTCACTTTATGCAATCATGGAAGTGGAAGGCCAGAGGAATGTATATTAAATGATGATAGAAAAACCTGCAGTGCCTTCTTGAAGACTGAAAAGGATTTAATAAGAACTGAACTGTTCATTCTGATAATTTTGTGTTTAGTATATATTAAACAAATCGATGCAACAAAACAAAAAAAAAAACAAAAATGCAAGAAACAATTTCGAAGTAACTACTGTTCTGAATTATGGTGTTGGAGCTTTGCGCACATCGTACTGTGCATCCTTGCACAGCACCTTCAGCTGTTGGCTCTCCACAAAATTAGTTGCTTTAACCTGCATGAACACATTTGTGTGTTTAAAATGGTACAGCCTAGTGAGAACATCGATTGTGAAACATGTGCTGTTATTAGTTTTTTAAATGCAAAAGAAGTAAAAAGCACTGAAATTCACCGGCAAATCAGTGAGGGGAATGGAGAAGATGCTCTAAGGACGTGTATGGCTGGGAAATGGTGTATAGCATTTAATGATGGCTGCACAAATGTGCACGATTAAAAATGAAGGGGGTGGTCGTCACTACCGATGATGAAGTGCAGAAAGTTAACCCTTTCGCGGCTACGGGCATACATGTATGCCCGGCAGTTAGAAGACCAGACGGCTACGGGCGTAGATGTATGCCCAGCCGGCGGGAAGTCCAGGCGGCTACGGGCATACATCTACGCCCGGCAGGCGGGAATACCAGACGGCTAATGGCATACATATACGCCCGGGCTCGGGAACAGGTAAACGTTCACAATAGAGCGGCTGCTGGCTGTTGTCCACTTTTCAGACAACACTTTCATTGTCTGGTCTTCTTTGTAAAGTGAGAAAGCACTTTAGTTTTCCCCTCCCCTGCACACTTTCTGCTTACGAGTCTAACAATCGGCCAGTCCGTTTTTCGCTTCTGGTGAGACGACAGCGTTCGCGTGTGTAGACTTTGCCATGTCGGGACACAGTTTATCGGACAAGGAAATCTTGGATATCCTCATGAATAGCAGTGACGAAGATTGTAGTGATACTTCGGAGCTTTCTTCCGATGAAGAGTTGGATGCTCCTGGACTTATTGCTGAATCCTCGGTATCACGAACAGAAGATTCTTCCTCTGAAGACGGAAAAGAAGATAGAGTAAGTGAAACTTCGTCAGGAAAAAGAAAGTATGACTGGACGGAGAATCATCCTGTGACGAAACGACGCCGTTTTGTGAACACATTTAGCGGGTTAAAGGTGGACTTCAAAGAGTCAGCAAGTCATTTAGATTTCTTTTTGTACTTCATGTCCATGGAATTTGTTTCTGCCATTTGTACACAGATCAATAATTATTATAAATTTATTACTGAAAAAATGACGACAGTGCCCAGTAGATTAGCACGCTGGAAGCATATAGAGCCATCAGAATTTTATTGTTTCCTAGCATGTTCTCTGCTTATGCCTAGAAGTAAAAAGTTAGAAGTGAATGAATATTGGTCGACAGATTCTTTGCTTCAGACACCAATATTTTCTAACATAATGGCCAGGGACCGGTACAAATTGATTCTGCGTTTATTGCACTTCTGTGACAATTCCACCGCGTCTCAAGATATTCTTGTAAAGATACGTCTCATTGTAGGTCACACAAGAAATAAATTCCGCGAGGCAGTAGTACCCTTTGAAAACCTAGTGATCGACGAAAGTTTGCTACTTTTCAAGGGAAGGCTCCGATTCAAGCAGTACATACCAAATAAACGTAGTCGTTTTGGCATTAAAATTTTCGTCCTTTGTGACGTAGAAACGAATTATATTCTGGATTATATTATCTACACTGGTGCTGCCACGGAAATAGAATCTGGAAATTCTGATTGGGGAAAATCAGGCGATGTTGTTGTGAGTTTGTTATTGCCATACCTCAACAAAGGTCATACCATTTATTTGGACAATTGGTACTCGAGCCCAGAATTATTTCTATGGCTCCACAAAAAATGTACAAACACCGTCGGAACAGTACGAAAAAACAGGAAACATCTACCACCGTTACCAGACAAGCTGAAAAAAGGGGAAGTACAGTTCAAATCTTGTGGAACATTAATGGCACTAAAATGGATGGACAAGAAAGAAGTGTGGATGCTTTCGACCGTAAATGGACCAGAGTTTGTGGAGACACAGAAGAAAGAACATAGAACAGGCCAAAACAAATTGAAACCCACCTGTGTCGTCAGCTATAATAAGTCAATGGGTGCAGTGGATAAGACAGACATGCTATTATCTTCTGTACAGTGCATCCGAAAGACACTGAAGTGGTACAAGAAAGTATTCTTTCATTTGACTGACTTGTGTGTGCTGAACGCAAAAACTGTTTTTGAAATACAAAAGCAACAGAAGATACCACTAGCGAAATACCACTTGGAGCTAATCCGTCAATTGCTTGACAGATTTCATAGTCAAACGTGTAAAAGTGCGATCCCACGGACAACCAAAGAAGAAAGCCCTTTCCGACTGCAGAATAAAGAGGGACATTATCCAGGGTTCCTCGTAGCAACGGAGAAAAAGGAGATTCCCCAGAGACGCTGTGTAGTATGCACTGCTCATTCACAACGAAAAATGACACGCATAAGATGCAAAAAGTGCGATGTGGCTCTCTGCATGGTGCCATGTTTCGAAAATTACCACACGCTAAAGAAATATTAGCACGTTTTAGTAACTTTGTACGTTTCAAATAGATAAAAGTAAAAAATAAAAAAATAAAAATAAAAAGCAGATGATGATGATGAGTCCCATACTCCGTTTACCGAGCGTAGGGGAGCGACGCGGGAGACCCGCGCCGCCATACTAGGCAAGGTCCTAGTGGAGGTGGTTTGCCATTGCCTTCCTCCGACCGTAATGGGGATGATTGATGATGATGATGAAGACGACACAAACACCCAGTCATCACGAGGCAGGTGAAAAATCCCTGACCCCGCCGGGAATCGAACCCGGGACCCCGTGCTCGGGAAGCGAGAACGCTACCGCGAGACCACGAGCTGCGGACAAAAAAAAGCAGATAAAAGTAAAAAAAATGGTTTTTAACTCAGCCAGCGGCAGTCCAAAGCCTGCGTCGAAAATGAGGATGGGAAACCATTAAAGTAAACCGTACTGAACGTGACGGGCTGAAAAAGAAGACAGCGAGCTAGAAGAAGGTAGGCGTTTACTATCCAATTTCTTACTGTGGAGAATCGACTTTAGGTTTTAATTACAAACGAAGGCAAGGGCCTATCGCAAAATGAGTTATGCAGATATATTCCTTGTTTAACTTTTAGTCCGATTGCATGACAAAATTAGGTTTTAAATTTCTGTAATTATTATCTATTTAAGACCGTAGTAAGAATATTGTTCGAGATTTGGGCGTTTTCGCTACGCACAACTCTATTTAAAACTATATATCTTGAAATACATTCATGTGATGATAGTGGAATTTTAATATGTTTTAGGCACATACATCGACGGTGTAAATCTCTAGTTAGAGGATTTTGGGATTACTATTAAAAAAGTTCCTATCATTTTTCTAAACCAACCATTTTTCAGCCCATAATAAACATATAACTGAAAGTGTTGGCTATTTTCGAAGCTCTCTTTCGTTGTTATCAGAAACTATAACCAAAGTGACCATACAGAGTATAGTGTTTTTTTAAGGCGCTGCTGAACAGTGGTTCTGTGCACGCGGCAACACGCGGGAAGCCTGCGGCGGCCGTAGCCTGCAGCGGCCACAGGGCTGCGACAGCCGCCGCCGGCCAGGCGCGCAGTGCGCTCGTCCCTGTCACCCGGCCAGGCAGGCAGGACGCTCAGCCTTCCAGCCGCGAAAGGGTTAATAACAAAAAATTTAAGAAGAAAGATGCTACACATTCATTATCTCATGCCTTTCCTCGTGTTTCAAAAAAATATTCTATATGAAACTGTGACAGGATGTTTACAATACCTGAAGTGCATATACTGGGTTCCATAAATGTTGACCAAGTTGGACAAAACCAACTGCTTAGCCAGTGCAATGACTTTCCTCCAGAGGTACGATATTGAAGGAATAAAGTTTTGAAATAAAATTCTCACAGGTGAAGGAACATGGGTTTGCTCACATTAAACTGGCATCAAAATAACAGTTATCAGAATGGAGGCTCTCCACATCCCACAAGAACCTGAAGTTCCGGCATATAATTACAGCCGGACAAATCAAGTGCTCTGTGTTTCGGGACAGTCTAGGTGTTTTGCTTATCAATTTTTGTCCTGGGGCAGCACAGTCAACACACAATTGTTGTGAAATCTTAAAGAACCTGTGCTGTGCAATTCAAAACAAAATAGTGGCATTATCAGTAGAGGTATCATTTTGCTGCACTACAATGCTCATCTCCACATGTCTCATTGCACTCACAATTTCACTGCACGTACGGTTGGTACATCTCAACCACTTCCATGTAGCCTTTACTGAGGTCTTGTGACTATTGATAGTTCTTGCACTTTAGAATCTTATTGCTTTGAGCACTACCAGGATGATCACGATGTCAAAACATCAATAAGGGCTGGTAAAAAAAATCAGGCAGAAGATTTCTTCTATGAGCAGATTTTAGAAGCTGGTCATACAAGTGCAATAATATAGATAGACATTATGTTGAAAAATAGATTTAGGTCTAGGGTTTCATGTATAAATAAAGTAGTGTAATACTGTTTTTGTTTTATGTTAAACTGGTGCTTACTTTAAAAACACAATGCAGTTGCCAAAAGTGGAATGCTGAATGTCAAAGGCACGGCTCCCTTAATTTCACTCAATTTTTGCTTTTATGCACAGTACTGCACACACTGTGGATGCATGTTGTCAAATACATAGTGATATCACAGAAGGCTATGAGGACATGAATGAGTTGTTCACTTCACAAAAGCCACTGACATTGTGTATCCTTTTATGATGGTGCACAAGTTCAAAGCATTTTTGTTTTGCATCTTGATATTCTGGTTGTCATAGGTTTATTTATCAATTGTCATTTCTTATTTGTAGTTCATTGTTATCCGAGTTTATATATTACCATTTTGTCAATTGGAGATAGTGAGTGGAGCTGTGGACACTAGAAGCTGGAGTGCCAAGTGGAGAAATCTGAGCATTTCCAACATATTCTTCTGTTTCAGTTCAATACAGCAGGGACAGCAGCAGAGAACAGGCACGGCGAGAAAATGGTTCTCTCGTTTTGACATTAGTGACTCTTCATGTTAAGGAAGACCTTCAGGGTTTGATCAAGTCAGTTTAAAAATATTACTACACAATAATCCACAAGTGTACTCAAGAACTGGGAAAAGTGATGAACTGTGATCATTCCACCATAATGTGACTGTAGCATGCAATGGGGGAAGGTTTAAAAATCAGATGTATGGGTACCACATGCTCTAAGTCAAAATCACAATAATCAGTGGCTGACCATATGTGCATCTCTGCTTGCTCATCATCTAACTGGCACGTTATGCTAATGAAAGGAAAAGAAAGGAATGGCAGATCTCAAACAAAGCCGCAACTACCTCTACGAAGTGCGCACATCTACAAAACACAATGTTACATAACTGGTGGAACAGCAACAGTTTTACATATTACAAATTTCTTCCTAGATGTGTAACTACCACTACTGACATTTATTGTCAACAACCCAGACATCTTACAGATGCAATCCAAGTACAACACCCAGGTATATCGATTGAAGTGATGCCTACTCTATGATAACGCTGGCCTGCTTTCTGCTAGACTGACAAACATTATGCAGGAAATGAGCTGGGAAGTTACTGCACACCCATATTATTCACCTGATCTTGCACCACCTGATTTTCACCTTTTCTGCCCTCTATAAAACATTCTTCAAGTAACTTCCGTTCCAGACGAAAATGCACTCCGAACGTGGCTCGATTAGTTCTCTGTCTCAAAACCACGTGACTCCTATGGTTGAGGAATCAAAGTTGCCGCAGCATAGGCAGACAGCAGTCTATTGTAAATAGTGAAGAAGAATATGTTATTGACGACTGAAGTCTCTGATATATGTATCAGTTGTGTTTATTAAAATTGTATAAAAATGCTATGAATTTGTGCACCATATATATAAGATGATGTGACTTACCAAACAAAAGCGCTGGCAGGTCGACAGACACACAAACAAACACAAACATACACACAAAAATCGAGCTTTCGCAACCGACGGTTGCTTCTTCAGGAAAAAGGGAAGGAGAGGGAAAGATGAAAGGATGTGGGTTTTAAGGGAGAGGGCAAGGAGTCATTCCAATCACGGGAGCAGAAAGACTTACCTTAGGGGGAAAAAAGGATCCTTCACCTACACAATTCAGCCAATGAACACACCCGTCAACTCCTATCCTTAATAAAAGTCCTCAATCTTTCCTCTCCCATATCCACACTGGCTGTTCAGAGCATCATCCTACAGGCCAACTGCAAATTAGAACAGAATGCCACCCTCCACCTCAAAAAACTATCCAATCTCCTGGTTTCCCACCTCTGGAAAGGCAACTCACTCACCCTCCACAACCTTTCCAACAAACCTCAACCTCCTCTCATTGCACACAAACCCAGTCTCTCCCATCTACTCAATCTCCCACTTCCAGCTCCAGTCCCTCCAAAACCTCAAAATTCCAATCAACACAATCTGGAACCACAAAACCCTAATTCAGTAGTTAACCTTTCCTCCAAACCTCTCTCCCAATCCGAAACCTCTGTTCTATCCAAAGGCCTCACCTTCAGCCCCACTCCCAGATTCAACTAAACAGCCCTCATCAAAGATTTACTGTCCTACACTCTTATTCTCTGCTGAAAATATCACTTTGCCATGAAGAGAAATGATCCTTATCCTACTCCTAATGATCCAACTCCCCAAGACACAATCCAAATTGAACCCTGCCCAGCGGGACCCACCTCCTCTTCCTCAAAATCACCCTCTCCAAACCTTCCAGGAGTTTCTGACTTCCAGCCTTGCCTCTCAATCCTTCTTAAAAAAACCTTAATCCTACTCCCAACATCACCACTACTGAAGCCCAAGCTATCCGTGATCTGAAGGCTGAATGATCCATCGTCATTCTTCCGGCGGACAGGGGTTCCACGACCGTGGTACTTGATCGTCGGGAGTATGTGGCTGAGGGACTGCGTCAGCTTTCAGACAACACCACATACAAAGTTTGCCAAGGTAATCCCATTCCTGACGTCCAGGCAGAGCTTCAAGGAATCCTAAGAACCTTAGGCCCCCTACAAAACCTTTCACCTGACTCCATCAAACTCCTGACCCCACCGACACCCCGTACCCCTACCTTCTACCTTCTTCCTAAAATTCACAAACCCAATCATCCTGGCCGCCCCATTGGAGCTGGTTACCAAGCCCCCACAGAACGTATCTCTCCCTACGTAGATCAACACCTTCAACCCATTACATGCAGTCTCCCATCCTTCATAAAAGACACCAACCACTTTCTCTTGAACGCCTGGAATCCTTACCCAATCTGTAACCACCGGAAACCATCCTTGTTACCATTGATGCCACTTTCTTATACACAAATATCCCGCACGTCCAGGGCCTCGCTGCGATGGAGCACTTCCTTTCACGCCAATCACCTGCCACCCTACCTAAAACCTCTTTCCTCGTTACCTTAGCCAGCTTCATCCTGACCCACAACTTCTTCACTTTTGAAGGCCAGACATACCAACAATTAAAGGGAACAGCCATGGGTACCAGGATGGTCCCCTCGTACGCCAACCTATTTCATGGGTCGCTTAGAGGAAGTCTTCTTGGTTACCCAGACCTGCCAACCCAAAGTATGGTACAGATTTATTGATGACATCTTTATGATCTGGACTCACAGTGAAAAACTCCAGAATTTCCTCTCCAACCTCAACTCCTTTGGTTCCATCAGATTCACCTGGTCCTACTCCAAAACCCATGCCACTTTCCTTGACATTGACCTCCATCTGTCCAATGGCCAGCTTCACACATCCGTCCACATCAAACCCACCAACAAGCAACACTACCTCCAATATGACAGCTGCCACCCATTCCACATGAAACGGTCCCTTCCCTACAGCCTAGGTCTTCGTGGCAAATGAATCTGCTCCAGTCCGAAATCCTTGAACCATTACACCAACAACCTGAAAACAGCTTTCGCATCCCGCAACTACCCTCCCGACCTGGTACAGAAGCAAATAACTAGAGCCACTTTCTCATCCCCTCAAACCCAGAACCTCTCACAGAAGAACCCCAAAAGTGCCCCACTTGTGGCAGGATACTTTCCGGGACTGGATCAGACACTGAATGTGGCTCTCCAGCAGGGATACGACTTCCTCAAATCCTGCCCTGAAATGAGATCCATCCTTCATGAAATCCTCCCGACGCCACCAAGAGTGTCTTTCCACTGTCCACCTAACCTTCGTAACCTCTTAGTTCATCCCTATGAAATTCCCAAACCATCTTCCCTACCCTCTGGCTCCTACCCTTGTAACCGCCCCCGGTTTAAAATCTGTCCCATGCACCCTCCCACCACCACCTACTCCAGTCCTGTAACCTGGAAGGTGTACACGGTCAAAGGCAGAGCCACGTGTGAAAGCACCCACGTGATTTACCAACTGACCTGCCTACACTGTGAAGCTTTCTATGTGGGAATGACCAGCAACAAACTGTCCATTCGCATGAATGGACACAGGCAGACAGTGTTTGTTGGTAATGAGGATCACCCTGTGGCTAAACATGCGTTGGTGCACGGCCAGCACATCTTGGTGCAGTGTTACACCGTCCGGGTTATCTGGATACTTCCCACTAACACCAACCTGTCAGAACTCCAGGGGTTGGAACTTGCCCTTCAGTACATCCTCTCTTCGCGTTATTCGCCAGACCTCATCCTCCCCTAATTTCAAGTTGCCGCCGCTCGTAGCTCACCTGTCTTTCAACAACATCTTTGCCTCTGTACTTCTGCCTCGACTGACATCTCTGCCCAAACTCTTTGCCTTTACAAATGTCTGCTTGTGTCTGTGTATGTGTGGATGGATATGGGTGTGTTTGTGAGTGTATACCTGCCCTTTTTTCCCCTTAAGGTAAGTCTTTCTGCTCCCGGGATTGGAATGACTCCTTACCCTCTCCCTTAAAACTCACATCCTTTCGACTTTCCCTCTTTCCTGATGAAGCAACCGTTGGTTGCGAAAGCTTGAATTTTGTGTGTATGTTTGTGTTTGTTTGTGAGTCTATCAACCTGCCAGTGCTTTCGTTTGGTAAGTCACATCTTCTTTTAAACATTCCACGTGGGAAAAATATATCTAAAATCAAAAGTGCTGGCAGGTTGATAGCCACAAACACACACACAAAATTCTAGTTTTCGGAACCGGTGGTTGCTTCGGTTTGCTTCGTCAGGAAAGAGGGAAAGATGAAAGAATGTGGGTTTTAAGGGAGAGGGTAAGGAGTCATTCTAATCCCGGGAGCAGAAAGACTTACCTTAGGGGGGAAAAAAGGATAGGAAAACACACACACACACACACACACACACACACACACACACACACACACACACACACACACACTCTGTCCATCCGCACATACACAGACACAAGCAGACATTTGTAAAGACAAAGAGTTTTGGCAGAGATGTCAGTCGAGGCGGAAGTACAGAGGCAAAGAAGTTGTTGAAAGAAAGGTGCGGTATGAACAGCGGCAACTTGAAATTAGCGGAGGTTGAGGCTTGGCGGATATCAAGAAGAGGATATACTGAAGATAAAGTTCCCATCTCCGGAGTTCTGACAGGTTGGTGTTAGTGGGAAGTATCCAGATAACTCGGACGGTGTAACACTGTGCCAAGATGTGCTGGCCATGCACCAGGGCATGTTTAGCTACAGGGTGATCCTCATTACTAACAAACACTGTCTGTCTGTGTCTGTTCATGTGAATGGACAGTTTGTTGCTGGTCATTCCCACATAGAAAGCTTCACAGTGTAGGCAGGTCAGTTGGTAAATCACGTGGGTGCTTTCACACGTGGCTCTGCCTTTGACCGTGTACACCTTCCAGGTTACAGGACTGGAGTAGGTGGTGGTGGGAGGGTGCATGGGACAGATTTTAAACCGGGGGCGGTTACAAGGGTAGGAGCCAGAGGGTAGGGAAGATGGTTTGGGAATTTCATAGGGATGAACTAAGAGGTTACGAAGGTTAGGTGGACAGTGGAAAGACACTCTTGGTGGCGTCGGGAGGATTTCATGAAGGATGGATCTCATTTCAGGGCAGGATTTGAGGAAGTCGTATCCCTGCTGGAGAGCCACATTCAGTGTCTGATCCAGTCCCGGAAAGTATCCTGCCACAAGTGGGGCACTTTTGGGGTTCTTCTGTGAGAGGTTCTGGGTTTGAGGGGATGAGAAAGTGGCTCTAGTTATTTGCTTCTGTACCAGGTCGGGAGGGTAGTTGCGGGATGCGAAAGCTGTTTTCAGGTTGTTGGTGTAATGGTTCAAGGATTTCGGACTGGAGCAGATTCATTTGCCACGAAGACCTAGGCTGTAGGGAAGGGACCGTTTCATGTGGAATGGGTGGCAGCTGTCATATTGGAGGTAGTGTTGCTTGTTGGTGGGTTTGATGTGGACGGATGTGTGAAGCTGGCCATTGGACAGATGGAGGTCAACGTCAAGGAAAGTGGCATGGGATTTGGAGTAGAACCAAGTGAATCTGATGGAACCAAAGGAGTTGAGGTTGGAGAGGAAATTCTGGAGTTCTTCTTATATATATTTCAGAGACACTGTTCAATAGGACAGCAAAAACAAGCTGTATGTTGTCTTTCTTGGCAGTCTTACGCCACACATGGAGTAACGTCCAACTCCACAATCATTTAAAATGATACCACAAAGATTATAAAAATGGGAGCCAAAAATAAGTAAGTCTGAAGTAATAAAAGGAGAGAACATGCATGAACATTTCTGAGGATAACTGCATGTAAAAATGTCAGAAACTTTTAATGGGAACAGTAGGCATGGACACAGAATACTGATGTTAAATATATATTGCTTTATTGATTGGTAAGCTAGTTAAGAACATCATACACGATTTCCAGTTATGACAATTGTACATAGAATAAATATTTATTATTTTACAAATTACTGTACATGATAACATTACTATCAAAATAAATCAATATTTGGAAGTATAACACACAAATTTTGCCTTATGCTGTAAATGGGGTTTCCTCCATCATATGGATGAAAGCTTTGCACTTTGGACACTGGTAGATATCCATCAAGAATATAGTCTGTAACAAAATAAAACTGCTGTTACTTATTATCCTACGAGATTCACAAAGTTTACACGTTTCGGCAAATGTTGTTATTTACAATAAAAGCATATGTTAATCATTTCTAGAAAAAGCATAAAAAACAATAAAGATAGGGTACTATCATATTTCAGATGACAGCACTGCAACCTATGCTTTTCACGAATGTGATATATTAATTAATCAGCATGTGTGATTTACAGTTACTGTAAATAATATACCACATCACATTATTTTCCTCCACTAACAAGAGTGTAAACTGTCTGCAAATTAATGCTGTTGTCAAATTTGTTGGAGACTATAACTTGAAAAACATTTCAGAGAAACAGTAACACTTGCACCAAGTCGTCTGTTATGAAAAGAGAAATCTCATTTTGGATATAATTCATTTTACTTCTAAAGGTTACTGGTAATACTTGTAGCATATCACACTCATAAATTAAGAGAGATTCAGGAAGCATAGTTTAAAGTTACTTGTTTACAGTATTGTTAAACACAGTACCAGGAGCAAGTTGTGTACAGTGGAAATTCAAGTTGATGTTCTCCGATTTTACATTTTTCACTTTTCTACACCATAAATTTGAAGCCCCTGTGAAAAACCATAAGACCAATGCTAAAAATTCCCTAATTTTACATTACTTCCTAGTAATTTGTACCTCGATTATAGGTTCTTACTCAATGTCTTGCTCGACTTTGTCCCATTTTCTTTCTATTGACTGAATGAGTTATAAGTGGCACAAACGACAGACAGTTCATACCACAGTTAAGCGAATGCTTTAGGCCTTTGTGGAGAGGAGAGACAAAGTGGAAACACAGACGTAATCCACAACTGGTGTTGCCAACACAATTTGCAACATTTAGCATCACCATGCAATTATGATACAACTACTACTAGGTTGCAGTGGTAATGGAAGAAAAAGACAGTTGACACAATGTATTCCAGACAGAGTCAATACATGATGAAGGGGGCCCAGACACTGCCTATTCTTGTGCCACTTACAACACAGTCTGGTCTTTTGGCACATATTTCCGACGTACTGTATTCAGCAAGAACATCAATCGTCAACATTTTAAATTAAAACGCTGAATCTCAAAGAATATGCTCACTCAATCGTGGAAATGTCACCCATTTCAGGCTCGTGAACTCTTACTGGTGACTTGTTAGGTCATCCAACTACCAAAGCAGCCACCACAGCACACTAATACATGTAAAATGAGCTCAGCTATTTGATGTGTAGGGAGGGTGATTGGCCCTTCGAGGATGGGAATGCAGGTGTATGCAGATGATGTGTTATGACAGAGACGTCACACAAAAATAAAACAAGCATTTTGCGATAGAACATTTTCAAGACTTTTGTGCTCAAATCTCTCAGAATACAGTTGCAACAACTACATACACTACTCACGTATATACTTTGGACCACACACACCACAAACTGTATACAGGGTGGTCCACTGATCGTGGCCGGGCCAAATACCTCATGAAATAAGCATCAAATGTAAAAACTACAAAGAATGAAACTCGTCTAGCTTGAAGGGGGAAGCCAGATGGCACTATGGTTGGCCCAGTAGATGGCACTGCCATAGGTCAAACGTATATTAACTGAGTTTTTTAAAATAGGAACCCCCATTTTTATTACATATTCCTGTAGTATGTAAATAAATATGAATGTTTTAGTTGGACCACTTTTTTCACTTTGTGATAGAAGGTGCTGTGGCTCACAATTTTAGACGAACAGTTGGTAAAGGGTAGGTGTTTTTAAAATTAAAATACAGAACTTAGGTACATTTGAGCAATTTATTTCGGTTGTTCCAATGTGATACATGTACCTTTGTGAACTTTTCATTTCTGAGAAAGCATGCGGTTACAGCGTGATTACCTGTAAATTCCACATTAATACAATAAATGCTCAAAATGATGTCTGTCAACCCCAATGCATTTGGCAATACGTGTAATGACATTCCTCTCAACAGCAAGTAGTTCGCCTTCCGTAATGTTCGCACATGCATTGACAATGCACTGACACATTTGACAGGCATTGGTGGTGGTTCACGATAGCAAATATCCTTCAACTTTCCCCACAGAAGGAAATCCAGAGACATCAGATCTGGTGAACGTGCAGGCCATGTTATGGTGCTTCAACGACAAATCCACCTGTCACGAAATATAATATTCATTACCGTTTCAACCACACGCAAGCTATGTGCCGGACATCCATCATGTTTGAAGTATATTGCCATCCTGTCATGCAGTGAAACATCATGTAGTAACATAGGTAGAACATTACATAGGAAATCAGCATACACTACACTATTTAGATTGCCATCGATAAAACAGGGGCCAATTATCCTTCCTTCCATAATGCCGTACCATACATTAACTCGTCAAGGTCGCTGATGTTCCACTTGTTGCAGCCATCGTGGATTTTCCGTAGCCCAATAGTGCATATCATGCCGGTTTACGTTACCACTGTTGGTGAACGACACATTGTTGCTAAATAGAACGCATGCAAAAAATCTGTCAACATCCCGTAATTTCTCTTGTGCCCAGTGACAGAAATGTACACGACGTTCACAGTCGTCGCCATGCAATTCCTAGTGCATAGAAATACGGTACAGGTGCAATCGATGTTGATCTAGCATTCTCAACACCAACGTTTTTGAGATTCCCGATTCTCGTGCAATTTGTGTGCTACTGATGTGCGGATTAGCCGTGACAGCAGCTAAGACACCTTCTTGGGCATCATCATTTGTTGCAGGTGGTGGTTGACGTTTCACATGTGGCTGTGCACTTTGTTTCCATAAGTAACTTAACTACCCGGTGAACAGTTCTGACACTTGGATATCAAGCAGCATACATAGCACATGCTCGTTGGGCATTTTGTTCACAACAGCCATACATCAACACGATATTGGTCCATTTTAACATGGGTAATGTATCACAAAGCAAATACCGTCCGCACTGGCGGAATGTTACGTGATACCACGTACTCAGGCATTTGTGACTATTACAGTGCTATCTACAACAAAGCAAAAAAAGTGGTCCAACTAAAACATTCCAATTTCTTTACGTACTACACGAATATGAAATAAAAAATTGGGGTTCCTATTTTTTTTAAAACCAGTTGATATCCGTTTGACCAATGGCAGCGCCATCTACCGGGCCAACCATAGCGCCATCTGGTCTCCCTCTTCAAGCTAGACGAGTTTTGTTCTTTGTAGTTTTTTGTTTGATGCTTATTTTGTGAAATATTTGGCTCAGTCACTAACAATGGACCAGCCTGTATAGTAAAGATTAGCAGCAGTGATAGAGGGCACGAAATGAAACTGTAGCATCTAAGTTTTCTTTCAAATTTGCATTTCACGCAGTGTACAGAAATTCACTGAGCTGATTTCTCTTAAGCTTGCAATGTCAATTGGAAGGAAACTCATTTTTTCACTTCTCTGTTTCTCCCATCAATAACACTTTAACAGTGGTGAGAATATGAGGTGACAAAGTCCGTTAAGCAGATGTCCGCATTTATGCATATGGTTTAACCACTTAGCTGCTGAAATGTTTTTGGTTTAATTCAACAAGTTCATCAATTTTTGCCTTTTTCTGAGCACAAAGGATGAGCTCTCAAAAACACAAGTTTTGAATGTATAATTTTGCAATCCTGGTATATTGGAAAATTTCCTCAATTACCTTGTACCCAGTACCTTGTACGCAGTTATAAGAGTCGAGGGACATGAAAGGGAAGCAGTTGTTGGGAAGGGAGTAAGACAGGGTTGTAGCCTCTCCCCGATGTTATTCAATCTGTATATTGAGCAAGCAGTAAAGGAAACAAAAGAAAAATTCGGAGTAGGTATTAAAATCCATGGAGAAGAAATAAAAACTTTGAGGTTCGCCGATGACGTAATTCTGTCAGAGACAGCAACGGATTTGGAAGAGCGGTTGAACGAAATGGACAGTGTCTTGAAAGGAGGGTATAGGATGAACATCAACAAAAGCAAAATGAGGATAATGGAATGTAGCCGAATTAAGTCGGGTGCTGCTGAGGGAATTAGATTAGGAAATGAGACACTTAAAGTAGTAAAGGAGTTTTGCTATTTGGGGAGCAAAATAACTGATGATGGTCGAAGTAGAGAGGATATAAAATGTAGACTGGCAATGGCAAGGAAAGCGTTTCTGAAGAAGAGAAATTTGTTAACATCGAGTATAGATTTAAGTGTCAGGAAGTCATTTCTGAAAGTATTTGTATGGTGTGTAGCCATGTATTGAAGTGAAACATGGACGATAAATAGTTTGGACAAGAAGAAAATAGAAGCTTTCGAAATGTGGTGCTACAGAAGAATGCTGAAGATTAGATGGGTAGATCACATAACTAATGAGGAAGTATTGAATAGGATTGGGGAGAAGAGAATTTTGTGGCACAACTTGACCAGAAGAAGGGATCGGTTGGTAGGACATGTTCTGAGGCATCAAGGGATCACCAATTTAGTATTGGAGGGCAGTGTGGAGGGTAAAAATCGTAGAGTGAGACCAAGAGATGAATACACTAAGCAGATTGAGAAGGATGTAGGTTGCAGTAGGTACTGGGAGATGAAGAACCTTGCACAGGATAGAGTAGCATGGAGAGCTGCATCAAACCAGCCTCAGGACTGAAGACAACAACAACAACAACAACAACAACAACAACAACAACAACCACCACCACCTTGTACCCAGGTACCAATTGAAATTTTTGGCGAGTGTTTACTTGCTGTTACACATCTGTGATTTTTTCAAAGAATTGATTAAATTCATTATCACAAATTATTGCATAAACATAATATTGCACATTTAATTTCCTTCACTTAGACATTATTGGAGAGGATTGCAATTTTTAATCATGTACAGCAATTGTGTGTGTTTGCTCATATTTTGAGGCGTTTTAACATTTTTCTCAATTTGTGTTTTTTAAGCCTGGGCCATAGAATTAGGATTTCACTGCATTTAGTGTTATGTAAAATAACACAGCAGTCATAATGCAGCCCCATTGTGTTTGCTGTTCTTGAGCAGGAAATAAGTTGGTTGCTATTCATAAGCAGCTCCAAATGACCCCAACTACTGTCAAATAATTAGAAGCTGCTGCAAACAGGTGTGTTGGGAGGGAGGTAATACAGAGAACTCACCATGTTATACCGAACCGATTCACCTAGCAAACAGGTTTGATGTGCTGTCTTCCACTGAAACTGAGCCTGTGAGACCCACTTCGCCTGTTGGGAAATCTGCTGTGTCCTGTGTCAAGAGGAGGCAAATGATTAGGAGTGTATTAATCATTGGCAGTTCAAACATACAGTGAATGAAGGTATGCCTTAGAAAAATAGCAGCAAGGGATTGGAGGAAGAACAGATGCACTCAGGTTGTATGCCTGGGGGACTCTTACAGCATGCTGAAGAGGTTACTTTGGCAGCCATTCAGGAAACAAGTGTGTAACCAACTGCAGCACACACTGCACTGGAACAAATTATACCTGTCATCTGGGCTGCAACGTTGCACTTTAATAATTCCAGAGGATACCGGCCTTATTTACAGAGTTTCAACGAAGCTCACAATTTCCAGCATTGTCCTGATAACAGACTGTGCCGTCCTAGTTCCGAGCCAAGTGGAAGGTTTGAACCAGACTGAGAAGGTTCTGTGACAAGCTAGGCTTCAGCTTCCTAGACTTCCACCAAAGGTCTGAGAACTGGATGGTCCCTCTACATGGGTTACATGTGTAATAAACATTACAAGTAGCTATCCAGGTAGCTGACTATGTGTGGGTTGGACACAATTGTTTTTAGATTAGGCATCTTTCGACCCAATCCGGACAACTATAGCAGTAGGAATCACAGAAGTATCTGTGTAAGTATCCAACCCCCCCCCCCCCCCCCCCAGGTGAGAATATTACTCCTACTGCATAACTGCTGAAGCATTCGCAATGAATTCCATAGTGCAGTGCTCCTAAAATGCTTTGAAGCTCTTGCGATACTATATGCAGAAAGCTGGTTAAAAATTAAACGTATGCCGGACCGATAGGGTAATGAGAATTAGAGGTGCTGCATTTTTCGCAGCAGACAAGAAACTCAAATCCAAAATAGAAAGCAAGGCTGCACGTGAATAGCTCTAAGACATTTTGACAGAACACAGTATATTGTCCACGGCAGTGAGTGTTCATCAGAGACAACGATATTGTCAGGGCTGTCCCAGGGAAGTGGAATAGGATCACTTATTTTCTATATACGTACACGATCTGGCGGACAGGGTAAGCAGAAGTCTGCGGCTGTTTGCTAATGATGCTGTGGTGTATGGGAAGGTATCTTATTTGGTTGACCGTATTTTGATACAAGATAACTTAAGATGAAGTTTCTATTTGGTGTGATAAATGGCGGCTAGCCATAAATGTAGAAAAATGTATGCTAATGCATACAAGTTGGAAAAGTAATCCCATAATGTTCAAATACAGTATCAGTAATGTGATGCTTGACAGTCAAGTTGTTTAAATACCTAGGTGTAATGTTGCAATGCAATATGAAATGGAAGGAGCATTTAAGGATAGTAATAGGGAAGGTGACTGACTGACTTACTTCATTTTACTGGCACAATTTTAGGAAAATTGTCATTCATCTGTTAGTCTGTAGTGGAGACTGAACACTAATGCAAACCACTGTTGAGTATTCTTCGAGTGTTTGGGATATACACAAGGCCCGATTAAAGGAAGACACTGAAGCAATTCAGAGGAGGGCTGCTACATTTGTTACACATAGGCTGAAACAACACTGAAGTACTACAGAGATGCTTCAGGAATCCAAATGGGAATCACTGTAGGGAAGGTGACATTCTTTTCGAACAGCAGTATTGAGAAAATTTAGGGAACTGGGATTAGAGACTGACTAGATCGATTCTACTGCTGCCAATGTACATTTCACGTAAGAATCATGAATGTGCATGAAATTAAAACTGGATCCGTCTATGGAACCAAGACTCATCCAATTATTCGAGAACTAGAGAATACCTTTGGCTGCTTGTGCAGAAGTACCCCAATCATACTGTAATCATCAGAGAAGACTTTAATCACCCACCAATCATGTGGGATATTTACAATTATGTTAGTGATGGGTACGAGAAGAATCCTGGGAAACATTACTAAATGCCTTTTCCAGAAACTACCTAGAACAGATAATTCGGAACCCCACTCGTGGTAGAATTGTACTGGATGTGATGTCAATAAAGAGAGTTTACATTCTCGGGGATGTCCGCCGCGAAAATGCTATCAGTGACCATGAGACTGCTACAGGAACGATGAATATTATAGTACAAAGGCAACTAAAATAAGCGGGAGGATTTATATAATCAGAAAACTAGACAAAGAAGCAGTAGAGTCATCTCTCAATGAAGAGCTTGAAACTTAACTCAGGACATGAGCACTTATGGGAACTATGGCTCAAACTTTAAGGACAAATACTCGTATTTACGCAGAACAGTTCATGATGGGGAAGTCCCTCCACTTTAAAAAACCTACCGTATAATAGATAGAAAACAAAGCACAGTGCTAGAGATAGATAGATAGATGACAAATGTGGCTGGCTGTCCAGAGAGCAATATGTGAAGCCTTCAAGACTATCAAAGCAGAATTTGTCAAAAGACCTCTCTCAAATGCAAAAGAAATTCTGGTCTCATCTAAAGTCTATTAGCAGCGCCAAAGTTTGTGTCCAGTCACTCAGGGATCTGACAGGAACTTAAATTGAGTGTAGCAAGGCAAAAGCACATATGCTCAACTATGTTATCAAGTGTTCCTTTACAAAGGAAAACCCAGGAGTATTGCCCCAATTCGCATGCCACTGAAAAGATGAGTGGAAGAGATATCACCATTAATAGCACTGAGAAACAGCTAAATTCATAAAAACTAAAAATAGCTCAATGGTCTGATGGAACCCCTATCAGATTCTATACCCAGTTTATGGCTGGGAGTGTGTCACAGAGATGCTGAAGAAACTAAACCGGCATACTCTTTTAGATAAATGTAAACTTTTTTGATAAAGCATACTTATGAAGTTTCTTCGCTCGCACAGGGACTGTGAGAACGAGATTAGATTAAGTACAGTACAGCATGCACACACACACACACTCTTATTGCTTTTCTGTGTGGTATGTTGTTTCTTCTTTCGCTGTGATTTTTATCAAATATTGCAGTACAACACAACAGGAGTTTGAACAGGTCTGTAATCAGAAGACACTTCTTCCACTCTAGCTTAATCACTTCAAAGAATTCTGGCAATACACTGATTCAGGCCACCAATATCGTTCACTCCCAATCTTTCTTCTCATTTTTCTTTGATTTCTAGTTTGTTTTGCTGATGGCTAGTGAAATTTAATGTATCCTCTATCCACAAAAGTAAAAAATTATAGATTTGGTAACAGAACAACATTTAATGGATCAATTCTTGATCTCGTGTGTCCCATTTCAAGCAGCATATCATTCAACTTCAGATTCCACTGCGACTACCCTGCTTCAATCCATACAGGGACTTAGATGACAACCAGGTATGTTTGCTATAGAAGTACATCTATGGTTGCAACAAACAAATTTAGTGTCCACAGCCCCTTGGAGAAATGCACTCATTGCATCCATCTGATTGGAATCTAGGTTGTATTTAATAGCCAAAACCAATAGGTAACCAACTGAAGTGTGCTTTGAAACTTTCAATAGACTATCATAATCAGCACCTTTCCTTTGAACACATCATTTATTCACACAACTTGCCTTATAGTAAATTAATACTCCCTTTTAATTTATCTTAAACTTCTTTAACAGCCTGAGGATCATTAATACATGAAACTGGACAAAATAAACCGAGATCTTCCTTTTCTTCTCTCTATACTGAACAGTCTCTTGATGGACCATCGTCGTCACACTACCAAAATGACAGTAAACAGCATTACTCACACTAGTGGTGACAGTATCACCCGGAGAATTACCTACTGTCTTTCTTATATATTCTCTTCCGATTTCTTCTATTCTATTGGTAGCTGCATTGCTATTGCGTCTGCCCAAAATTGTTTATGTAAACCAGCATCAAACAACATACGCTTTGCTCTTTCCACCAGTATTCCATTTCATACTGCCCAGTGATGCAGTCTCCATGGGTCCACATATCTCCTTGTCAATGAGCAGTAAGTATTATGAAGCGTTTGAACTAGTACTACTGAATGGCAGTCTGGCTTCCTTCACTACTTGCCATGTGAAATGTTCTTTACTACTACCTGGAGACAATCTCAAACAGTTTGTCTTTAAAATCTAAATGTCTCACGTGTTAACGCCACTAAGAATTTCAATTATTAAGGGCACATCAGATTAGCATTCACTTCTCTATTATGTGTTTAGTAAATAAAAACCTGCACAAAATTCACTTGGAATCCGTTTTTGGACACTAGACTGACAGAAGATTAGTAGCACATTTAGGTACATACACTGTGTTACCAAAAGTATTCGGACACTCCCAAAAACATATGTTTTTCATATTAGGTGCATTGTACTGCCACCTACTGACAGTTACTCCATATCAGCAACCTCAGTAGTTAGGTTAGGTTAGGTTAGGTTAGGTTAGGTTAGGTTAGGTTAGGTTAGTGTTTTTAACGTTCTGTCGACAACGAGGTCATTAGAGACGGAGCGCAAGCTCGGTTAGGGAAGGATGGGGAAGGAAATCGGCCGTGCCCTTTTGAAAGGAACCATCCCGGCATTTGCCTGAAACGATTTAGGGAACTCACAGAAAACCTAAATCAGGATGGCTGAAGACGGGATTGAACTGTCGTCCTCCCGAATGCGAGTCCAGTGTGCTAACCACTGCACCACCTCGCTCGGTAACCACAGTAGTTGTTAGACATTGTGAGAGAGCAGAATGAGGTGCTCTGCAGAACTCTCAGACTTCAAATTTGGTCTGGTGATTGGGTGTCCAATGTCTGTACGCAAGATTTCCACACTCTTAAACGTCCCTAGGTCCACTGTTTCCAATGGATAGTGAAATGGAAACTTGAAGGGACGAGTACAGCACAAAAGCGTATACGCCAACCTCGTCTGTTGACTGAGAGACCGCCAAAAGTTGAAGAGGTTTGTAATGAGTAATAGGCAGACATCTATCCAGACCATCATACAAGAATTCCAAACTGCATCAGGATCCACTGCAAGTACTATGACAGTGAGGTGGGAAGTAAGAAAAACTTGGATTTCATGGTCGAGTGGCTGCTCATAAGCCACACATCACACCAGCAAATGTAAAATGACACCTCATTTGGTGTAAGGAACGTGAACATTGGACGACTGAACAGCTGACAAACCTTATGTGGAGTGACTAATCACAGTATACGATATGGCAATCCGATGGTAGGGTGTGGGTATCGCGAATGACCAGTGAATATCATCTGCCAGTGTGTGTGTTGTTGTTGTTGTTGTTGTTATGGTGTGGTTGTGTTTTTCATGGAGGGGGCTTGCACCCCTTGCTGTTTTGTGTGGCACTGTCACAGCACAGGCCTACATTCAGGTTTTAAGCACCTTCTTACTTCCCACTGTTGAAGAGCAACTCGGGAATGGCAACTGCATCTTTCAACACAGTTGAGCACTTGTTCATAATGCACAGCCTGTGGTGGCGTGGTTACATGACTATAACATCACTGTAATGGACTAGCCTGCAGTCTTGACCTGAATCTTGCAAAACACCTTTGTGATGTTTTGAAATGCCGATTTCATACCAGGCCTCATCGACCGACATTGATACCTCTCCCCAGTCTAGCACTCGGGAGAATGGGCTGCCATTCCCCAAGAAACCTCCCAGCACCTGACTGAATGTATGCATGCAAGAGTGGAAGCTGTCATCTAAGCTAAGGGTGGGCCAACACCATATTGAATTCCAGGATTACTGATGGAGGGCACCATGAACTCTTCATAAGTCATTTTCAGCCAGGTGTCCGGATACTTTTGATGACATAGTGTATACACACATTTTGCCTGAATCATTCTGTTTTTGACACCATTCAGTTTCAAACTGACATTTTCCTGAATTTACACAGGAAGCAGTGTATTGGTGTGGTTCATGGTGTGGGTTCCTGTAGTCATGTCCTAGTTCATGAACCACGGGTAACGTATGAGTGGCCAAGTAAGTGGTCCCGACAGTCGGGATACAAGTTACTTTGGAATAAGACTGGGCATCTCTGACATATTCTGAGTCGTGGTCACCTTTGTGCTCATACGGCAAAGACTACCAAATCCACCGGTTAGTCCCTCAACCGTTAGGGGTAAAACCCAATGGGACTCAAGGCAAGTAAGGCTAGCAACCTGCTTCCCTGGTACTTTAAATATGATGCTGGCAACAATAAGAGCAAAATGCCTCGGACCTTTGGAGGTGACAGAGTCCCACCTCTAACTGACAAACCAGGGACTTCGAAGATACGACTTGGCAGACAAATGGTAATGAGATGGGGAGCTATTAAAATCAATGTGGGCTACTCTGGGAAGAAGGTAGAGCTGGCAGAGGCTGCACGTAAGATGGGGCTGGACGTTTCAGCTGCTAGTGACATTCGGGTAAGGGGTGAGAAAGAAGAGGAAGTGGGAGAATACAAGATCTACCTGTCAGGAGTCAAAGCAGGAATAGCACAATGGGGTGTAGGGTTTTACAGCAGGAAAGAAATGGAACCCAGCGTAGTTGCAATAAGGTATGTAAAAGAACGACTGATGTGGATACATTTGACAGTGTCTAGCAAGAAACTTAGGATTGTGTCAGTATATTCGCATTGTGAAGGGACAGATCAAGATAAGATGGATAGTTTTTATGAGGCACTCAGTGATGTAGTTGTTAGAGTAAAGGAAAAGGACAGTGTTCTGCTCATGGGGGATTTTAATGCCAGGATTGGAAATCGAACAGAAGGGTATGAAAAAGTTATGGGTAAATTTGGAGAGGGTGTGAAGGCCAACAGGAACGGGAAACAACTCCTGGATTTCTGTGCCAGTATGGGCTTAGTAATCACAAACTCCTTTTTTAAACATAAGAACATTCACCAGTATACTTGGGAAGGCAGGGGAACCAGATCTGTCATTGACTATATAATAACAGATCAGGGATTCAGGAAGGCTGTGAGGGACACAAGTGTATTCTGGGGATTCTTTGATGACACTGATCATTATTTAATCTGCAGTACATGACAGCGATCTCAGAAAAGTACCAGTTAGTTGAATGTGGTCAATTAGTCATTGGAAAAGGAATGGACAACGTACAAGGACACAGTACTAGAAGTGGCTAAAGAAAGTTTTGGAACAATAGTGTGTAAAAGTAGAATGAAGCAAACAGCTTGGTGGACTGACATAGTCAAGGAAGCCTGTAAAAGGAAAAAGAAGGCGTATCAAAAATGGCTACATACTAGAACTAAGGTAGACAGAGAAAGTTATGTTGAAGAAAGAATCAAAGCCAAACAGATAATTGCAGCATCCAAGAAAAAATCTTGGGAAGACTTTGAAACCATTCTGGACTGTAATTAGCAGTCTTTGAAAGGGAGGTAAGAAGGAAATGACAAGTATTTTGGGCAGGTCAGGAAAACTGCTGGTGAATCCTGTGGGTGCCTTGGGCAGATGGAGGGAATATTTTGAAGAGTTGCTCAATGTAGGTTAAAATACGATCAGTAATGTTTCAGATTTCGAGGTAGAATGGGATAGGAATGATGATGGAAATAGGATCACATTTGAGGAAGTGGAGAAAATGGTCAATAGATTGCAGTGCAATAAAGCAGCTGGGGTGGATGTAATTAAATTGGAACTCAACAAATACAGTGGAATGGCAGGTCTTAAATGGCTACACTGGATAATTGACATGGCCTGGGAGTCAGGACAGGTTCCATCAGACTGGACAAAAGCAGTAATCACACCAATCTTTAAACATGGAAACAGAAAAGATTGTAACAACTACAGAGGTATCTCTTTAATCAGCGTTGTGGGTAAAATCTTCTCAGGTATTGTTGAAAGGAAAGTGCGAGTATTAGTTGAGGACCAATTGGATGAAAATCAGTGTGGGTTTAGGCCTCTTAGAGGTTGTCAGGACCAGATCTTTAGCTTACGACAAATAATGGAGAAGTGTTATTAGTGGAACAGGGAATTGTATCTATGCTTTATAGATCTAGAAAAGGCATATGACCGAGTTCCTAGGAGGAAGTTATTGTCTGTTCTACGAGATTATGGAATAGGAGGCAAACTTTTGCAAGCAATTAAAGCTCTTTAAGTGGATAGTCAGGCAGCAGTTAGAGTTGATGGTAAATTGAGTTCATGGTTCAGAGTAGTTTTAGGGGTAAGACAAGGCTGCAACCTGTCGCCACTGTTGTTCATATTATTTATGGATCGTATGTTGAAAACAATAGACTGGCTGGGTGAGATCAAGATATGTGAACACAAAATGAGCAGTCTTACATATGCGGATGACTTAGTTGTGATGGCAGATTCGATTGAAAGTTTCCAAAGTAATGTTTCAGAGCTAGATCAGAAATTTAAGGACTATGGTATGAAGATTAGCATCTCCAAAACGAAAGTAATGTCAGTGGGAAAGAAATATAAACGGATTGAGTGCCAAACAGGAGGAACAAAGTTAGAACAGGTGGACGGTTTCAAGTACTTAGGATGCATATTCTCACAGGATGGCAACATAGTGAAAGAACTGGAAGCAAGGTGTAGCAAAGCCAATGCAGTGAGCGCTCAGCTACGATCTACTCTCTTCTGCGAGAAGGAAGTCAGTACCAAGACTAAGTTATCTGTGCACCGTTCAATCTTTCGACCAACTTTGTTGGATGGGAGTGAAAGCTGGGTGGGTTCAGGTTACCTTATCAACAAGGTTGAGGTTACGGATATGAAAGTAGCTGGGATGATTGCAGGTACTAGTAGATGGGAACAATGGCAGGAGGGTGTCCACAATGAGGAAATCAAAGACAAACTGGGAATGAACTCTATAGATGTAGCAGTCAGGGCGAACAGGCTTAGATGGTGGGGTCATGTTACACGCATGGGAGAAGCAAGGTTACCCAAGAGACTCATGGGTTCAGCAGTAGAGGGTAGGAGTCAGGGCAGACCAAGGAGAAGGTACCTGGATTCGGTTAAGAATGATTTTGAAGTAATAGGTTTAACATCAAAAGAGGCGCCAATGTTAGCACTGAATAGGGGAACATGGAGGAATTTTATAAGGGGGCTATGCTCCAGACTGAACGCTGAAAGGCATAATCAGCCTTAAATGATGATGATGAGCAGTGTATTGGTGGCAACAGTTATGGTAGGTACTGTGTGTTTGTACATTAGACATCCAGCAATATTTATTTTTCATGTGCACTGAGGCAGCGAAGCAGTTGTAAAACCTGTGGCAAAAGTTATTCCCTTCAGAATTATTTGTCTTTTCTTTGTTACATGGCACAATCTGACTATGTGGCTGTATTTGCTACAACTGAAGCACTGTGGCCCCTAACTGGCTTTCACAGTGTTTTGTTTCTTCCCTTTTCTCCTGTAATGTTCCTTTTTCCTGTGAAGAATGCTCAGAACACCAGATTTATTACTTCTTGTAACAGATTTGTTTTAAGGTGTGTACCGATTTATTCCTGAGATTTCAGTTCCCATTGTTATCAGTTTGTAAGATTCAGGTAATCCAACCAAGATTAGTGTTTCAAGTCACTCTTCATTGACATTAAATTTAAAATTTCTTTATTTTTGAGTGGATGGCATTAACTTGTTCACATAATCTTAAACACTTTTACACGAGACCAAAGTACTGGTAATAAGGGTTGCTCCGTAATGACACCTGTGTCTAAAACCACTGTCATCAGCATTCCATTTGCAGCATTTGTCAGCTTAATCTTCCCAAATAATGACTGAATTTTTATGGATAAAACTGTGCAATGTCACCATACTAAACAGTTCACAACTAGTTTGAAGAATATTATGGATAATTCAAATGAATGATCTGGCCACTCAGATCATCCTACATGAACCCCATGGAATATTTATGGGACATAATAGAAAGGTCAGTACACGCACATAATCCTACACCTACATTTTTGCAATTATGGATGGCTACAGCGACTGTATGGCTCACTATTTCTACACTGGACTTCCAATGACTCAACACTTCATCAGCAATCTCAAAGCACATGCTACAATGCCCAGCTACAACTCAGATACAATGAAGAATTCTTATGCAGTTACTTACAGTAAAAGAAAAGCTTTCTTTAATTTTTAAATGCAACAACAGAAAAAATGTAACGTTTACTAACTCCAAAAGTTATACATAACACAACTTTATCTCACCATAAGTGAATATATTTCACTATAATTTCAAGATACTGCGAGAGCAAATTAAGATTTTCATTCTAATATTTAACAGCTTTCTCTGACCAGAGAATTCCAGTCGGTAGATGCGCTCAAGTCTAAGGGAGAGTGTTACACAGTCATCATTGGTCCATTAGAACAATACACAGATTATGACCTATCTTTAATCTATTCCTCTTGTGGCCAAGTTCCATAGCTGTCACCATACTTTGAGTAAGAGTTTATTCTTCCTTCAGTCAAAAGCCTTGAACATGTGAATTTTAACTAACAGGAAGCAGCGTGCTGTGTTGGTTGTAGTTGTACCAACGCAAACGGCAATTCAACACCGGTACGTGGGGGGGACAGGGGAGAGGGTTGGAGAGGGGTACACAGATGAGAGAGAGAGCTCTACATAGATCACTGGTACTGGTAGTGTCTTGAAGAACTTTAAGACCTCAACAAATGTAAGAAGGGTAATGTTGAGTAGTCAAATTACATCCGATGATACTGAAGGAATGGGATTATGAAATGGTACTCTACAAGTAGTAGAAGTTTTATTATTTTGCCAGCAAAATAATTGTTGAAGTAGAAAATATAAAATGCACGCTTGCTACAGCAAGTAACTATTTCCTGAAAATGAGAAGTTTGTTCACATCAAATATAAATTAAGTGTTAGGGTCTCTGAACAGAAAGTATTTACATGCAGTGTACCCTTGTGTGTGCTACAGAAGAATGCCGAAGATTAGAATGGGTGTAGATTGGATAACGATTTACCAGGTACTGAATCTAACAGCACACGTCCGTAACTTGACTGCAAGAAGCGATATGTTGATGGAATGCAATTAGAGGCATGAAGGAATAGTTAATAGGGTAATCAAGAAGAGGGGCAGGTGGGCTGGGGAAGGATTACGAAGGGACACCAAAGCTTTACTATGGTAAACACAGTGAAAGGTTGCAGTAGTTTTGCAGAAATTAAGGGAATTGCACAGGACAACAAAGCATAGAGAGACACATCAAACCAGTCTTCAAACATGAAAACGAAAACAACGTGCCGTACAATGTTCATGGACTCTGGAGAAATGTCAACTAAGCCTTCATGGAAATCATGTAATGTGAATGGTTTGGTGTTGAGAATTAACTATTTTTCTGTCTTGCTGCATGATGTGCAAAGTGCTCTATGTATAAAGAGGTCAGAATATTTCAAGCCTAAGATTTCACTTCATATATACTGAGTATAGCTAAGTGCATCTACTGGTAAAGTCGTGTCTTGATTTCTCTACAGGTGGTGCAGTAATTTAAACAATTTTAAATCATTAAACCTTATTAAGTTATAGATTTTTTTCAAAACTTTAATATGCTCTCCCGTAAAATTTACTTCTTGTAGCTTAGGCTTGAACCATTCTGACTTCTTCATATGTTAGTTTTCTTTTTTACTGCTGTACATATAACTACCCTTTGCTCAGTCAGTTGTCTGTCATTTCTTGTTAAAGTATATTGTAAGTGAATAAGTTACATTATCCGTAACACATGAATTATCATAAGGTTATGGGCCAAGATATGTGCAAGTAGAAAACTGGATATTTAACTATTCATCAGCTATTATAATGGAACACACAAACAAGTACACGACACATTACATATCAGAAAATAATTGGAAATAGCGTCGACTGACAAGTTAGTCACAATGAATGAAAGCTGCTGAACTATTTCGTTGATCATCAGCTATATAACAGTAGAAAAGTCAGTTCCATGGTTTAAGTTCAAAGATAGTAAATGTCTCTGTTATTACTGGATTCTATTAAGTCACAGTTGGAATTTTTGTCAGAGGATCAAGTTTCTTGGTGATTTGAGCTAGACTCAATATTAACATTGTAAAAGCTGTATTCAGTAGAAACTGTACATGAAGTTAGACTGACATGAGGAAAATCTGAACAAATTGGATTGAGAAAGATCGGGGAGGGGCACAAATTTTTATAGGTTTGAAAGTCAGCAGCAGTATAGCCACAAAATTCCAAATTGCAATTCTGTTAGTCATATGCTTAAAAAATTAGAAACGCTATATGGCAAGAAATTTATTTAGCTACGAATACAATACAGTAGTCAGCTCTTCAAAACAGTATGCAAATTCAAGAACACACAGAAGATTTAGCGGCAGAAGGTGAAACTGCGAAGGAGAGCTGAATTACGTAGCGAACTCTCTGAATGTTACTCCCGAAACTACTTCATCACTTCCATACTGCATGGGATAACATGTCAATATCAGACAAAACGTTGACAAATTATTTGAATGTTTGCATATGGAAAAACATTGATTAAATGAGACAACAGTCAAACTTTTGCCAAAATGCTTTCATCTCAAAACAAAATAAACACTTTGCGAAAGCAAGTTAGCAGGAAAAGTCTGCAGTTCTGCTCTGTACATGTAGCTAATTGTAAATAATAAAGGTGTCCACATCAGAAAGTGTGTGTTCGACAATCGTTGAATATTGTTCTACAAAGTGGTGACCCCGTACTGAACGGATTTCTCTCATTTTCTCCATTGTGTTACATTCCATTCAAAAACGAATCTCGCCGATGTGAAGACAGAACATCTAATTTTGCCACCTGCTTCTGGTGTTATACAGCCATCTGCTGCTCCTGTATACATCTACAATGGCACCAATGGTAACAAATTTTCAAACATGAAAACTCTGCCCTTCTGGCCCACACAAGCACAACTTTGGCTTCCGCAGCAAATGGAAGCCATTTTCAGGCTGCAAGGAACTGCGTCGGATACTGACAGATTTTCTCTGAATATTTCTTAATTGGATTTGAGTGTTACTGAACAATTGGACGATATTTTGACCCATCAATTGGATGCGTTGTTCAGAGAAGCTGTGCTGCAGCGTTTCCTTTTATTGACAGAGGCGTGATCGCAGCGTATTTCAGATAATGAAGTTTGTGCCAGTGATTACCCCTCCCAAGAGGTCTGCAGAACGGAGTGAATGCAGAGTGCATATGTGTGCATTACGCGAGAAGATGCTGCTGCCGTGGCGTGACAATTCTGAGCTTGCTGAATTACAGGTGGAATATGCAATGCTTAATGCAAAGATCCATGTCTTGTATGCCAAGGAAGTAGTACGGAATGTTCTACACTATGCGTAGAAAATACCAATTTGAAACTGAAGGTGCCAACATGGGAACAACAGTTGGAGAACAAGCTCGTGCTGCTACGATGCCTGCGTGATGCAGCCACTTGCCCTTCCTCTACGCCCCCCCCCCCCCCCCCCCCCCCCCTAGACTCGCCGGCAGCAGACAACGACTTCGGTCAGCTGCTTCTGCGAAAGTTCCCGGTGCTGACAGATCCTGTTGTGGCCCAGGGTACAGTGAGCCACTCTACTACGCCCCACATACTCACTCCTCCTGGCCCACCCGTGGACCCGTGGCTAATAGGCCTAAGCACTACTTACCTCCTGCAAAATTACATACCACTAAAGATGCATTTCATGACATAGTTTCTGACGGGACAGTGTTTAGATCACTCAGTACCTGGGCACTGATGTTGCACATGGTAAAAAAGGAAAACGGATCGTGGAACATTTGTGGGGATTACAGGGGTCTCAACGATCACACTACTCCTGTCAGATACCCAGTTCCCAATGTGTCTGACTTCAAAAATAATTTGAGCGTGCTAGTTTCTTTAATGTCACTGACTGCACCAAGGATTTCACACAGATTCTGATGGCAGATCACAATCAACATAAGACAGCTGTGACAATGCCGTTTGGTTTTCTCCACCACAACATTATGCCTTTCGGTCTTCGAAAGGCAGCCCAAACTTGGCAGCATTTCATGGATGAAGCATTGCATGGGCTGCCTTTAATTTTCTGTTATGTTGACGACATACTGGTATTTTCTCACACAATGGAGGAGCACGTCAAACATTTATGTGCAGTACTATCAAGACTGGACAAGTATGGAATCAAGATAAATATAGACTGGTGTGTCTTTGGAAGACAGAGGATTGAGTTCCTTGGTTACTTTATCATACAGTCTGGTATTTCTCCAAATCAAGTTAAAGTAGCAGATATCATATGGATGCCACTTCCTACAACCTTTAAAGGCCTCTGCAGATTTCTTGGATTGCTCAATTACTTCCACCAACATTTACCACATTTGGCAGAGATGCAAGACCCTACTAATGAATTGCTTAAGGGCAAGAACACTTCAGGTGGCAGGGAAGTCCCTTGGAATCAAGGGAGAGCACCAAAGCTTATGAGGCTCTGAAAACAACTGTAGCGAACGCCACTTTGCACCCTCACCCTGTCCCTCAGGGTCCATCACCTTGATGGTAGATGCGAGTCATATCGCCGTGGGTGCTGTGTTAGAGCAAATGCTTTCGTTCACATGGCAGCCTTTGGCATATTTTTCTAAGAACCTGTTGGAGAAATAGAAGTGTTGGAGTGCTTTTGACAGGGAACTTTTGGCTATTTACTTGGCAGTTAAACACTTTCAGCCACGGTTGGTGGGCCAAGTATTCAAGATTTACACAGGTCACAAACCCCTGGTTGCTATTTTCAAACATGTTACTGAGCTCAACTCACCCCACGAGGTATGTCAACCTAATTTTATCGCGCAATTTTCTACAGATATCTAACACATTCCAGAACAGCAGAATGTGGTAGCTGACTATCTTCTAACTGCACAGCCATACCTATTATTGATTGAGCAGCAGTGACTGCCAAACAAGAGACTGACCCTTTCCTCCTGAATTGCCCATCAAACCCTGCTTCCGCTGGACTGCATTTTGAGCAAGTGCCACTATGGGGTCTGCACTAGACCACCTGGCGACATGTTGAGCAACAGGGCCCATCCGTTCATCCCACCCGGTTGGTGTCATGCATTCCACAATTTGTCACATCCAGGGATCAAGGCATCCACGAAGCTGATATCTAATAAAGTTGTGTGGCCAGGGGTGCAGAAAGATTGTCGTTGTTGGGCACACAGCCGCATTCAATGTCATAAGTTTACGACCTCCTTACACATCTGCCCCTGTAGAAGTTTTTTCTACACCATCAGGGAGATTTGCTCACCTCCATGTAGATACAGGAGGGCCTCTGTTTGTTACTATGGTGGACTGATTCTCTAGGTGGCCTGAGGCGGTTATGTTTCTGACATCTCAGCTGTTTCGGTCATGCTAGCTATTGTTTCCTCTTGCTTTCCCTGTTTCGGTATTCCCAAGTTGATAACATCAGACAGAGGCTGGCAGTTTGATTCTCAGCTGTTTGAGGAACTGTTATGTTTGTGCAGATGGAAGCATCTCAAACCTACGGGCTACCACCCTGCCAGTAATGGGATAGTGGCGCATACGAACCGCACTTAAAAGGCTTCTATGTCTTCTCAGACAGAATCTTGGGACGCTGTGATCCCATTAGTGCTATTAAGCTATGGGTTTAGCATTGTAGGATTGCCGAATCCGATGATGCACGCTACACCATATGTAATAAACACTATTTTATTTCTCGTAAGCACACATATACAGTTGTTTACATTCTGAATTCTCGGTACAGGTTCATACGCTTTTGCGTGCGGCCACAGACTGGTGCCAAGATCTTGCCAAAAACAAAGATACTACACGCGACCACATTAGCACCCCCCCTTGAGTGTGGAGCACAAACATAAATATTGGGGCATACATGTAAAGGGAACACCCAGAGGGGAGGGAGATGTTTAATCCGAAACCGTACCTTATATTACATTACACAACATTAGTAATTGAAGTCTTCGAGCCAGCGAGGGGGGCGGATTGTCCTGCCTAACCGGGTGAATCCTCGTACAGCAGTTGAGGGATCTGGGGAGGGGATGGTGGGTTGTGAGGGTCCGGGATAGCGGATCTGAATGCCTGTGGCAGTACGTAGGACTTTGACCGTTGATGGGTCAGTACCAACAGGCAAGAGGACAGACTGGAGGAGATGAATGTGAGTTAAATTTTCACTGGGGGAGCTGGCTTGTTCATAGAAGATGTACACATTATCCGGCTGCATAACAAAAAACACATTAGAGCTGCAAATAAAATCTGTGTTGACAGTCACTACCACTTCCTTATACGGGTTGACAGAATCTCCACATGAGTCGTCATCGGTGACATCACACGCTCTGAGGCTGGTCCCTGATACATCACTGAATCCTAACAGGGGAGGCGAGGGGCTGTCTGTAGGAGGGTAAGTCATCACACGCATCACTCTGCATAGGAATGTCACACGCACCTGTAGCACTGTCAAACAACTGGGAGTGGGGAACGTCACACGTGCGGAAATGGGCGTCGCTCATCCATGGACTGTCGGTAGATGCCTCATGCGAGGTGGGTGCAGCAGGGGATGGGGTCTGACTGGGTGGGGTATCGGGCAGCTCTCCCAGAGACCATGCAGATTTGAGGCGGCAGACGGATACCGTTTGAGGCGTGCCGTTAATGAGCACTCCGAACGTGTTGCTACGCCGCGATATGACTCTGTGCGGGCCCGTATATGGAGGTCTGAGTGCCGGTTGGACGGTGTCATCATGCACCATGACATGAGTGCACGACGCCAAGTCCTTATGCAGAAATACGGGAGGGGGCGTGTGTGGTCGAGGAGGAGGCCCGCGGATGTTAGCGATTAGCTCCTTGACCTGCCCGACGAATGTCTAGTCGCAGATTTGATCTGGAGGGAGTGAAGGCTCGACTAACCCTGCTGGGAGTGTGAGGGGTTCTCCGTACAGTACCTCTGCCAGGGATGCACCAAGGTCCTCTTTGTACGCGGCCCGAACGCCTAACATTACCCACGGTAAGGCATCGGCCCACTCACCTCCGTGGCACATCAGGGAAGCTTTAAGCGTTCGGTGCCAGCGTTCCACAGGCCCATTGCTCTGGGGGTGGTAAGCTGTAGTCCTAAATCGTTTCACCCCGCACAGTTCACAAAGCTGTCGGAAGAGGGCAGACTCGAACTGGCGGCCCTGGTCGGTGGTGACAGAGACTGGGCAGCCGAAGCGCGAGATCCACATTAACAGCAGGGCTCGGGCCACTGCATCGGCTGTGATAGTAGTGAGAGGAATTACCTCTACCCAGCGGGTAAACCTGTCAATTGCGGACAGTATGTAACAAAAGGGGCCTGAGGGGGGTAAGGGCGCTGACAAGCCACACGTGCTCGTGCCCAACCGCAACACTGTTTTATCACCCCGGGCCAAACAAAACGTTCAGATACCAGACGTGCGGAGGCGCGAATGCCAGTGTGTGCCAAGTCGTGGATACTATTAAATATGTCCCGGCGGAGAGGTGCAGGAATCACCGGGCTTGTGCGTCCTGTTGAAATGTCGCACCAGATGGGTGATGAAAACCCAGGAAGTGTCCGTAACTCTAGTTTGAGTCCTGTTTTGATATCGGAACGCAATGCTGTGAGTTCAGTATCCTCTGTCTGCAATTTAGGGAGTTCACTGAGGTCCAGTTGTGAAGATAAAACCGACACACGAGACAGAAAATTAGTGACGACATTGTCTGCGCCTCTGACGTAACGTATGTCATTCATAAACTGACATATAAGGTCCATATGCCTAAAACGTCTCGGGGATGAGTCCTTACCTGGGTTACGGAAAGCGTAAACCAATGGCTCGTGGTCAGTAAATACCACGAGATGGCGGCCTTCGATATCGTCTTGGAAATATTTGATAGCAGCGTTAATAGCAAACAGTTCCCGGTCGAAGGTTGACCATTTACGTTGGGAAGCGGTCAGTTTGTGGGAGAAAAATCTGAGCGGCTGTACAACTGAACCCACGGATTGCTGAAGTACTGCCCCCACTGCTGTATCACTTGCGTCTGTAGTAAGTGAGATGGAAGCATCAGGAATGGGGTGAGCAAGCATTAACAGCCATCTGTAAGGCTGACTTTAGATTATCAATGCGCGACGCATATCTGGAGTCCACGTGACCGCCCGAGACCCTGATGTGTTTTTTCCTGCGAGGACATCCGTCAGTGAGGCTTTTATGTCGGCGGCGCGGGGAATATGTTTACGGTAGTAATTTACTGTTCCAAGGAAGCGGCGGAGGCCCTGAAAATCTTTGGGCAAAGGCACCGTACTAATGGCCTCGACCCATTCAGTTAGGGGGCGGATGCCGTCGCCAGAAACTCCGTGGCCCAGAAAAGTCACACTGGTGCGGCGGAGTTGTGACTTAGTATTGTTCACTGCGATACCGTTTGCTTTTAATAGTTGGAACACTGTATTTAAATGGAGTTCATTTTCCTCGAGGGAGGAAGAAAAAATTAACAAGTCGTCCAGGTACGCATATGCAAAGTCCAGTTTTCCAACCAGCGAGTCGATGAACCGTTGCCAGGTCTGTGCAGCATTTTTAAGGCCGAATGGCAAAAACAAATACTCTAACAACCCGAACGGGGTGGTGATAGCGGTCTTTTCAACGTCCTCAGGTGCCATTGGCAGTTGATGGTACGCCTTATGACAATCGACTACACTGAAAATTTGTGCCCTATGCAGCTGGGAAGCAAAGTCTTGAATATTTGGGACGGGATAATTATCTAAAATCGTTCTGGCGTTAAGCGCCCGATAGTCACCACAGAGGCGGAAAGTGTCATCTTTCTTGGGCACCAAATGAATGGGTGACGACTAACAACTAGAAGAAGGGCGGATAGTCTTATTATCTAAAAGTTCCTGAACAATAGCTTTGGCGTGTTTAAGTTTTTCCGGATTTAAACACCTAGCCTTTGCACGTACCGGTCTGCCTTCTGTGGTATTTATTCTGTGGACAGTAACGTTATTGATCGCGAACACCGATGGGGATGGTGGCCCAGCACCCGATGCACTGTGACTAATCTGTAATGCACACGTGTGTGTGTCGAAGGCCAGCAGTTCAGCAGCAGTGGCGGTGATCCACTGGTAGTTCTTGTCGAAGAGCTTGGTGGGGTACCTGGTAGCATTGCGGGTACAGCTTCCGTCCCGCAGTAGAAATGTCACGCGGCGTCGGCTGCAGGTGCGAGGAAGTGGTGCGGGGGTTGGGGGCGTGGCCGTGTGCGACAGCTGGGCGGTCTGCTTATGCGCGTCCGTGAGCTTGGCTTGCACGGCGGCGATGCGCAAGCGGAGGGCCTCATTGCTGTCCCGAAGTTCTTCGTTGTGTGATCTAAGAGAAAGCACTGCAACAGCAGTTTCTGCTAGCTCACACAGCAGAATGGCGCTTTCGGATGAGAGGGGTAAGATATCTGAACCTGGTGGTACGGTCTCCCGAGTTAAAGGTTAGTGTACCTCGTTGTAGGTTGGGTGACAGTGCGTGGGCTAAGAGAAAATCTATCCCAAGCACGGGTTCATCCACATGCGCGATAACGAAAGTCCACTGTAAGGGCGTATTAATGTCCTGCAGTTTAAGGCTTAAATTCGTTATTCCATGAGAGCGGATCAGGGAATTATTGGCGGCTCGAAGTGGGGGCCAAGGCTGAAGCTCGAATTTAATACCTGCGGACAAAGGTATCACACTAACCTTGGCCCCTGTGTTGACTAGAAATGAAAGGCAAGACACTGCATCTTTCACGTACAAGTGTCCTGGCACGTGAGGAGAAGGAGTATTTAGTGATAGGCGTCTGTGCGGTGCAATGTGGCCCGTAGCGCCTGAATTGGGTCACGTTATTAGTTTGGGAACGCGCATGGAGAGCGACATTTCTTAGCCGCGTCGCCAAAGTGGGAGTGGAAATAACACCAAGCGGGGCGGTGCGTGGCGTCGTCTGTTGCACTGGTTGAGGTCGAAGCGGCAGTGGAGGGGGACTTGTTTGTAGTTCCCTCCTATGGCGGCGCTGCAGTAGTGCTGGTAGGAGAGGAGTTACTGCGGCGGTTGCCAGGCGGCGTTGGCTCCGCGCGCATGCATGGAGCGAGTCGTGCGCACTCTGTACTGCACGATGGAAACTGCCACGAAGGTGTGCCAACCCCTGAGGCCTGATGGCACCCTCGGGGGGTATGTGAGGGGGGGCAGAATGTTGTAAACCTGGTCTGCGATCTTCAGTTTGGCATCTAGTGGGGCCGAAGTTACATGTAGAAGGTGAAGTTGAACTTGCGGGGGAAGTTTCAGCAATCAGATGGTCCAAAGTGTAATGTCCAGAATGTGATGCGTGTCAATCACGGCGCGGAGATGACGCCAGAGTTGCGACGGGGACCTGGATCCCAGCGATTCCTGACTAATGAGGCGCATTGCTTCCTCTGTCGATGTGGATAGTCGCTCGAGGATGGTGCATCGGGCGAACGCATATTTGTCCGTAGCGGGGGGCGAAGCCACGATGTCGCAGATCAGATCCAGTTCGTCATGGAGGTGACAAAGTAAGCACAGGAACTTTGAATTGTCGTCGGCGACGCTGTGTAGCTGCAGGACATGGTCGACCAAGGCAAACCATGTGCGTGGGTGATCCTTGCGAAGGGGTGGTAGCTTCGGCCAATGGGTGGGAAAGTCTTGACATAAATGTTTATCAGAAACTGTCACTCCCTGTCCATAGTTCTGCAACGTAATTGTCTCGGGGTCAGTAGCGGTGCACCAGCTCCGCCACTGTCAGTGGCACATGGCACGGTAGGCGCCGCTGGCTCAACCTTGGTCGAGAAATCTACGAATCGAGCGGTCGACGGAGTAACGCCAACGGGCGTAGAATGGACCGGCGCAGTAGAATCGACCGTAGTCGACCGATGTGCGGCGAACGACGGAATATAGTTTCCGGGCCCCTCCCCTACAGGTGCATTAAAATAGTTAAAATCACCTAATGGTTGTGGAACACACGCGGCAGGAACGGCGTGTGCCGTCGGAAACACTCAAAGCGGACGCTGGTGGTGTAGGGGGGGTTGGTGCAAAATCCGGAGTTCCGGCAGAAATATGAACACTCTTGTCTTGAGCGTCCGGCTCGATTTGTACAGTCACTGATTCGGGTGGAAAATTCACACTTGCACTTGGGAAACCTGCAAACATAGTCACTGGGGTTTGAGCACATTGTGTCGGCTATTGAGCACTCTGAACACGTGGAAAGTTCATATTGGACGTAATATGTTCATATTCAAAGTTTTGTGCGCGAAAATCGTTCTGATGGTACGGAACACTGTCACACAACGTCTAACTCATGTACGGTAACGGAAAGTTATTGTTCGTAAATGATGCCGGCACACATGGCTGTGGAATTGTATAAACACCGTCCTGTTGAGTACAGCTAGTCGATGTGTTCGGAAACTGCATAGAACTATTGCGGATGCCAGGTGGATAATTGGGAAACCATGCCGAGGCGTCCGTTGGAACACTTAGTTGGCACGTGTTCGGTGTAGCAGGCGGCAAGCGATCCATTGTGTACTGCTCGACGGTATAAGATTTTGTTGTAGCACTCGCGACCAAAATTCGGGGTCACCAGTATGGGTTTAGCGTTGTAGGATTGCTGAATCCAATGATGCACGCTACACCACATGTAATAAACACTATTATTTTATTTCTCGTAAGCACACATATACAGTTGTTTACATTCTGAATTCTCGGTACACGTCCGTACTCTTTCGCGCGCGACCACAGACTGGTGCCAAGATCTTGCCAAAAACAAAGATACTACACGCGACCTGGTCGATAGTCGCCACAAGCTTAAGGACGATTGTCAAGGACAGTTTGGAATGTTCCTCCACCTAGGTGGTGTACGGCAAGGCTTTGAGAGAACCTCATGAATTTTTTTCCCCTACCCTTCTTTCACATTTATTGGTTGGAGAATGTTTCGAATTTTTGCAACACTTCCAAACTCACATGCATAGCCTTCAGCATATACATCCAATCCAACATGGTACTAAGTCAGTTTTCTGCCACAAGGACCTCTTTACTTGTAAATTCGTTTGGGTCAAAAGTGATACGGTCAAGCCACAAATTGCCCCCCAGTATATGGATCCTCCTTCAGCATTGATACAAATGGTTTGCTTGGTTTTTCATGCCAAAATTAAAGGACAAATCCATTTATAAACAAACAATTTCTGTGTTTTACTGCAGGCTGCAGGATATATATTACTTAAGCGTCTATGTTTTTTGTTTTAGTGTGTGTTTTCTTGTGTCAACAGTTCCTTGATCATTATGCTTTTATCTGCTATTACATTACTCTCGTACTACGCTTATCTTTTCTTCTATTTTGCATTCGTAATACTTATTGCTCCACAACATAGTAATATTATGATATTTTTGTGCTAACCGTTATGAACATTTAGCAAATATGGCCGAGCTATAGCTGCCCCCGCCCCCGCAAAAAAAAAAAAAAAAAAAGTCTGGTGTGGCACTGGTTTTAATGATTGAAATCTCTGTGGTTCTGATTGTCTAATGTTTGCTCACCAAAAAGTTTGTTAAGTTGTACTCTGCATATGTGGGTACATACGTAACTCTGAATAAAGCGTGTGTGTTATAGGATCACTGAATATTGTTGCATAAAAACTAAATGAGACTCTGCAGACCAAAGCAATAAAAGGCAAATGTACTGCTAAATTGTGGTTTGGACGAAAAATGGGCTTACTACCTGAGAAGTTTTGGGTGTTCCTGTTATATTTTGATTGAGAAACACAATGAAAGACTGAAAAGAAATGACTGAAAAGAAATCAATGAAAGACTGAAAAGAAATCAATGAAAGACTGAAAAGAAATCAATGAAAGGGATCTTTGTCGGATATGATTTGGGTTCACCCTGATGACGAGGATGTCATTACCTCTGATCATGTTGTACTGAATTTACAAAATAAAAATTTTGGATTTTCAAGCACTTTTGTCTTCACTGACCATAGTTGAACTCAATGCTGCAGTGAGATCAAAAATAAAACAAACTTGCATCATGCGAAGGTAATTATTATCATGGCTTCTGTCAGGTCTGCTAGATATGCCCTGTAATATACTTAAATGTTTGCGTCCTGTAGAGTTCAAGTTTCAGGTTTGATCTGCTGGCGGCGCAGCTCTCCCATCACATGACCCAACTCCATCGTCATTGGATCTTGATAGCTGCCGAGAAATAATCCGGTGTGTGCCCATACTGAATTTGAACAATTTGGTTCGTAATCCACACTTTTACGCTGAAATTATCTTGCTATGAGAATTCTATGTCTTTGTGTCACCTACATAATTAAAGTGCTCGCGAAATTATGAAATTTTCGATGTAATTTGTGGCTGTAGCATGCCATTCAGTGCAGTGCCCAAGTAATTTACCATTATCTTTGTTACTTTTATGGTTATTCTTTGGATTGTGAAGTACCTCATCTTTGTGTGAATTAACCATAATTTCGAGCTATCATGATTGCACACTAAACTCTTACCATTTGTTTTAGCTTTAGTCATTTGTTTCCTTTCCCATACATTTTTAACACTAGTTTCCTGAGATATAAAACAATAATTATTATCCAAGTAGGTATAGCTTTAGTGCATTAACTGCTTAATCATGATTTAATGTGTAACAAGCATAATTTAAGCTCATCAAGTCAAGTTATTCTAATTAAGTTAGATATAACATGAATTAACAATTAATATGGGCTTTTAATTACAGTTTCTGCAACCCTTGTCATTGCTGCCAACATATAGTAACTCCCATTACTGGCTCTGCAGTAATGAGTTTACACACAGCAAACGGTGTCACTTACCAGTACTGCAGATAATCAAACCCCCACTCTTATTCTACATGCGTGAGGCAGGGATAGCCTTACCCCTCTCGCTGTACATTTCTCGCAGCTGAGCAACCCTCATACCTGCTTTGCCCTTCGACCTATACAACATGTAGTCTTCTTTTCACCTTTTTAACTTTAACAAGCCAATCTGTTTTTACGTTTAAATATAATTGCCAAGACAAAAAATTAGGACTTTTTAAGGACCATAATTTTAAAAAAGTGGACCAAATAAGCACTTATAAAGACAAATTAAGTACTTTTCAGCACTTTTAAGAAACGTATGAACCCCTGTGTCATATCTGATGAAGAAGGAGCTACTGGGGTAAAGACTTTGACAAGAGTACAGGAGAATGAAATTGAGTACCAGTATCCACAAGAAAACCAGATAACTAGAGATTCACTGAGTGATGTCTCTGAAGCATATAGCCTGTCCTCCGATTACACAACACAAAATAGTCTCTCACCCCCAAAACTACAAGATCAACAAAACCTTAGACTGTCAGATTTACACACTATGAAATGGCTTCACAACACATTAATAATGCAAACTTTGGCATGACACGCAAACCTAAAGACACTTCTCTCGCAAATGCTTCGAAAGATAAAAACTGGTACAAAGCAATGTCTGATGAATACAAAACCCTAATGAAACTGATAACTTGGGGTGCTGTAGAACTTACAAAGTATGAAAATCTTTAACGTGTCACTGTGTATCGTATAAAAGGCAGGACGGACATTGTAAAGCCAGACCAGTTGAGGGGGTTTTGAGCATGAAGGAGGACTGACCTATTTAGAAAGCTTTAGTCCTGTAGCACATTTTGGGGCAATCAGACTGCATCTTAAATCTTGCAGATACAAATAAAATGAAAATAACTTTTAATGTCAAGACAGCATTACTATACCGCATTCAGCAAGAGGCAATCTACGTGAAACAACTGAATGGATTCAACAACGGTAAAAACAGAATTTGCAGGCTTAAGATGAGTTTATACAGCCTAAAACAAACTCCAAAGAACTAGAATGAGAAATTCTCAAATTATCTGCTGTCATTAAGATTTGGCGACAATGAGTTGCCATATATGTCAAAAGCTTCCACAGTGCAAAAAATTTAGAAACTAAAAAATTTTGTGTAGAGCAACATATGGAAGCATGTGCCACTGAACTTAAACTAAATGATGGCACTTTCATAATTGTAACAGTGTATAGGTCCCCCTCAGGGAATTTCCAGCTATTTCTAGAAAACTTGGATGCTTTGTTCTGCTATCTGTCAGACAGGGGAAGCAAATTATCATTTGTGGGGATTTCAATGTTGATTCCCTGAAAGAGTGTAATAGGAAGAATGACCTTTTAGTATTACTCAGTTCTTTCAATTTGAGCTCCGTCATTGATTTTCCTACTCGGATAACAAAGAACAGCAGTACATTGATAGATAACTTTTTTATAGACCAAGATAAGTTTAAGGACATAAATGCTTATCCTGTTGAGAATGGTCTTTCAGATCATAGTGCACAGCTTGTTACAGTACATGACATAGCTCCATGCAGTATAATAAATCAGACTTTCAAAGCAGTGCATTCAATTAACAATATAAATATTGCAAACTTTAGGGAAAGCCTACAGCAGCTAGACTGGGATGAAGTGTATAAGGAACCCGATGCAAACTTGAAATATAACTTATTTCACAATACATTTTTAAGGGTATTTGAAAATTGTTTTCCCAAGAAAATAGTTAAACATAATTCCAAGAAAACATATAAAAACCCTTGGCTAACAAAAGGAATAAGAATATCTTGCAACCGTAAAAGAGAACTGTGTCTAACAGCAAGAGGGAGTACTGACCCCGAAATTGTTCAATATTATAAAAACTATTGTGCGGTACTAAGAAAAGTTATTAAAAAGTCCAGAAGCATGTGTATCATGTCTGAGATCAGTAACTCTGATAATAAAATTAAAGCAATTTGGAATATTATTGAAAGGGAAACAGGGCAACCAAGAGCACAGGAAGACTTTAGTGCAATAAAACTGAATGACAAGTGCACTAACAAACAATCAGAAATTGAAAATATTTTGAATAATCATTTTTTAAATGTTGTGGAGAAAATAGGATCTAGATCTTCACTAGAAAAGGCAAGGCTATTAATAGAAGAGGCCATACCTGCGCAGTTTGAAACAACTGTAATTCCACCAACCTCTCCCTCTGAAATCAGTAAAATAATAAACTCACTGAAAAGTAAAAGCTCTTACGGAATTGATGGCATTTCCAGCAAAGTACTTAAAGCTTGTTCCCCACAGATAAGTAGGATTCTCAGCCACGTATGTAATAGCTCTTTGGAGCAGGGTGTTTTCTCTGATAGACTGAAATATGCCATTGTAAAACCATTGCATAAAAAGGGGGATACGTCGGATGTCAACAACTACCGCCCAATCTCTCTTCTGACAGCTCTATCAAAAATTTTTGAGAAAGTAATGTATTCAAGAGTAGCCTCCCATATTTGTAAAAATAAAGTACTAACAAAATGTCAGTTTGGTTTTCAGAAAGGCTTTTCAACAGAAAATGCTATATACGCTTTCACTGATCAAATATTAAATGCTCTGAATAACTGGACATCACCCATTGGTATTTTTTGTGATCTCTCAAAGGCCTTTGGCTGTGTAAATCATGGAATTCTTTTAGATAAGCTAAATCATTATGGTTGGAGGGGGGCAGTGCACAAATGGTTTAATTCATACTTAACTGGAAGAATGCAGAAAGTTGAAATAAGTGGTTCGTGTAATGTTAAAACAACAGCTGATTCCTCAAATTGGGGTCCTATCAAGCACGGGGTCCCACAGGGTTCGGTCTTAGGTCCTTTACTGTTCTTGATATACATTAATGACTTACCATTCCACATTGATGAAGATGCAAAGTTAGTTCTTTTTGCTGATGATACAAGTATAGTAATAACATCCAAAAACCAAGAACTAAGTGATGTAATTGTAAATGATGTTTTTCACAAAATTATTAAGTGGTTCTCAGCAAATGGACTCTTTAAATTTTGATAAAACACAGTATATACAGTTCCATACAGTAAATGGCACAACTCCAGTAATAAATATAGAATTTGAACAGAAGTCTGTAGCTAAGGTAGAATTTTCAAAATTTTTAGGTGTGTCCATTGATGAGAGGTTAAACTGGAAGCAACACATTGATGGTCTGCTGAAACGTCTGAGTTCAGCTACGTATGCTATTAGGGTTATTGCAAATTTTGGTGATAAGAATCTCAGTAAATTAGCTTACTATGCCTACTTTCATTCACTGCTTTCGTATGGCATCATATTCTGGGGTAATTCATCGTTGAGTAGAAAAGTATTCATTGCACAAAAACGTGTAATCAGAATAATTGCTGGAGCCCACCCACGGTCATCCTGCAGACATCTATTTAAGGATCTAGGGATCCTCACAGTAACCTCACAGTATATATATTCCCTTATGAAATTTGTTGATAATAATCCAACCCAATTCAAAAGTAATAGCAGTGTGCATACCTATAACACCAGGAGAAAGGATGATCTTCACTATGCAGGGTTAAATCTGACTTTGGCACAGAAAGGGGTAAATTATGCTGCCACAAAAGTCTTTGGGCACCTACCAAACAGCATCAAAAGCCTGACAGATAGCCAACTAACATTTAAAAATAAATTAAAAGAATTTCTAGATGACAACTCCTTCTACTCATTGGCTGAATTTTTAGATATAAACTAAGTAAAAAAAAAAATAAAAAAAACTTAATCATTAGTGTCATGCAATATTTTGTGTAATGTAATTTCTTGTACAGACATCTTTTATTAACCTGACACGTTCCACATCATTACGAAGTGTCGTATTCATGATCTATGGAACAAGTATTAATCTAATCTAATCTGACGATGATCCTTCTATATACTATAATTAGATAGAAGGATCATTACAGCATTTGATGATGATGATGATGGGTTAGTTATTGGAAGGAAGAGACAGCATTACTGAAGTTTTGAACAAGCTAAATCTAAGCTTACACCACAGTTGTCTCACTATTTTAATGATGATGTTTATCAAATAGATGTTGGACCTGGTGGCCTAGTGTGTACCTGGAAACACAAAGGTCACATGATCGAATCCTAGTTAGACCACAGAATGCTTCAGTCTGCTTTTAAACTAGTCTTCAACTCTCAATGATATGAAGATCTGTGAGGAATAACATGTGGTTCGTATTCCACAATAAACTATAGTTTCTCTTTCCCCTGCAGGTTAGGGACACTGAAGTCATCAAAACAGCACCCAACTGAAAAATTTTTACCAGGACGTTCAGTGATATGGACATAGTCATCATCATCCTCCAGATAAGAGCAAATATTATCTCAAATTCTTTTACAGTTTTAAACAAATATGTTTAACCAAACTGTATTAGGCGTCTTCAGTGCTTTATAAAGATATAAGGCAGATATAATATTTTGTTCCAAGTAATTTTGTTTCCTGGCCCCCATCTGAGTTATCTTAACATTTACACTATTTATAATTCTAGAATTCTGATACAGCACTTATGCTTGTATGCCCTTGTATAGACTCACTATATACTTCTTCCACCTTCTGCTTTCCCTTCTTTGCTTAGGACTGGTTTTCAAACTGAGTTCTTGATATTCATACAGAGGGTTCTCTTTTCTCCAAAGATCTCTCTTAATTTTCCTGTTGGCGGTATTATCTTATCCCTATTGATATATGCCTCTACATCCTTACATCTGTCCTCTAGCTATCCTTGTTTAGCCATTTTGCACTTCGTGTCTATCTCATTTTTTGATACGTTTGTATTCCTTTTCGCCTGCTTCATTTACTGCATTTTATATTTTCTCCTTTCATCAACTAAATTCAATATCTCTTATGTTACCCAAGGATTACTACTAGCCCTCATCTTTTTACCTACTTTATCCTCTGCTGCCTTTACTATTTCATCTCTCAAAGGTACCCCATCTTCTTCTACTGTATTTCTTTCGCCCATTTTTGTCAATCGTTCCCTACAACCTCTGGTTGTAGGGAGTTTTTCTCCCTACAACCTCTGGTCAGAGACAGCATTAGGGAACTCCCTACAACCTTTGGTTCTCTCAGTTTATCCAGTTCCCATCTCCTTAAATTCTCTCCTTTTTGCAGTTTCTTCAGTTTTAATCTACAGTTTATAACCAATAGATTATGGTCAGTGTCCACATCTGCCCCTGGAAATGTCTTACAATTTACAACTTGGTACTTAAAGCTCTGTCTTACCATTATATAATCTATCTGAAACCTTTCGCTATCTCCAGACCTCTTCCATGTATACGGCCTTCTTTTACGATTCTTAAATCATACAAGTATTAGCTATGGTTAAGTTATGCTCTGTGCAAAATTCTACCAGGCGGCTTCCTCTTTCATTCCTTACTGCCATTCCATATTCATCTTCTATTTTTCCTTCTCTTCCTTTTCCTACTATCTAATTTCAGTCCCCTGTAACTACTAAATTTTCATCTCCCTTCACTACCTGAAAAATTTGCTTTTATCTAATCATATATTTCTTTAATCTCTTCATCAACTGCAGAGCTAGTTGGCATATAAACTTTTACTTCTGTGGTAGGTAGGGGCTTCATGTCTACCATGGCAACAAAAATGCTTACCTGCACTCCTATTTTTTATTCATTATTAAACCTACTCCTGCATTACCCTATTTGATTTTGTATTTTTATTTTCTTAATTTATCGGTACAGTTAATTTTCAGCATCCTGGGCTCTGGAGATAGGAAATTCAAAAAATTCAAGTGCCTGAACTTCCCTCTTCATCTGTATCTCCTCTATGCATGTATAGATGGTAATACATATTTCGCATCCTGAAGAGAAGTACTGTCATGCAACTGTGTATCATAATTTTATAGTTTCCTTGAGGGAATTCCTCCTCCTCCACCACCGCAATATGTCGATCACAATAACAACATTCTTTTGCTTGAACTACAGTTTTTTATTTTTGTTTTATTTCACATGTTATTTCCATACAACCAAATCAAGCAGCCGTTATCCATGGCCATGGAACAAGTCAGCATGTGAAATTAACATCAGGAAGTTAATAATTAAATTTTACACAAATCTTATGCCGATGACAAGCTGCTGAGTTATATTAGCATAATCAACACTACAGTACAGGGCTTTCTTTTTTTTTCCTGGGAAGGACAGAAAGAAGATGAAGTTCCTCAGTTTACATTTGAAAGCACCAGGATTAAGGATAAGTTTTTTTTTAATTCTTATGGTAATTTGTTGAAAATGGATGCAGCAGAATACTATAGGTCTTTCTACAAAAGCATCAATGAAGTGTGATCCAACGGAAGACTGGCATTAACTAGTATTAAATGAGTGAAAGCTGTTAATTCTTGGGGAAAAGCTCATACTGCTAACTACAAATGACACTGAAGAAAATATATACTGAAAGGCCAATGTCAGAATTCCCAGACTTCTATGAAATGCCCATGCCCACGTGCACACACAGAGCCACAACCTCTGACTGCTGGCCTCAGTAGCCAGAGACTGTGGTAGCCCGCGCGCGTGTGCGTGCTTTTATTGCTTATTTCTGACGAAGGCCTCAATGCCTGAAACACACTTTCTGACAGTCTTTGTGTTGTGCCTACTTGCAACTCGGCATCTCCACTGCATGCAACTATCCTTTCCGTAATACTGTTACATTCCACTGTTTAATTCCCAGACTCTGAAACACGTGTCAACAATCT